>NC_088243.1:64705037-65305037 GCF_036934945.1 Oncorhynchus masou masou | reverse complement strand
GCAGCGCCTAGCGAGAGGCTTTGAAGATATCCTGTGGTAAACCAAGGTGGATGGCACCCTCTCTCTCCCTTCCACTCCAGGCTGTGCATCCCATATAACATCCATTACTGACTCACTGCGCCTCCTGCATGCACTTGGGCCTGCCATTTATCCACACTGGATGTTTTTTCTCCTGGTGATTTATTTCAGAGTGGAGCAGCCTCTACAAGGTGAGGTCCCTGGTCTTAGTGTACTGTCTACCTACCACGCCTCTCCGACTCCACTGACCATGTTTACATGTGCACATTGTTCCGGATAGTAGCTCAAATCCCGCTTAAGGTCTTATCTGAGATAAGCGGTTTACATGCACGTTTGATATCCCACTAATGAGTGTCCCTGTATCCATGAATAAACAGAATATTCCTAATTTAAGTGTATGGGTTAAATTGAATAGTAATTGAAATATGGACACCTGCTGTAGGCCTATAATCTCTCACATGTAGCGTTATCTAATATTAACTCCTGCAGAATTATGCATTTCTTGCAGTGAAATTATACAACAAATGTAAATTTGTTCTTGGGAACATATTATTTCTTTCTTTCAGCATCTCTTGAGAAAATGTGAATGTTTGTGTAATGTGTTCTCTTTGACACTGTTATGCAAAAAGGCAGTTTTTCAACCACATAAAATATGCACCGAAGATGACTTGAGGTCTTATCAAGAAATGTGTTATCGTTTTCTCAGCTTTTCATTTCCTTAAAACTGATCAAACTGATGGTATTTTGGACATTTTGCACAGGACCAATCTTTCCACTGTTGCGTTTTTCCCCCACGGCCCCTAAACAAAACAGATAACTTCACCAGTGTTAACTAGATTACTAATGCATTCAGTCTATCGATGTAAGATATTATTCTGGTGAGCACTACTTTATTTAGTCTTCTGGGGCAACAAGTTATGACAGAAGAAGAGAAGCTGCATGAATCAAACTATAGTTGACAAGCAAATGTCAGAAATTGTAAGCAGAGACTTGTCTAAATTAGGGGTGAAAGTTGCCAGTAGTAAATTATAGTAGGCTAAATTATTCTGGTGGATCGAACTTCGCAGGTAGCCTACTTTTTGAACTGATTTATTTGACAATCAAATGAAATCATCACACAGCACCCATGAAATGCCAAACAGCCTGTTCCGACTGCAAGAGCAACAGTAAATAGGATAAGATGTTTACATGCCACTCTATCCTGTCTTAGATCATCATATCCCAGGAATCTATTCCGTCCGTCTCCAAATCCTGCCCTCAAGAGGATACCTGGCTTGTTATGGGCTCCAGGGCAAACGGTATTGGAAGAGGTATGTGTTTTGGTGTGTTCAAAATCATATGAGCTGGGAAAAAATACAGTATAGGCCTTAGGTGTGAGGTCCAGTTTATTACATCTTATGAGACCATATGGGCAATGCAAATGGTTAATTCATCATTCTAACTTTAACCACTAGCAATTTGATGGCAACAACAGATAATGTATTATGTGATTTATATATTTTACATGCAGCTTGTGTCGTCCACTGGACAATCTTTTGGAATTCCCTATGTTGAGTTATCATTCATATATCCCAGCTACCAACAACCATGTACAAATCCTTATTGTATAAATGCTAAGCACAAATGTTAATAAATAAGAATACAGTTAGTCTCCCTAGGATTTTAAGTCATGGCTGCATCAAGATCATCGTACACATCTTACATTATTGCTCCTTGCCATGATATGGGACACTCGCTTAGTGAATACTTAATAGCTGTCCGTAATGTATATTTTGCTATTCCATTAATGAGCTTTTGAATTCTGCATTGCATTTCAAACATCATAAATGTTTAATCATTAGCAGCGGAACCATAATGTTCCTTTACAGAATGGCTAGCTCTGAATATTGTCGTTTTAAAGGGTGTGTGCTTTTTTTTTTTTAAACAAGCCCGATATAAATGAAGTAGTGAGTTGAATAAAGAGTAGATTTTCAATCATCCATAAGACAAAACTGTCGAAGGAAGAGGGAGAGAGAGTCCAATCAAAAACACATATTTTGACCAATGGGTAAAATATGTTACTTGTGTAGATACTCCTCTGAGAAAATCAATGGTCAAAACCCCATGTCTATATCATAATATGTTTAACAGTTATTGGAGCTTTAGGGTGCCCCAATTTAGGGTGACTAAATCAATGGAGGCCAGAGAGAAAAAGTGGTAAAAATTCAGGAAAATTGCATCGTTGAATTAAGGCTACCTGACAGGCTCACTTTCATCATCCAATCGAGAATCTGTGGAAAGATCTGAAAACTGCTGTTCACAAATGCTCTCCATCCAACCTCACTGAGCTCGAGCTGTTTTGCAAGGAGGAATGGGAAAAAATTTCAGTCTCTCGATGTGCAAAACTGATAGAGACATACCCCAAGCAACTTACAGCTGTAATCGCGGCAAAAGGTGGCGCTACAAAGTATTAACTTAAGGGGGCTGAATAATTTTGCACGCCCAATTTTTCAGTTTTTGATTTGTTAAAAAAGTTTGAAATATCCAATAAATGTCCTTCCACTTCATGATTGTGTCCCACTTGTTGTTGATTCTTCACAAAAAAATACAGTTTTATATCTTTATGTTTGAAGCCTGAAATGTGGCAAAAGTTCAAGGGGGCCGAATACTTTCGCAAGGCACTGTATATATATATATATGTTGCTGTACCAAATGGAGGCCGGACAGTGAAATAGCAGTCAGGATGAAAAAGAGTAGAACATTGTAGCTAAGGTAGAGACACAATGGGAATATAGACCAAATCTTAAGGAGTCAGGGTTACTGGGGCTTTGTTGCTTCACTAGTGCCAAGCTAAGCTGCTTGGAACGAACACAAACACCGGTCCCATTCATTTGGCACCAAACTGAAGAAAACATACCGAAACAGGAATGGGACGCTCCTTTTTATTTTCAGTTGCAAAACGTTTTGATATGGTGTGCCCCAATGAATACGACCAAGACTAAGTGGTCCAAATAAGTGACAAAAAGGAAAATGGTGCCAAGGTTTTGCAATGAAGCGGTAAACAAAACTCCTGGAATGACAAAATCATGATTTGTTTATTCTGTGTTGTTGTGTAGTATTTAAACTAAGTGCTTAGTTCCACCAAAGTTCTGTGTCGTACCATATTATCCTGTTGTAAGAATGGTTTAGGCTATTTACTCCCCGTTTCAATTGTAAAACACTACAGAAACTAATCACAAGAACCAATTTGGTCCTTTACCCTCCTATCTTGTTTATCACAATTGAGTTTTCATGGTTATCAGTTGCAGAGCCTTCTGAATAGTGGTACAATGATTCAGATAAAACTGATTCCCCCTACATACAGATACGCTATTTTAAATTTAAAAGTTTCTCATAGCAGGAAAATAATCCAGATTATAATTAATGAAACTTTTTGTTAAGTGAAAATTACAAACTTTAGAAGCCTTTTTAAATCTTGAACACATTACACGTTTACTTTCTATGATGAATGTGTAACCAGGCCAGCCCAGCACAGTTCAGTTTGGGAACAAGGTACTCGTAAGATTAGAATGTGGTCTCACCATGTCTGTATCTGAAACTGGGCCAAAGCTGGTGACGTAGACATTTGTATTCACCTCTGTTATACGATCTGAAAAACATAAAAGATCATTAATATAGAACAAACAAAGGCTGGAAAAAATACTATTATTACAGATCTAAGAAGAACTGTAGCTCATCTTTTGAGTGGTATTTCCCTGCCGTGCAATAAAATATCACTTAGACTTTTACTCCAAACAACACCATCCTATCAGGCCTGCCTGTAACACCATCCTATCAGGCCTGCCTGTTACACCATCCTATCAGGCCTGCCTGTAACACCATCCTATCAGGCCTGCCTGTAACACCATCCTATCAGGCCTGCCTGTAACACCATCCTATCAGGCCTGCCTGTAACACCATCCTATCAGCCCTGCCTGTTACACCATCCTATCAGGCCTGCCTGTAACACCATCCTATCAGGCCTGCCTGTAACACCATCCTATCAGGCCTGCCTGTAACACCATCCTATCAGGCCTGCCTGTAACACCATCCTATCAGGCCTGCCTGTAACACCATCCTATCAGGCCTGCCTGTAACACCATCCTATCAGGCCTGCCTGTAACGCCATCCTATCAGGCCTGCCTGTAACACCATCCTATCAGGCCTGCCTGTAACACCATCCTATCAGGCCTGCCTGTAACACCATCCTATCAGGCCTACCTGTAACACCATCCTATCAGGCCTGCCTGTAACACCATCCTATCAGGCCTGCCTGTAACACCATCCTATCAGGCCTGCCTGTAACACCATCCTATCAGGCCTGCCTGTAACACCATCCTATCAGGCCTGCCTGTAACGCCATCTTATCAGGCCTGCCTGTAACACCATCCTATCAGGCCTGCCTGTAACACCATCCAATCAGGCCTACCTGTAACACCATCCTATCAGGCCTGCCTGTAACACCATCCTATCAGCCCTGCCTGTAACACCATCCTATCAGGCCTGCCTGTAACACCATCCTATCAGGCCTGCCTGTAACACCATCCTATCATGCCTACCTTTATTCAGAGCGAGTGAAAACAGTACACACACTTTTCTTTCTCTCCTGAGTTCCTCTTTCATTAAGTTAATCTCTAAAATGCTTGGGTAATTTCTTTAAAAAGCTTTCAGACTTTACGACTATGTTATCCACTCTCTGCTGCACACACACACACACACACACACACAGACAGTAACTCACGTGTATTCTAAAGAGCTTCTCATTGGCCTAAAAATAACGTGAGTGCTCTCATACAAGGTGTCTAGGCGAGGCAAAACAGGCCCAGTGCGCTCACCACTCCCTGTTCACTGCGTCTGCTGACAAAATGCATCCAGACATGTAATGGATATGCTTAGTTATTTATGAAGTAGTGCATATTGAGAGGAACAGGCGGATCGGTGGGAAATGTGTGCAATAAATGTAGCAATACATACACTGGATTGCATTATAAAGTAGGTGTTTGCATGTGTAAACCAGACACGTGCAGACACACAATAAATGAATAAATACAATCGGAGGAGTAGAAATCTGAAATATGACACCAGTGACAGTGACCCCGATGTACCCCATCTTAATGCACTGTTTTAATGTGAAGCCTTTACAATGTGGTGATACCATGTTTATCCTGTGGATAGAGATCCTATAATACACTGCTCTATGATTCTATGGTCATACCTACAGTCAATAACTCCATAGAACCAGATCATCACCCATAACAGTGGACACAACAGCAGACGTGTTCATATTCGATGGAACATTAAACCAAATCGTGAAGAAACAAAACAATTACAGTGTTACGTACAAATGATGCAAATGATGCATAGCCCAAGTACAAAAGGAGTGTCCCTTGGGGACAAATCACTTGTTTATTACATAGAAAAGAATCCTGAGTGCATTTGAATCCCGAAGATGTGAGGCCACTTTATTTATCGTACCATGTAGTGCAGGTTCACTTCTTCAGCTCAGATGGACCAAAGCGAGTGTTTTAGTCATGTTTACTTATAGCTTGTCATTTATGTGATTTAGAGCTGTCAATTGTCTAACTAAACGACAATAGTAAACACCCAAACTGAAAATGCGTGCACTGTTTATAGTTGAATACAAAAATAGCATCTAAAGTGAGATATTTTTCTTTCAATTAATGTAGAACAGGGTTGAATTAAGAGAAAAAGGTTGACAATCATACCCAACCTTCTTTAACTATATATTAAGGACAACTAAATGAACTAGGAAGCATGTATATGACCTGCCTGGAAGGTAAACTTTAGATATCCTCCAATATAGTTGCTCTGAATGACATGAATAGTTCCACAATACTGTGTTGACAGAGGATACAAATCATTAGTTAGGAGTGTCAGGAATTAAGGCGATTCCCTAGGTGCATATGTGAGGGGGTGGGGTTGTGTGCTCCTGACCCTCATACGGACCAGTGAGCAGCTATCCCTGGTTAAATAATCAGACCGGAAACCCAGAGGATTAAAGGGGCAGGTTTGCAGGCTATTCTGCTGCTGGATTGGGTAGTCTTCAACAACAGCTCACCCACACAGCTTCTGTTTTAGCGATTAGTAGTGACGTTGTTTCAGCTAGTGGTTATGATACATTTAAAGAAAACCTGGACACAAAGCAAAGAGAACTTTTGGAGAAATTCTGTGGGGAAAACGTAATGCACTTTCTTAAGGCAGATACTATTAATCTGCATCATGAAAATATTCAGTTATTTCGAATACAAGTTAAATGACTCTCTGGCATCCAACGTCTGTCAAACAGATGGCAAAACAAATGCAGCTTAGGCATCAATTCATATTTTCTTCATAAGCCACTCAATTTTGGGTTACAGAAGTCTAAGGATGATTCCGTACCTCTAGGCATGAAGACATTTTTCCCCATAGAGAAAGTATGTCAGTGCTACTGTACCACATACTGCCATCCAGGCCTTTCCCCGACACCAAAGACTATCACCATATGGCTGATGCTGTTCTGGGCTAATGGCCCCTTGAATATCTGTTTAAATGTAAAATGACACCAGATCCTGTGGGAGGCCCAGTCTCTGGGCCATCTGGAAATCAAATCGAGAGAGGGATGGAGTGAGAGATGAGGGATGGAGTGAGAGGTGAGGGATGGAGGAGGGAGGCAGATGCATTTTTTCATGATGGAAGGAGATGCTTTAATAGCCATACAACAATTACACTTAGAGAAATCATTTTATATAATATATAATAATATAATATAATATATCCCATTTAGCAGAAGCTTTTGTCCAAAGCGACTTACAAGTCGGCTAGGGCCACTACTTTTACATATGGGTGGCCCCAGCGGGAATCGAACCCACGACGCTTGGCGTTGCAAGCGCCATGCTCTACCGACTGAGCCACACAGGACCCTGAATTGTTGTAGTAGTGGTAATAGTAGTATTAGCGGTAGTAGTAATAGTAGTAGCAACTCACAAGACACTACACTTCAAGCTTGTTTAACATCACACCTAGAGACTCATTCACCTTCAGCTCAACCTTCCTCTAGAAGGTAGCATGATCATTATGTTTAGATTTCTGCAGACAGTGTTTGGCTTTTTATGAGCTTGTTAAAGGCTAGAACACACACAAACACACACACACACACACACACACACACACACACACCTCTCGGAGGAGGGAACACAACACCATGCTACACTCAACTCCCCGTGGAGTGAAAGAGGTATGTGACTGTAGGTGTGGGTAAGGATGACTGAGCCAGAGAATTTTGCCATTAACAGGGAATTTATTCCTTCACACGGTAATTTTGTGAAAAAGGGTCTGGACTGAACCAAAGCAAAGAAAGTTCAAGTTAAAGAGCCCCTCTACTACATTACCTACCTATCCACTACTTATCTATTCTTAACGCCACCTGGCGTGCTAACCAAAATACAGGGGGTGATCCGCCCAGGTCTTACCTAGTGTGCATAGACAAAGTACATACTACGGGTATATGTATGCCCGCAGTCCTCTTGCCTAAGCACTCCCAAGGTGTCTTCCCCGTCCCCCCTGGGAACAAAAAATAATTACTAACATAAGTAATCAATTTAAATAATCAAAACACAGTCCTTGTGACAAAAACATACCTCAGCAGGACCAGTTACAAAATACTTGACAAAAACCTGTCTGAGCAAAAACCAACACAGGACATCAAAGAAGCTCTATTTGAGCAACAACCAACACAGGACATACCAAGAAGCTCCCCCTCCTAACAAAGGAACACTGGCTTGTAAAAATGCAGAAGGAGTCTGTAATTGAATACAGCTGTGTCCTTTGATGAGGGGGCGGGGTCAGAGCTCCAATTATCGATGGGGTCGACCAATCATCTGCTTTGGGCTTCAGGAAGCCATCCTGAAACACATACATACAAACAAACCCACAACACAGAAACTGGGGAACGTAACACACACACGGTGAGGTGTCCAGGGGGTGAGAGATGACTCCTGGGCCTAGCTAGCCACTAGCCCCATACATAGTTAATTACATGGAACGAGCCGGTGGTGGTCAACAATGAGACGTCTGATACATCAACCAATGTCCATGATGATGCCTGAGGGCCGGTGTTCCATCACACAACACTTCCACATCAGAACGTGTCCCAATTAAAGATCTTAGATTGGCACAGTGACATTTTGGAGCTAAACTGTGAAAATATGAACCCTTTGTGGTCAATTTTATTTATGAACAAATGACACAAAGAAAAACATGGATGTCGCAGTAGAGTCTTTAAAGACAATATTACCACAACTAAAGAGGTTACTAGTACTGTATCTCTGTTGACAGGAGCATGGTATCAGGTTACTAGTACTGTATCTCTGTTGACACTGGCATGGTATCAGGTTACTAGTACTGTATCTCTGTTGACAGGAGCATGGTATCAGGTTACTAGTACTGTATCTCTGTTGACACTAGCATAGTATCAGGTTACTAGTACTGTATCTCTGTTGACACTGGCATGGTATTAGGTTACTAGTACTGTATCTCTGTTGACAGGAGCATGGTATCAGGTTACTAGTACTGTATCTCTGTTGATACTAGCATAGTATCAGGTTACTAGTACTGTATCTCTGTTGACAGGAGCATGGTATCAGGTTACTAGTAATGTATCTCTGTTGACACTAGCAAGGTATCAGGTTACTAGTACTGTATCTCTGTTGACAGGAGCATGGTATCAGGTTACTAGTACTGTATCTCTGTTGACACTGGCATGGTATCAGGTTACTAGTACTGTATCTCTGTTGACACTAGCAAGGTATCAGGTTACTAGTACTGTATCTCTGTTGACAGGAGCATGGTATCAGGTTACTAGTACAGTATCTCTGTTGACACTAGCAAGGTATCAGGTTACTAGTACTGTATCTCTGTTGACAGTAGAATGGGGTCAGGTTACTAGTACTGTATCTCTGTTGACAGGAGCATGGTATCAGGTTACTAGTACTGTATCTCTGTTGACACTGGCATGGTATCAGGTTACTAGTACTGTATCTCTGTTGACACTGGCATGGTATCAGGTTACTAGTACTGTATCTCTGTTGACACTAGCATGGTATTAGGTTACTAGTACTGTATCTCTGTTGACAGGAGCATGGTATTAGGTTACTAGTACTGTATCTCTGTTGACACTGGCATGGTATCAGGTTACTAGCACTGTATCTCTGTTGACACTAGCAAGGTATCAGGTTACTAGTACTGTATCTCTGTTGACAGGAGCATGGTATCAGGTTACTAGTACTGTATCTCTGTTGACACTAGCATGGTATCAGGTTACTAGTACTGTATCTCTGTTGACAGGAGCATGGTATCAGGTTACTAGTACAGTATCTCTGTTGACAGGAACATGGTATCAGGTTACTAGTACTGTATCTCTGTTGACACTAGCATGGTATCAGGTTACTAGTACTGTATCTCTGTTGACACGAGCATGGTATCAGGTTACTAGTACTGTATCTCTGTTGACACTAGCATAGTGTCAGGTTACTAGTACTGTATCTCTGTTGACACTAGCATGGTATCAGGTTACTAATATCTCTGACACTAGCAAGGTATCAGGTTACTAGCACTGTATCTCTGTTGACACTAGCATAGTATCAGGTTACTAGTACTGTATCTCTGTTGACACTAGCATAGTATCAGGTTACTAGTACTGTATCTCTGTTGACACGAGCATGGTATCAGGTTACTAGTACTGTATCTCTGTTGACACTAGCATAGTGTCAGGTTACTAGTACTGTATCTCTGTTGACACTAGCATGGTATCAGGTTACTAATATCTCTGACACTAGCAAGGTATCAGGTTACTAGCACTGTATCTCTGTTGACACTAGCATAGTATCAGGTTACTAGTAATGTATCTCTGTTGACAGTAGCATGTATCAGGTTACTAGTACTGTATCTCTGTTCACAGTAGCAAGGTATCAGGTTACTAATATCTCTGACACTAGCAAGGTATCAGGTTACTAGTACTGTATCTCTGTTGACACTAGCATAGTATCAGGTTACTAGTACTGTGACAATATGAACCCTTTGTGGTCAATTTTATTTATGAACAAATGACACAAAGAAAAACATGGATGTCGCAGTAGAGTCTTTAAAGACAATATTACCACAACTAAAGAGGTTACTAGTACTGTATCTCTGTTGACACTAGCATGGTATCAGGTTACTAGTACTGTATCTCTGTTGACAGGAGCATGGTATCAGGTTACTAGTACTGTATCTCTGTTGACAGGAGCATGGTATCAGGTTACTAGTACTGTATCTCTGTTGACACTGGCATGGTATTAGGTTACTAGTACTGTATCTCTGTTGACACTGGCATGGTATCAGGTTACTAGTACTGTATCTCTGTTGACAGGAGCATGGTATCAGGTTACTAGTACTGTATCTCTGTTGACACTGGCATGGTATCAGGTTACTAGCACTGTATCTCTGTTGACACTAGCATAGTATCAGGTTACTAGTAATGTATCTCTGTTGACAGTAGCATGTATCAGGTTACTAGTACTGTATCTCTGTTCACAGTAGCAAGGTATCAGGTTACTAATATCTCTGACACTAGCAAGGTATCAGGTTACTAGTACTGTATCTCTGTTGACACTAGCATAGTATCAGGTTACTAGTACTGTGACAATATGAACCCTTTGTGGTCAATTTTATTTATGAACAAATGACACAAAGAAAAACATGGATGTCGCAGTAGAGTCTTTAAAGACAATATTACCACAACTAAAGAGGTTACTAGTACTGTATCTCTGTTGACACTAGCATGGTATCAGGTTACTAGTACTGTATCTCTGTTGACAGGAGCATGGTATCAGGTTACTAGTACTGTATCTCTGTTGACAGGAGCATGGTATCAGGTTACTAGTACTGTATCTCTGTTGACACTGGCATGGTATTAGGTTACTAGTACTGTATCTCTGTTGACACTGGCATGGTATCAGGTTACTAGTACTGTATCTCTGTTGACAGGAGCATGGTATCAGGTTACTAGTACTGTATCTCTGTTGACACTGGCATGGTATCAGGTTACTAGTACTGTATCTCTGTTGACAGGAGCATGGTATCAGGTTACTAGTACTGTATCTCTGTTGACACTGGCATGGTATCAGGTTACTAGTACTGTATCTCTGTTGACACGAGCATAGTATCAGGTTACTTGTACTGTATCTCTGTTGACACTGGCATGGTATCAGGTTACTAGTACTGTATCTCTGTTGACACGAGCATAGTATCAGGTTATTAGTACTGTATCTCTGTTGACAGGAGCATGGTATCAGGTTACTAGTACTGTACCTCTGTTGACACGAGCATAGTATCAGGTTACTAGTACTGTATCTCTGTTGACACTAGCATAGTATCAGGTTACTAGTACTGTATCTCTGTTGACACGAGCATAGTATCAGGTTACTAGTACTGTATCTCTGTTGACAGGAGCATGGTATCAGGTTACTAGTACTGTATCTCTGTTGACACTAGCATAGTATCAGGTTATTAGTACTGTATCTCTGTTGACAGGAGCATGGTATCAGGTTACTAGTACTGTATCTCTGTTGACACGAGCATAGTATCAGGTTACTAGTACTGTATCTCTGTTGACAGGAGCATGGTATCAGGTTACTAGTACTGTATCTCTGTTGACACTAGCATAGTATCAGGTTACTAGTACTGTATCTCTGTTGACACGAGCATAGTATCAGGTTACTTGTACTGTATCTCTGTTGACACTGGCATGGTATCAGATTACTAGTACTGTATCTCTGTTGACACGAGCATAGTATCAGGTTATTAGTACTGTATCTCTGTTGACAGGAGCATGGTATCAGGTTACTAGTACTGTATCTCTGTTGACACGAGCATAGTATCAGGTTACTAGTACTGTATCTCTGTTGACAGGAGCATGGTATCAGGTTACTAGTACTGTATCTCTGTTGACACTAGCATAGTATCAGGTTACTAGTACTGTATCTCTGTTGACACGAGCATAGTATCAGGTTACTAGTACTGTATCTCTGTTGACAGGAGCATGGTATCAGGTTACTAGTACTGTATCTCTGTTGACACTAGCATGGTATCAGGTTACTAGTACTGTATCTCTGTTGACACGAGCATAGTATCAGGTTACTTGTACTGTATCTCTGTTGACACTGGCATGGTATCAGGTTACTAGTACTGTATCTCTGTTGACACTAGCATAGTATCAGGTTACTAGTACTGTATCTCTGTTGACACTAGCATAGTATCAGGTTACTAGTACTGTATCTCTGTTGACACGAGCATAGTATCAGGTTACTAGTACTGTATCTCTGTTGACACTAGCATAGTATCAGGTTACTAGTACTGTATCTCTGTTGACACGAGCATAGTATCAGGTTACTAGTACTGTATCTCTGTTGACACTAGCATAGTATCAGGTTATTAGTACTGTATCTCTGTTGACAGGAGCATGGTATCAGGTTACTAGTACTGTATCTCTGTTGACACGAGCATAGTATCAGGTTACTAGTACTGTATCTCTGTTGACAGGAGCATGGTATCAGGTTACTAGTACTGTATCTCTGTTGACACTAGCATAGTATCAGGTTACTAGTACTGTATCTCTGTTGACACGAGCATAGTATCAGGTTACTTGTACTGTATCTCTGTTGACACTGGCATGGTATCAGATTACTAGTAATGTATCTCTGTTGACACGAGCATAGTATCAGGTTATTAGTACTGTATCTCTGTTGACAGGAGCATGGTATCAGGTTACTAGTACTGTATCTCTGTTGACACGAGCATAGTATCAGGTTACTAGTACTGTATCTCTGTTGACAGGAGCATGGTATCAGGTTACTAGTACTGTATCTCTGTTGACACGAGCATAGTATCAGGTTACTTGTACTGTATCTCTGTTGACACTGGCATGGTATCAGATTGCTAGTACTGTATCTCTGTTGACACGAGCATAGTATCAGGTTATTAGTACTGTATCTCTGTTGACAGGAGCATGGTATCAGGTTACTAGTACTGTATCTCTGTTGACACGAGCATAGTATCAGGTTACTAGTACTGTATCTCTGTTGACAGGAGCATGGTATCAGGTTACTAGTACTGTATCTCTGTTGACACTAGCATAGTATCAGGTTACTAGTACTGTATCTCTGTTGACACGAGCATAGTATCAGGTTACTTGTACTGTATCTCTGTTGACACTGGCATGGTATCAGATTACTAGTACTGTATCTCTGTTGACACGAGCATAGTATCAGGTTACTAGTACTGTATCTCTGTTGACAGGAGCATGGTATCAGGTTACTAGTACTGTATCTCTGTTGATACTAGCATAGTATCAGGTTACTAGTACTGTATCTCTGTTGACAGGAGCATGGTATCAGGTTACTAGTACTGTATCTCTGTTGATACTAGCATAGTATCAGGTTACTAGTACTGTATCTCTGTTGACAGGAGCATGGTATCAGGTTACTAGTACTGTATCTCTGTTGACAGGAGCATGGTATCAGGTTACTAGTACTGTATCTCTGTTGATACTAGCATGGTATCAGGTTACTAGTACTGTATCTCTGTTGACACTAGCATGGTATAGGGTCATTTTGTCAACTCACCGCCATAAGAGTTGTCCAGTACAATGTCCAGTATTTCTGTGTTAATTTTTCTAAACATATGGATTCTTTAGACATTCAGAATAGTGCATGAGGGAAAATAGAGACACTCTACAAATGATTACTAACCCAAACACAGTGGGGGAAAAATTAGCCTTCTAATCCATCAGAGAAGGGCTCAGGATTTATAAAATTATGATTATGATAATACAGTGCCTTCGGAAAGTATTCAGACCCCTTGCCTGCTTCCATAGTTTGTTACGTTACAGCCTGATTCTAAAATTGATTTTTAAAAACCCTCACCAATCTAAACACAATACTCTATAATGACAAAGTGAAAACAGTTTTTTTTAAATTTTGTGCAAATGTATTAAAAACCTTATTCGGATAAGTATTCAGTCCCTTTGCTATGAGACTCGAAATTTAGATCAGGTGCATCCTTTTTCCATTTATCATCCTTGAGATGTTTCTACAACTTGATTGGAGTCCACCTGTGGTAAATTCAATTGATTTGGCCATGATTTGGAAAGGCACATACCTGTCTATATAAGGTTCTACAGTTGACAGTGGATATCAGAGCAAAGACCAAGCCATAAGATCGAAGGAATTGTCTGTAGAGCTACGAGACAGGATTGTGTCGAGGCACACATCTGGAGAAGTGTCAAACTTGTGTCAAACTTGTAGCGTCATACCCAAGAAGATTTGAGTCTGTAATCACTGCCAAAGGTGCATCAACAAAGTACTGAGTAAAGGGGTTGAATACTTATGTAAATCTAATATTTCAGTTTTTTTATTTGTATAGATTTGCAAAAAATTCTAAAAAACAGTTTTTGCTTTGTCATTATGGGGTATTGTGTGTAGATTGATAATGGGAAAAAATGATTTAATACATTTTAGAATAAGGCTGGAAGATGTGGAAAAGTCAAAGGGTCTGAATACTTTCCGAATGCACTGAATAATAATAATAATTTCAATGTGTTCTGATTTTAATAAGAAAAATATATAAAATCAGGATTTGTCTTTGCTGGTCTCTGGGGAGATCAATAGCTCGCTAAGTCAGCCATTCAACTGTATTAGGGCAACATTTTGGAATGACAGCGGTCACATTTTGACTTAATGAGTGGGACCGTTTTTACTGAAATGTATGGAAACTTCTACCTTCTTCAAGGCCAACAGGTCACTGCGCAACAGCGAGCAGTAGTTTTCCCACAGTCTAGCTAGCTAGCTTTTGTTATTGGCTAGTTTGCAGCAGGTGTTATCAAAGAGGATGTTGTTGGTAATTTGTTAGCTTCTCACTTTTCAAGAATACATTTAAAAAATAAGTTATTTTTAAATGATCATTATCTGGTGAGTGGAACTGTGTTTGTTTTTTTTGCAGCGTGCTTGCTATTGTTAGCCATCTCTTTTAAAATAACTTGTGCGTGAAACAACGCTGCATTTAAATTGGAACTGACAATATTTTAGCAACATGAAATCTTAAAATCTGTATACATTTATACACCCCCAGGAAGAATATGAAACCAAAAAGAAAATTTCTGACAAGCGACCTCTTAGATATGGTCATTTTTACGTGTTCATAAATTCTTAGAATGTTTGGGAAATACGTACTGTATACTAAGGCATTTGTGAAAATTCTATAGCAATATAGAATGGGAAAGTTGGCGTGCGTTTGGACAATTAATAGACACTGGTGTAAATAAAACCGAATAAAAACATCTGTCTTGTCTAAGATAGGAGTCCACCAGACTGGTGCACTATAGTCAATCCGAGCTACAGTAGACCTTTATACAAACAAGCCATTTGCCACACGGGCCTGCCATCATTCACTTTGAACTATACTGGCAGACTGGCAGACTGGCAGTCGCAACAGCGCACATTTAGATCATTAGAGCACAATTCACCAAAAGCCACAAAATACACCTGAATGGATTTCTGCGAATGTGTAAACACCACGGGAGTATTCTTACATTTGGGAACTTTACAGTTCTATTGATCAAACACTTATGAAGAGGTAGGCTCTCTTTCCCTCAGTTAGGTATATCAACAACAACTAACATTAATGCTACCCAAAGCAAGATGAGCTAAAATCGAACGAAGGAACATTAGATAAACCCTCAAACTTTTTCAACTAGTTGGCCGTCAACTAGTTGGCACTGATAGACGATGGGGAATTGTAGCCCCCTTGTCCTTCTGCAGCTTGCCTGCCAATGCATGCTTGTCCAAACCAAGCACCCTAACTAACTGGCTAAAGTTAGCTAGCTTGCTGGCTTGCTACTTCCAGACCCAAATGAGAAAACATCTCACTCTGACCATTCTACTTGGCGTAGCAGAGCTGGTTAGGCTGTTTACATGTCATCTAGAGTGTTCTTGACTAACTATGACTTTTTTTGCAGGTGTTGCGAGTTCGTAAATTCTTCAGTTGTTCTGCGCTCTGGCATACTGAGACGAGAGTGCTCTGAAATCAGAGTAACGTTAGATAGCCAGAGTAAGTTTGCAAACACAAGAGATATGATATGAAAACAGTCATTCAAGTGTTTGTTAGCTACCCAAATGACACCTGCATCTCTAACTGTGTATAGCCACCAAAAAACGATGAGGGGTGTCTTGTTTTGCACACTTTATACAAAATAATGAAATGCAGTGCTACAGTATAATTCTTAACGTAGCTCTTTATTAGCTAGCTATAACTGGCATGTTCACATATCGCCAACCAGGATCATTCTGACCATGACCTAACCATTTGAGTGGTCTTAACCAATCATAGCACAGTATGATATGGCGGTAAAATGCATCCAATTACAATTCAGTAGGTTTACACATATGAATATTACATCCCCCTTCTTTTAAAACAAAAGAAAAATGTTTACATATTCTAAGGGTTTCTTTTGAATACGTGCTCTGTAGTTTGAACTCAAGGTAAGTAACCATTTATATTGCATACTACACCAACTGAAACAACATAGACTCTGAAACAATAATCCAACATACTGTTACTTTTCAAACAAGGGATTCTCAGCAACTCAGCTTTCACTGTAGAAATAACATCTTAACATTTCAAACAAATACATTACCAAAGCATTTCAAGTGAACTTTCAATAACAAGTTTACAGTCCGCTTGACCTCTCTTCCGGAGCTTGTGCGATATGATGCTGAGCATGCTTCTGTGTCAGTCAACAGTTCTTGTGGTGTTGCAGGTAAGTATGGTGTATGTTGTGCTGTGTGTTGAGTCCATCAAGTTCTCTTTCAGGGGTCTCTCTTGTCTGCTTTTGCTTTATCCATGAGTGATTTAGCAATCTGCACAGATTTTTCAGCAAGGCCATTACTTTGAGGGTAATGCGGGCTTGTGGTGACGTGTGAACTCCCATGCTTTTGTGAAGGATTCAAACTCATTTGATTTGTAACAGGGCCCATTGTCAGATATTAAAGTCTCTACAATGCCATGCCTGGCAAAGGCTGCTTTCAGCTTGTGTATCACAGCTGCAGATGTGGTGCTGTGAAGCTTGTCGAGTTCGAAGTATCTGCTGTAGTAGTCCACTGTTACGATGTAGTCCTCATTGTTCCAGTTGAACAGATCGGTTGCCACGACCTGCCAAGGTTGGTCTGGGATACAGTGAGGTAACATTGGCTCTTTGGTGTTTGAGGGGCGTCGTTCAAGACAGATGGTGCATTTACCAACAATGTCCTTTATTTGTTTGCACATTCCGGGCCAAAACAAAATGTCCCGTGCTCTCTGTTTGCACTTTTCCATGCCCATGTGTCCAGCATGGATCTTTGTCAAAATCTCTTCTCTGAGACTGGTGGGAATAATGATTTTCTCTCCTTTGAAAATTATTCCGTTGATCTGTGATAGTTCATCACGATGGTACCAGAATTCTGAGACGCTCTGAAGGCATTTTCTCCTCTCCTCAGGCTATCCATCCTGTATGACTTTCCTCAGCAGTGTGAGTTGTGAGTCCTTTTCTGGTTCTGCTTGGATCTCCTTTAGTTTTGTGTCACTAACTGGTAAGTTGCTGTACACAGTGTGCACTTGCGAGTCCATGCCTTCACTGAGGCTGCTGTCCTTATAGGTAAGAAACTTCCTGAAGAGTGCGTCTGCGACAGGGATGTCTTTGCTTGAAAGGTGAGTGATTGTGAAGTCGTATTTTTGTAGTTGAAGGATCATTCTCTGTAGCCTTGGCGGGGCTGCAGCTAGTGGTTTCCTCATAATTGACTCAAGGAGCTTGTGGTCGGATTCCACAATGACTTGTTGTCCATATATGTACTGATGGAAACGTTTACATCCAAATAGAATGGCGTAGAGCTCCTTTTCGATTTGAGCGTAGTTGATTTCAGTCTGTGAGAGATTTGGAAGCATAGCCGATGGGCTTTCCTTCTTGCAGTAGCACTGCACCTAGTCCATACTTTGACGCGTCCACTTGTAGTCTGAGCTGTTTGTCGGGGTCGTAGTAGGCAAGGACTGGTCCTAGTTCTCTCGTGATCAAGTCTTTCACATTCTGGAAAGCAGATGCCGTGTTGCTTGCCCCAGAGAAACTCACTGGACTGCTTTAGCAGTTGACGCAGGGGTGCATTAGCATTGGAGAGGCTGGGTGCGAACTTGGCTAAGTAGTTGACCATGCCAAGCACTGTTTCCAGCTCTGCACGGTTCTTTGGTGACTCTATTTCTTTTATGCCCAAGATCTTCTGTGGATCTGGCTTGATTCCAGTCGCTGTGAGAAGATGTCCAAAGTAGCTGACCTCTGTAGCGCCAACTGTGCTCTTCTCGGGGTTGAGCCGGACTCCTCTGTCGCGGGACCTTTGCAGCATCGCGCGGAGGTTTCGGTCATGCTCCTCTTTGGTTCGACCATAGACAAGGATGTCATCCACAATGGCCACAACTCCGTTGAGGCCTTCGTACACTTTGTCGATCTTTCGCTGAAACTCGTCTTGGGCTGAGATAATCCCAAAAAGCAGGCGACGGAACCCGTAGCGTCCAAACTGTGTGTTGAATGTTGTGAGCTTAGATGACTCTTCTGTGAGCTTGATAGCCGGTTCTGTAACAGTCAGTTCTGTAATTCAGTATGTTTACAC
The DNA here is from genome assembly GCF_036934945.1 of Oncorhynchus masou masou. Taxonomy (NCBI): domain Eukaryota; kingdom Metazoa; phylum Chordata; class Actinopteri; order Salmoniformes; family Salmonidae; genus Oncorhynchus; species Oncorhynchus masou. Next base: position 65,286,279 of record NC_088243.1, on the reverse strand, counting down.
ATGAATATTACAAGGGGAAAAAGCCAGTCACTCACCCACTATTCCAATGGCATGACATCCTCATAGCAGCTAGCTAGCTAAAGTTAGGCTCTGTGTTTTTAGCTTGCTACATAAAGAGATATGCTAACCTATTAGCCACGTTATGTCTGACTTGTGATCATTGCTAGTTTGATTGTATTGCCATTCCCAGCCTTAGTTACATTCGTCCGTTTTTGCCCAAAATATTGAGTCATTGAATCTGAACAAGTGCATCCTGAATGGAGGCAGCAAACAATGTACCAGGCCACCTGTGATTTACAACCTGATAGCAATATTTTTTGGACTACCCAGAAATGTATTGATGAATTATATTAATCATTCATTGAACTGCATCCATCTATTCTGCCAACGACCTACTGGCTTATTATGTCCAAGTTTAAGGACTGCTTATCTTTGACATCATTCTGTGTGTGACTGCTGTCTTTCCATTGGTCCTACACAGTGGTGTAGTGGTGCCAGGAAAAGTGGTTAAACTCTAATTTTGCCCAAAAGTTCCCAAAAGGCCGGCCTAGTGTTAAAAATCCTATATTTTCCTATGTTTTTTATGAGTTTTGCTATAGATTTGTCTGATTTTCACTCTCAAAATCAACTTCTTTTAATAGAAAAAAAAATACAAAAATGTGATGGTCTAAGTCCACAAGAATGCTTAAACCACGTCAATCTAATTGGTTGGGCCTATCAGGGCCTGGCTCCCCAGTGGGTGGGCCTCTTGTCCACCCAGGCCCATCGATGTCTATGCCCCTGATGCAAAAAGCATATTATGACAATTGCGCATCATAAATAGCCTACTAACCAACACTTCGGACTAAACTTTTTCAATGCCTGATTTGCATACCCATTGTTGCCTTAGCAGTTACTGGTAGATCTCATAAATTGAAACATCTTTCCTACCCTACCGGCTACCGATGTCATTCTGTGAGCTGCTCCATGCCAAAACCAGTTGAGAGCTGCACGCTCTTGCTGCCTGCAGATTATATTCCGTTGAAACTAGGCTGTGTGCATGTAAATATATTTCATGTGCTTTGGGAATGTATAGGCTGCTTTGGCCATGACTTCTCTATCGCATGACATAATTTATACAGTTGAAGTCGGAAGTTTACATACACCTTAGCCAAATACATTTACACTCAGTTTTTCACAATTCCTGACATTTAATCCAAGTAAAAATTCCCTGTCTTAGGTCAGTTAGGATCACCACTTCATTTTAAGAATGTGAAATGTCAGAATAATAGTAGAGAGGATGATTTATTTCATCATTTACATTTACATTTAAGTCATTTAAATTTCATCATATTCCCAGTGGGTCAGAAGTTTACATACACTCAATTAGTATTTGGCAGGATTGCCTTTAAATTGTTTAACTTGGGTCAAACGTTTAGGGTAGCCTTCCACAAGCTTCCCACAATAGGTTGGGTGAATTTTGACTCATTCCTCCTGACAGAGAGGGTGTAACTGAGTCAGGTTTGTAGGCGTCCTTTCACGCACACACTTTTTCAGTTCTGCCCACAAATTGAGGTCAGGGGTTTGTGATGGCCACTCCAATACCTTGACTTTGTTATCCTTAAGCCATTTTGCCACAACTTTGGAAGTATGCTTGGGGTCATTGTCCATTTGGAAGACCCATTTGTGACCAAGCTTTAACTTCCTGACTGATGTCTTGAGATGTTGCTTCAATATATCCACATAATTTTCCTCCCTCATGATGCCATCTATTTTGTGTGATGATGCCATCTATTTTGTGAAGTGCACCAGTCCCTCCTGCAGCAAAGCACCCCCACAACATGATGCTGCCACCCCCGTGCTTCACAGTTGGAATGGTGTTCTTCAGCTTGCAAGACTCCCTCTTTTTCCTCCAAACATAACGATGGTCATTATGGCCAAACAGTTCTATTTTTGTTTCATCAGACCAGAGGACATTTCTCCAAAAAGTACGATATTTTTCCCCATTTGCAGTTGCAAACTGTAGCCTGGCTTTTTTATGGTGGTATTGGAGCAGTGACTTCTTCCTTGCTGAGCGACTTTTTAGGTTATGTCGATATAGGACTCATTTTACTGTGGATATAAATACTTTTGCACCTGTTTCCTCCAGCATCTTCACAAGGTCCTTTGCTGTTGTTCTGGGATTGATTGCACTTTTCGCACCAAAGTACGTTCATCTCTAGGAGACAGAACGCTCCACTACACTACTTTGATACCCATCAATAGGTATTAAGAAGCGAGTATAAAAATGCCCACTGAGAAAAATGTGGGTATACAGTTTATGCCTGCTTTTACCCTCCACTACACCACTGGCCCTTTGTGTTTGAGAAAAAGTGCACCCTCCGACAAGCTGGTATTACGGTTGCTGTCCTTTCAGAATCGCGAACCTGTCACAAACTGAAGGCCTGTATAGTTCGCCTAAATCGCAAACATGGCTCTAATATATATAAAGGCTGTTTAGATATACATTTTTCAGTAAAGGACTGTATACATTTGGCCTGGTGAAGTGGTTTAATGCACTGACTGGATGGAAGCTGATAATTATGAGTTTTTTGCTCCACTGGACTCAGCTGGTCTCACGGTGAAATTACAAGTCCTCACTGTTGACACTAGCATGGTATCAGGTTACTAGTACTCTATCTCTGTTGACAGTAGCATGTATCAGGCTACTAGTATCTCAGTTGACACTAGCCTGATTATGATGTCTGATATTGGTGATACAGTAGCTGTGTGCTGGGCCGGGGTCCAATGTCAAAGTGCACAGGTCAACGTTTACTGAGGAGGAGGACCGAAAGCAACAAGGGTTAAGCCATACTAGAGCAAAAAGGATGGGCAGGTGATTACCCCCTTTCACATAGAAGAACAGAACTGACAAAACAATATGGAGCTGATATACTGTTAAATCAACGGCCATTCAATTCTTCTATTTCCAGGCATAATCGTAATCACAGATTGATGGAGTTGAATGCACTGAACTGTCCTTTATAAAGCATGTATTTGTGTCTAGTGTAGATCCCTAACTAGACCATCATGCCACCACACAGAGCGAGTATTCCCAGGTGGCCAATGGGCTAGTGCAGCAAATAGCCCATCTGAAAAGACGCCAAACAACATCTTGATCGTGTGGATTGAAAGCAGCTGTAACAGGACAGGGCAGTTTCCTAATAAATTGTTAAGTGGACTCTTCTATGTATGGTGGTGAAGGGCAGCTGAGTGTCGATGCTGTTTCCTCTGGGGAAATGTTGAAACGCCTCCTGCTGCCTAGACAACACTACTTTCAGCAAACAGGCAGGAGGGTAATCAAATAGTACTCTTCCCTTTATAGTGCTCTACTCATGACTAGGGCCTATAGGGCTTGGGTCAAAAGTAGGGCATTGTGTAGAGAAAAGGATACCATTTAGGACACAGATTTGTACTGAGGATTTGGGATAACAAGCCCACTGATGACCAATATGTTCATGCGCAGCACCATTAAATGTAATGAGAAAATATTAGCTTATTTTTATGACAATCACTTTGTTGTCATGGGGGAAATATTGTCTGAACTGCATTTTGCTTCTCTACACAAATGTATGCTGGGCACACAGCTACACTCTACATGATTTATGATCACACTATTTCACACATTACAAGACAAGTAGACGCATCGCTGGCACTATTTCTTCTGCATGCTGATGGAAATACTGTGAGGAAAACTGCCACTAAACCTGACAGGAAAATGAATCAAATGAAGCCAAGAAAGTTAAAGGCATCACAATCTGTGATGTGAATTTATGCCATGTCTTTCTAAAATGTCTGTTCACAAACTGGAACCGTATTCATAGTGTTTCAGAGTAGGAGTGCCGATCTAGGATCAGGTCTCCCCCTGTACATGTAATGTTATGAATTATGATCTAAAATGATAAACTTATCATATCATCTCCTACTCTGAGACCCTTTATGAATACAAGCCCTGAGCTTGTTTTGTCATAGTTAATGAAGCCAAGAGATATTCCCTACCCCCAAGGCCGGGTCGAAGACGATTATCATAGCCATCTAGAAGTCTGTCAAGGATCCGTGTGAAGAGAGTGATATTGTTCTTGAAGGCATCTGTTGTAGGATCAGCAATCACTGGCCTGGGAGACAGACAAGTCAGATTGATGAGGATTTTGCATAGTTATTCCAGAGGGAATGAAAGAGGAGATCAAGTCAAAAGGTAAAAGAACACACTCCCCCTTCTCAAGCACCCTCCCAGATGACCCAGTTATGAGCTGAACATTTGTGTGCCATCTGATCTGGGAGCAAAAACACAATTGAATATGCAAATGTCATCAGAGCTGTATATTCATGAATCCAATAATCGGAAAAGGCATAAATTCATTAAATGTGCTCTCATTGCATGTGATTGATGTGGATAATTACTTGGTTAATCAATTGACTGATATATTGGTTCCTTGATTGAATGTATACTAATATCAGTCTACAAGCTATATTCATGAGGGCTCTTGATACAGTGACCTAAGTGCAATGTGCCAAAAATGCTGGAACCATGAGACTTCCTGGTCAATTTGAGAATTACACTACCTTACTAAAATAAGCTGTGTTATAAACTGAGGCTATAGACACAGTATAGGCTATACACTACATATACTGTATGTTTGCCATACAGTACAAAGGTCCCACTTTACAAAGTGTCCCAACACAAACGTATGCATTCCTATAGTAGTTACATAGGCACAATTGAGAGAACTGAGTGATCTCATGGAATGTCATTCCTCGAGCATTGAAATCAAGTGCTATTTACATATTAGTGACTCACGCTCAATGGCATCTGAAGTGAGCGCTGCTTTTTCAGACTGAGAGTAGCGACTGTACTTTATCGCCACCCACAGGAACATAATCAGAAAATCACCCACTTGATTAATCTCAAAGCCCCCCACGTCGACAAAGCCTGATTGATGTTCCCCATGCTAAATACATAGGCTATTCATAGGTTAGGCTACTAAAACATAGTATCCCTACATTCGGTTATTGTAGTGTACAAAACGAAAGGAATTCAATTCCAAAACCCAGATATAGTGGTATACTTTCAGTCTTCCTGTGTAATGTGACAAAACATAATTGATCAAAAAAATATTTTCAAGGACTTACCTCGTTTGCAAGAGGAGCGTCAGTGTGAGGCAGATGAGTAGACATTGAAAAATGTAGCCTCTATTCCTCATAGCTGCATGTACACCTACACACCAGGGAAGACAATACATAATGGTACCATAATGGATCAGCTGTTGATTTTGCGTATCTTGTTCTAGGTGTAGGCCCATTTCTACGGGAATATATTCAAATTAACACACAATAAACACAGAGAATAAATACCTAGATACAGTATTACTAGAAATAATTCATTTGAATGCGCGTAGAAGAAAAAATACATTTAACATTTACACCATGTTAACTAGGGAGACTGCAATTAGAATTCATTGACAAATAGGCCTAACATGCCTCTGTTGAATAATAATTTCCACTGTCAAACACTAAACATTTAGCGTTGTTCAAAAGAGCGTCTCCTTCTCAACCACCTTTCTAAAATCCCTTGCTCGTGTGCAGAAATGTTTTAGGGGTATCCCCACTGAGATAAACTCTGCATCATATCTAGGCTAGGCTACTTACGATGTATGAGATCAGCGGAGACACAGACAGGAACTCTCATATCTTTCTCATCACAACACGACTTTTCATCAGCGAGGAGACTCACCTGGAATGCAGGACGTAGCCTAATTGCAAGCAATTATTCGTACAGAAATTGAGCCAAATGTTGAAGTTGAACCCAATGGAACCACTACGATGTGCCGTCTCTCAAGATGGAATGAGCACACCGCGCGAAAATAACGAGTGATACTTATTGTAAATTCAAAGCACCAATAGATCACAGTTATGGCAAATCATGCACTATCTTAATAATTTAATAGCGGATAAATGCATAGTCCTTGATGTCACTGGGTCCTGTTCAGCATGTCATATTTTCCAATTCTGCTTCCAATTTAGTTTACCTCGTGACAGGGGTAAGGAACACACGCTCCGCGACTCTCTCGCTCCCCCCCCCCCTCTTTCGCCACACACACACACACACACACACACACACACACACACACACACACACACACACACACACACACACACACACACACGCACACACACACACACACGCTAAAGATTGATTACTAACTAAGGTTTTAAACATATGTAACAATTTTCCAATGAATTCAAAACCTTTAATTAGTTCGCATCAAGGTTGACCAATATTTGCTTATGCATTTAAAATAAATGTTCTTGTTATATTTTTGTTTAACCCAGCAACTAAACAACAATAATAGCATAATACATATGTAATAACACAAGGGTGTTGCGTATACTGCGTGGCATTTTATTAAATCTTTATTTCTCTTCAGAAAAAAATGTGCTAAACGATACACTATGAGATGAGCTGTAACCGTCCCTGAGAGAAAAACGGCTTAGGAGGAGAAAGACCTTGTTTCTGAAAAAAATAAAATAAATAAATAAATAAATGAATAAATATAATATAATATATATATATATATATATATATATATGACAATCTCAAGGAGGTGGAATTTTGATCCTATTCTAATTGAATTGTCCACATACCAGATCCATATTTCAGAGTAAAGAGGAATGTTGATACTTCAAAGAAGAAGAAGGGGGGAAATCAATGTGCTTGGGAACCACCTCCATCTGAACTACACATATTTGCACAAGTAAATGATTCATTTATTTCTTGAAATGCATGAATTGCCACATTCAGTCTATATGATCTATAATACTATTGGATACATCGATTATGTCTCCAGTTTCTTATTTAAAACTACATTCAAACCGAGAGCAATAGCCATGGTGGCACAGTGATATGTAGGTGGCTAGTGAGTGGGCGCATGAAATCATTTGAATGGCGAGGAAGGAATATGAATGATGAACGAGGTAAACATGGTTACCTTGACAAGTTTACAGACAGATTCAATTAGTCATAACTCCTTAGCTGAGAGACATCCCCCCAAAAATACTTATTGTTTCAACAAGGAAAGACATGGGTGCTGTAAAGGGTAAGCAATTAACACACCACCTCTCAATCAATGAATCAATACACTCATAGAAAAAATGATGCTATCTAGAACGAAAAAGGGTTCTTGGGCTGTCCCAATAGGAGAACCCTTTCCACAGAGGGTTCTACCTTGAACCAAAAAGGGTTCTGCCTGAAACCAAAACAGGTTCTCCCAGAACATTTTTGGAACACTTTTTTTCTAAGATTGTACTTAGCCAAATCTCACAATTCAACATAGGCGTTGGGGGCAAAATAACTTCCATATAAATACATAGTGACATCCCTGTCACTACATTTAATGTCAACAAGCACATGCAATGAGATAATCTATGTTCAAATGTGTCCATCCATAATGCTATCTAGATTGCACCACACAATACACATTCTCTCACTTCCTTACCCTCTGCTCTTTCTCCCCTCCCATCTGCTGAATAGTTTGCCGCGCTTTCTCCTTGATGCCGCTACTTTCACCATTCTATCTGTCCTCTCCTTATTCTCCCTGTTGGTTACAACTACGTAGTTTGATGGACTGTTAAATGGCCAGCAGACATGTGAGATTTGCTTCCGGGTTCCAAGATTAGGTTGTATTACAGCACATGTTCATTTGTGTAGTAATAGTACTGTGTTAAACTATGAAATTACAATAACTGAATTAAAACCTTTAGCCTTAGAAATCCACACCCCACTTTCATCACAAAATCATTCCTGAAATGTGGCAAAGGTCGCAAAGTTCAAGGGGGCTGAATACTTTCTCAAGGCACTGTATTATCTCAGTTTCTGTGCCCCTGGCAAAGAACACTTTATGTAGCCAGAAAAAAAGTGATGCGTCACATTAAGCTCACTGGACTGATGGGTGGATCTCTGGGAAAGATGACTGTGTGACACGACAAGATGATTCATGAAGTTAAAGGAATCTGGATAGGAATTGAAAGTGTGATTGACAAGGTTTGGGAATACCTGCCAAAATGTGCCCTCCCTGTCCTGAATGATTTGTTCACAGTGCAGCAGTGGCAGTGGTACTCCTTGTATATACAGTAGCTTCATTCTTGTGTGTTTTATTCCTCATTAAAAAATATATGTATTATATTTTATTTATTTATTTTCTATACTTTTCCCCCTATCATCCCTACCCTAATTGGATTAAACTAACGGGCAACAATACTTCTACTGCTACTTACAGCAAATTTTCCCTTTAATTTATCTCTGCATCATTGAGGAAGTGCTTGTAAGTAGGCATTTCACTATAACATCTACACCTCTTGTATATGGCCCATGTAACAAATACAATTTGATTTGTTTTGAACAATACTCAGAGTCAATATTCACATCATAAGAAGGAATTCCTCTCGACCACACCCACAGGAGTTTGAGGTGGGGGAAGATGTATTCGAGGGTTCGTATTCAAGCTCGGAAGCAAAATAGAATCCATCGTTCTATATTGGGGGAAGAGGTTTTATCAACAACTCTGCTGGACTGTGGTCGACACGGATGATGGTTCTAATGGTATGGGTGGGGATGATGACAGTCATGGACCTGGATGGGCTGGTGAGAAGGAAAAGGAATGTCCCTGCTGTAAGTGCTGCTGACAGCAGTGGCACTTCTAGTGTTGAGAACGTGAAGAGGGTGAAGATAGTGAAAATCAAAAGTAACGATGTGTCAGAGTGGAAAGTTGCAATTGTATTTGATGTGACCACGGGGTCTCATCAACACCTTATTCAATTAACCAATGCCGTTAAGAAAGAGATAAGTGTAGAAAGAGGCTAGAGTGCCTCTTTGCTTGAAGATATCCCTCTCGTGGTGTGGGGGCTGTGCTTTGGCAAAGTGGGTGGGGTTATATCCTTCCTGTTTGGCCCTGTCTGGGGGTGTCCTCGGATGGGGCCACAGTGTCTCCTGACCCCTCCTGTCTCAGCCTCCAGTATTTATGCTGCAGTAGTTTATGTGTCGGGGGCTAGGGTCAGTTTGTTATATCTGGAGTACTTCTTCTGTCCTATTCGGTGTCCTGTGTGAATCTAAGTGGGCGTTCTCTAATTCTCTCCTTCTCTCTCTCGGAGGACCTGAGCCCTAGGACCATGCCGCAGGACTACCTGACATGATGACTCCTTGCTGTCCCCAGTCCACCTGGCCGTGCTGCTGCTCCAGTTTCAACTGTTCTGCCTTATTATTATTCGACCATGCTGGTCATTTATGGACATTTGAACATCTTGGCCATGTTCTGTTATAATCTCCACCCGGCACAGCCAGAAGAGGACTGGCCACCCCACATAGCCTGGTTCCTCTCTAGGTTTTGGCCTTTCTAGGGAGTTTTTCCTAGCCACCGTGCTTCTACACCTGCATTGCTTGCTGTTTGGGGTTTTAGGCTGGGTTTCTGTACAGCACTTTGAGATATCAGCTGATGTACGAAGGGCTATATAAATACATTTGATTTGATTTGATTTGACAATTGAGTACTATTTCCACCACTGGTCCCAGCACATTTGGGTGTGGAAGGGAATGAAATTGTTGACCAGTTAGCAAAAAGAGCTTTGAAATTAAACATGATTGATATTAATGTTCCACTGGGTAGAGGTGAGGCCAAATATAAGATCAAAGCCATTTTGATAGATGTGTGGAAGAAAAGATGGGACTCTGAGCCCTCCAAATAAAGGTTGTTGGATCAAGATTCAAACTCGTCATTACGTCTGGTTGGCAAGCATGTGAATGGTTTGTGTCTGGAGTGTATGGTCAATGAAACGGTGGAGGATGTGTTGTTATATTGTTGTAAGTATTTTAAAGGGAAGGAAAGATGGGGGGGGGGTCAATGAGATTGGATGGGGTTGGGGGGGTTTGAAAGGGATTTTGGGGAGGATCTATTAGAAGTTAGTACAGCTCTTTTTTTATTTTCTCAGAAGTACCGAGTTTGGTAGGAGGATTTAGAAATGTTGTAAACCGTGAATGACCACACACTACAACACAGTAGGTAGCGGCATGCAGCTTTAACGTTTATTTGCGGACCGCCATTATGTGATAGAAGAAGACCACGCCCACAAATTAGGGAAAACAAACATTCTTTCCCATTGATCCCCATTGTAAAAGAGACAACTTCGTAATCTATTTTTAGTTACACAGAAATAAGAAAGCATGCCAAAAAGCTGCTGTATTGTTCAAACTGCATGTAACTAGGTCAAACATTCCAACCTAAGGTTCACAATGCACCCATGGAGGGAATTAGAGCCTGCGAGAAGAGCCCTGTGGCTTTTGGCTATACGATGTGGGAGTGTGGGAATTGTTGGGACTCAGTGTTCAAGAAGGCTACACATAGCTGTGTGTGTGGAAAACATTTCATCACAGGAAAGACTTTTAATTAACTTGTTTAGTATAGTCTGTTTGTAACTCCACTAAGTACTTGTAGCTGTATAGTTTGTGTTGTTGGTCTTGCCTAGCTTAATGGCTAGCACTCATTCTCTCAGGTGGCTTCGAGCGCCTTCATGAAAAGGGGCATACGGGTAGCCATACAATATTACTTTTTTCTTAGTAGTGTGAACACTTGGGAGCAGGCGATGTTGAAAAGTAATCTTTACACATGTTGTACTTTTCTTAAATTGAGTTTTGTAATTAACCAAAACAAGCAGACAACTAAAAAATAAAGTATTTGAAAAAGGTCACATTTCTGCAGTGATCCAATGGGGTAACCGAGGTAACCAGAGGGGGCCATACCATTCTCTAATAAAGACTGTGGGACTATCGATGATGACGGTGATGACAGCGTCCTCTGCTGGAGACACGTTACTGTAACTCAACAGATCACTTCCCATGTTTGTTTTGTATTTTTATATAAAATAGTCTTCACTCTTAATAGTTATTATCTAAATTGTTTCTCATAATATAGGTATATCATCTGGAAGGGGAAGATTGCAATGTTACCAGCCGAGATATGGTGCATTCAAAATAGACAAATTACACATATTCTCCTTGCGTAATGATATTGGGCATTCATGCATTTACGTTATTAGAAAATGGCAAGATAAGATATTACAGTAATTGTATCTAAACTATACATGCTGGAAATATGAGGAAAATGTATAACAAAGGCAAATGACATCAATCAGTGATTTATGAGAACATAAATTATACACTTAAATCAGCCGTACATTATCATCATTTTGGTCAGCTGATCCCACACATGTTGCTGGAACTGCCAGACCTGTTTCCCGCCTTGTTGCCTCGGCAACAAGCCTTGCAGAATACAGATGAAGAGGCTGTCGAGGGTCTGACACCGATAAAGAGCACACTGCTCCGTGGAGGAAAAGACAAACCGTGTTACATCTTTACAGGTAGCAAGGACTGTGTGTGTGGGAATGAGAGAGTGTGTGTATGTGTGTGTTTATGTATGAGTGAGAGGGAGCAAGGGTGCGAGAGAACAACAATGAGAGAGATAGAGAGGTTACAAGGCTAATGGGTTCAATGAATTATGTGTAATTGCTCAATTTGTTACAAAATTGGCTTATTAATTCAATGTACTATGAAGCTAGCTATATTATTACCATAATGTTATAGGATGTTCTCTTATGTAATACATTACGGATTCTGGAGGGTCTCATTGTCATCATGGTATGTCTCATAAGATTCCTCTGATAAGAAAAAAAAGTGCTGTGTTTAGACGATCAGAATTGGGCTGCCCGTCTAAATGCAGCCAAGTAAGAAATTCTCTACTGAGGGTTGTCTGAGAACAGTCTCAGAAATGGCCATTAGATAGATGTTCTCTGTCAAGATAATTAAGAATAGTTTGGTCATTTTGTAACCAGTAATTAGACTTATTATCCCTGCCCCTGTCGATCACTGAAGGATTTGCTTTAGGAGGTCATAAAGGCAGTAGTGATCTCCACACTCTTGGAAAAACATTCTACCTTTCATAAAGGATTCTACGGCTTGTCCCTGTAGAACCCTTTCCAGGTGGAACCTGTTCACCCAACAGAGAACGCTTTAAGAACCCGTACTTCCATAGAGAAACCTTCTCTGATGAGAAAGGTTATATGTAGGACTCTTGTCCCTGTAAAAAAAAAAATGTTAAATACAATGATGACATTTGACATACAGGTGAGGGATAAAGTATATTGAAAGCAGGTGATTCCACACAGGTGTGGTTCCTGAGTTAATTAAGCAATTAAAAACCCATCATTACTTAGGATCAGGTATAAAAATGCTGGGCAGGCCATTATTTTGGCTACCATGGCTATGCCCCCATAGGATGACAATGCCCCCATTCACAGGGCACTGAATAGTTTGTTGCGCAATCAAACGATGTAAGCCATATGCTATGCCCTATATTGGTCACCAGATCTCAACCCAATTGAAAAAAATTCTGGTGCGACGCCTGAGACAGCGTTTTCCACCAATATCAACAAAACCCCAAATTATGTCATTTCTTGTGGAAGAACGGTGTGGCATCCCTCCAATACAGTTCCAGATACTTGTAGAATCTACCGAATGCCAAGGCGTGTTGAAGCGGTTCTGGCTCGTGTTGGCCCAACAGCCTATTAAGATGCATTATGTTGGGGGGGGGTCCTTTATTTTGGCAGTTACAGTACCTTGTTAATGTGTTGTTCATGAATCTGTTCAACATTTTTTAATATTTATTAAATGCATATGATTACTGTGCCCTGACCGAGATGGTAACATGAACTCAGTCGTGCTTCACAAATGCATAGCTTTTCCTCAGTTGCAGGTGTTGCTTATTGCACTCCAATTAAGTATGCACTCTAGGAGGAATAAATACCTTCATTAATTAAAACGGGTTACACACCTACATGGATAGGCCTCGCTGAAATAATGATGTTTAAATGATGAAACATGTTTTGCACATAATTAGAAATAATGGAGGTGTAGCTTTTGAGTTGTTTGCTCAAGTGTAATGGCAACCCCAAATGCTTTCCCTGATATGAAAACGGAATGATGAGGTACAAAATAAAGAACATTGATTACTTATAGACGCAACTAGGGAACAGGCTTGGCACATGCCTGAAAATGACACTCCCAAACTTTCATATTTCTCCCCACTTCGATTTTCAGGTGAAATCATGAAACGATAAATCCATACAGAAACATCTTCTGTATAATTTAACTCTTCTCTCCTCCAGTCTTATGTAATTCCGCAGATGAATCATACACATGTGAATCAACCTCTACGGAATCGGTGTCCACCCACCCCCCCCCCCAAACTTCAAAGTGTTTCCTTTCAAATGGTATCAATAATATGCATATCCTGGCTTCAGGTCCTGAGCTACAGGCAGTTAGATTTGGGTGTCATTTTAGGCAAAACGTTTTTTTTAAAAGGGTCCAATCCTTAATAGGAGTCTATTGACGCACCTACGAGTCAATCGAATTAACATTTTTAAAAAATCCATCAAAATTGGACTTTTAGAGGTTTGAGAATAACCTAAATATATGAACAACAAGGGAAAGTGTATGGATGTGTGTGAACTTATTAGGTGTCCAAGAACTGTAGGTTCCCTAGCCCTCTCTTGACCTTGAATCAATCTAGGAATATTCCCTAAGCCATGGGTCTCCAACCTTTTCTAGCAATTAAACATGTTGCGAGCTACTCATATAGCTTTGAAATAGGACCATTCTTTTCTTCTCCTCTACCCTGCAACTCTTCCCTGTATGTGTATTTTGTGTATTTTCTGTCAATATACCTGACAAAATAATGGTTAATAAACAGCTCTAATGGGGCCCCATAAAATTGCCTTTTGTATTTTTCCTGGTTTTAGATTTTCACTCTATTTTCAATTATTCATAGAGAAACAACAAAAATTGATGTTCTGAGCCCATATCAGCACTTAAATCACATCAGAAGACCATTTGAGGTGTGAAAACTCCCATTTAGATTTAAGTGTAGTTTCCCTTTAATTACTCATTAAGCAAGAAAGAAACGTGTCTGTCTGGTGATGTTTCTGCTGTTAAGCCTGCTGCTGCAGCATGTCATAGCAGAGTTTGCAATGGCCACACAATTGGGACAAATAATCCTAATATCTTTCAGGTAAGTCTATTTGCAGTTAACATCATTTTTGGGGAAAGTCTTTCTGGTCTACCCACAAGACTGTTATCATTAGCATAACAGGCTACATACAGAGTGATGTGTGCACCAAAACAGACAGACATCCATATTGCTGGAAATTAATTGGCAGATATTGTTTTACGTTTGGCTTTTTAAACCAATATTGTCAATAGTGGCTAACCAGGGACGGGATAATGTCAATGTGGCTTTGATTGGATAGTAGCCGGGAGCTTTATGTTTGACAGTTTTTGATGGAACACAATTTTTTTTAATGTCCTTTTAGAATTGCTTGGATAGCTACTCATAGGTGGGCTGCGAGCTTCTGTTATAGCATGCGATCTACCGGTGTGAGACCCCCATACTTTAAGTTTTTTTTTTTTGTTACTACTTTACTATTTGACAACTTTTTACTTTTACTCCACTACATTTCTAAAGAAAATAATGTACTTTTTACTCCATACATTTTCCCTGACACACAAAAGTACTCGTTACATTTTGAATGCTTAGAAGGACAGGAAAATTGTCTAATTCACCGACTTATCAAGAGAACATCCCTGGTCATCCCTACTGCTTCTGATCTGGCAGACTCACTAAACACAAATGCTTTGTTTGTAAATTGTGTCTGAGTGTTGAACTGTGCCCCTGGCTATCTGTAAAATAAAATAAAAACTAGAAAATCATCTGGTTTGCTTAATACAAGTCATTTTAATTATTTACACTTTTACTTTTGATACTTAAGTACATTTAAATACTTTGACTTACTCTAGTAGTATTTTACTGGGTGACTTTTACTTGAGTCACTTTCTTTGAAGGTATCTTTTACTTAAGTATGAAAATTGGGTACTTTTTCCACCATTGGAGACCCCTGCCCTGGTCACTTCAGGGGTCACAAACTATCAAAATACATCTGAGTTTCTATTGTCTATTTCACCTGAAGTTTTACATTTTTCTAAGAGAACAATGCACGATTCTCCTTTTTTAGGTTAGACAGCAAGACATTACCGAGAAAATTCTGACTGTATAAAATCTTGATAAGACTTCATAATGACCACTCACACATTATTTTAATATTCTGGTGTAACATCATTAAATGTCAGCAAGGGGGCATAACACTAAACATATTTAAAGCAGGACAGACTAGTGTACTGACCTAAATGATATGCCTTTTTATGTACCAGGGGGAGGAGCGAGGAGGATGTGTGTTGATATTGGCAAAGGTAGGAAACAAGGTAGGATTCCAATAATTTCAAGTAAATGAAATATAACCCTTGATGATGAAACATATAACGTCTTACCATAACCCCCCAAAAATAAATGGACTACATGACCAGTCAAAACTGTTCTGGGTCAAGAAATAAAATGCCAAGACTGTACTCAGACACAATACTCCGCTAATTGAGAAATGTTCTCATTTCACTCCCGTTTGGGGTTGTTGTCAAGTTGCTTACACATCATTGACTGCTGTGACATGCTAACCAGGGAGATGTGAGTAAAATTGGGATAGCAGCAGCAGGTTATAACAAGCATGAGTCAGAGCCCCTCAGCTTATTGTCTGGCACTTGTCAATGACAAGCCCTCAGCCAAACATCTATGAAGTCATTTTTCTTAATTATGCTTTAATTGCTTTGTGAAATTACCTCTCAAGTCGAGCACCAACAAACTGTTCATGTTATTTACAGGCAATATATTATTAAATGAAGGCCAGGGCTGTCACTGCAGTTACTAACATTTTAGCCATAAGGGTTAGGAAGTCCAAAAACAGAGAGAACTGAACTGGATGGTTGATGTTTTTTTACCTGAGCAAGGGGTGAGGTTTGAGGACCATGACTGAAGTTGTACTAATATGGATGCCATTAAACATTTATACCAAGAGACTCACAGATTCTCTTTTGTGCACCACAGTAAGCCTTTTTACCAAATAGGGTGAAGACATGTGGCTGGGAAAATGACAGCCTAATGACTGACCACATAACATATTAATTACTTTAACATTATAGAAAGAGAAGATCAAGAAACCAGACCCATCAATGTCACATTATGCACTCAGTTTATTTGGCTGAGAGTGATGTCACTTCCTCTCAGAAGGCCCAGAATGGGCACCTGCACTATGTCACAATTTTATCATGTTCGTCTTGCATAGCCAATTGCAATGGTAATCTCTTGACTACAAAACACACAACGTCAGTATTTTGTACAAAGACATTCGGTTATTGTTGTGAGTATGTACAGTCAGGAGGAGTTCACCATTTTGTCTAAGGGTTAACCTCTTGGAAAGAAGTAACAATGCCTTTTTTTATTCCACCTACGTGTATGCCATCCCAATCCCTCTCGCAGTTTTATTCCTCGCCTGGGCTTGGTTCTGGAGGCAGTCCAAGGAGCATTTATGGATATTTGCTCACATAACTGCTTGCACAATGAAAAAAAAATATCTCCAGTTATTCTCAGAGACAAAGACTTACATTGCTAAGTCAATTACAAATCTGATTCTCTTCCAGTGGCAGTAGATAGGACTAGGCTGATCTAGGTCTGTGAAATCATCCCTAACACAGAAAACAAAGTCAAAGCTCAGCATCGGAGTCCAGTATGACAGACATGTTCAAATTGGTGGAGGAAGCCTATTGTGATTTCCAAGCTGAAATGATGCTTGCCACATAAGAACACAAACCACACGAGTCTTTTGTGTAAAACACAATTACACTGAAAAGTAAATCGCACATATTATTGACTTGAAAGTACATTGCTTTTATAACTAGCTTATGTCCCATCAATTGATCTACTGACCTTCGGGACCATGTCTGAGAACATCTTTAGGGGCAACATTTATTCAACCATTGGGCTTAAGCAGTGGACAGATTAGGCCTGGGTTTGCTGTGAGTTAACACATCATATCCACAGGTCTTCTTCTAAGCAGTCTCATTTAGTTATTCAAGACGTAGACCAAACATTCTGAGGGCCTGTACGAATACAAGTGATGTCGATGTGTTCCTTTATTGGGCCTGCATAATGACCTCCCTCCCCCTCTGCTGTACTGTGGCTGAGCACCCAGGGGGATGCTTTTGTATTAGACGTAACCAGTCAACCACATCCTCTACAAGAGCTCTCTGCGTATATACACTAGACTCGCTACACTTGTTTCGCTGCTCCCACACAGCAACCAGGAGCTCTTTAGGTAAGACTCAACTTTCATTAGCCGGCCGCAGACCTGACTGTATGTTTTGTTTTACTCCATGTGTAACTCTGTGTCGTTGTATGTGTCGAACTGCTTTGCTTTATCTTGGCCAGGTCGCAATTGTAAATGAGAACTTGTTCTCAACTTGCCTACCTGGTTAAATAAAGGTGAAATAAAAACAAATAAACTCTAGCCTGAAATTATTTCAACAAGCAAGGCGAACTGCCCGTGACACCTGATCAATCACTAGGCAAGGTGTGTTATTGAGAGAAAATACTGGGGAAAAGAACACAAAATGCATCAAAACACACCATTCCACCGGTTGCAAACAAGTTCCTTAAAGAGTGTGTGTGTTGTACGTGGATGTGTGATTGTGTGTGTTGTACGTGGATGTGTGATTGTGTGTGTTGTACGTGGATGTGTGATTGTGTGTGTGTGTGTGTGTGTGTGTGTGTGTGTGTGTGTGTGATTGTGTGTGTGTGTGTGTGTGTAGTTGGGAGTGCAGAATCAATTTCACACGAGTGCATCAAGGAGACGAGGCTGAGGCAGACATATTGAGCTGTCTATCAGCCTCTCTGTTTTGAGCCCCATCTGCAGGAACTTAATGCACTATTATGTCAACAGTGACTGAGGGGCCAACTATGTAAGACCTGTCTGGGTGATAATAGCCATTAGCAGGAAACCAGGCATTAGGAAAGTCACTAACCATGCCTCTGCAGATGACATCACCTCAGCTGATAACGAGAGCGGAGCTGTCCTCAGGGAGACAGCAGTATACTTTTACTATAAGAGAGGTTGCATAGATGCCATGGACATAGCACATTTAGGACTGAGAAATGTGGAACTTTGTACCTTATCAGTGGAAAGCTATCCAAAGTTGGTTATAGGACCCTAAAGACCCTCAGCACTCAAGGCTAATGCACTAGGAAACGCCCAGAGAGAATTGCATAGTCACTATACACGTTCCTCCCGATCTCTCAAGTCCCTAACCAACATAACTTGTGGTCTCTGATGGACTCATAGTTGCATTCTACACCAATGTAACAAATGATGATATGGGGAATGACCCTTCCTCTGACCTCATGATGGACAATAACAGGTACCGTACATGAAAGGCCCATGAAAACCCTCAATCAGGCCCCCACAGCTGCAAAGAAATTAACATCCCTGAACTCAGAGGAAATGTTCCCAAGACAAAGGGTTTCACCAGATTCCTACAATATATTCCTTTGTGAGTTATCAATATTCTTATTTTATGTTTAATGAATACATTAATACACTGTTCCAGAAACAGACTACGTAAAAGGAAAACACATCATTTCATAGTTGAACATTCAACCAAAGACTCCCTAGAATGTTGTTGGAGGGAATGTACTCAGAATATTGAACTAATAGGGCTTAGAGGAACCTTATCCCCTGGAAATGTTGTTTGTAGGGTACTGAGCAAAGTAGGCCAGCATGTATGGTAACCTCATTCTACTCTTGTTAACAAAGCTTGGTCGAGGTTTGCTGTACAGGCTTGGGAGTGGAAAGTAGATTTGAGTGGACAAAATGGATCTACATCTGATACCAGAACAAATGACAACATACCCAGATATCTACCGGTGTTTATCAGTAAGGGAGAAAATACACCCCAAATCTGCTTGTCAATGCATCTCTGTTCTTCTTGACACCTTGTGACTTGTAGTGTGTCCGGCTCACCCTCGGCGATAGTGACTCCTAATCCTGTGTCATTGTAACAACGCCTGCTAAGACTAGAGGGATCTATTAGCCGTTTTCGCTAAGATCAGTAATTACTGTATTTTGCGTCAGTGACGGTACTTACTAACATTAAAACTAACCAATCCATCAAACCGTTACTGTATTGCATATTGGATATGGCCACTCAGGGTATGGCCTAGTTGTGATTTGTTTGATTCAGACATATTTGGAATGGTTTTGTTACCATGCACATTCTCAGAAGAAAAATGAAACAAACAGATGTTCTGAGATTAGTATTCCTAGGTGTAATTATTTAAGGCTCTTGTCCAGCATGTCTGGTTTCCTTATCATGTCATCTTTCGTTTCTCCAGAGCTCTGATAGGATTCAAGAGAACCCATTGTTGTTATCCCGTCACTATACAGTGTGTAGAAAATGATTCCCAAGATCACCCCTAGAGGAGCTAGAAACTAGATTTGGCCTCGAAATTTGGCCTCCATAGTGTCTTTGGACAAGTAAACCACCCAGTAGACCATGTTGAAGGCTCCGAAGGACACTGGGAACAGGATGCGAGCGTACTTATCGATTTTACTGGTCCCGCCCATACCGGTGGTGGTCGGCTGGGAGCATGGAGACTGCTTGGGCTCATTTTTACCCATCAGTTGAATGTGCTCCAGTCTAGGTCCTAGGAGGTCCTGGAGGGAGGAGTCAGCAGTGGGCTGGCTCTGATTGGCTGGTATTGTCGGGGTGGTGGGTGGAGCCGGGGGCGTGTTCTTGACGGACAGGGTGGTGAAGGAGGTGTTCGGTTGGCTGGCAGGGCCGGGGCTGGAGTGGGGTAGGATGATGGTGTCCCCAGTCGACCCCGTGGATGAAGACGATTGGCCAGACTGGGGTTGTCTCCTGGTTACCCCTGTAGCTGCTGTGCTGTTTGACTCAGCTTTCTGGATGTCTTGCTGGGACATATAGTTCATCCGTTTGCGAAGGTTCCCATTGGTATCAGGGTTATGCTGTGGAGGAGGAACAATAAGCAAGAAACCCATATTGCAGTGAACTGTGCAACAACAAGAGCACACACCTTGAAGAGGAGACATTTGACTGAAATTAGACATTCACTTAATTCTTTGTGGTAAGGTAAAATATGACAATGGTATTGTGCTGATAAATATGAACTATATAGACCTCTCCGTGCTAGAGGACTATCAGGATAAAACAGCCAGAAACCTCCCATTCTAAACCTGGCCTATGGGCCTGAATATGACTGGCTTACTTTAGTCTGTATGGTAGAATAACCCAGCTCAAAGACATTATTTGGGTAGGCTTTCGGTAATTTCACACAAACTTATGTCACAAGCACTGTTCCATGGGGTGGTGTGGCAGTACAGTAAAACATCAAAAGAGCTCATCTCCTGAGAGCAATCGTAGTATTTCAACCCCAGTAGAGGGCGCTGCTGCACTCTAACCACAGCCTCACCAGTGATAACTCCCCCACTGACTCCCAATGGAATGTTTCTAAACAGCTAACCATATGGCCTCCTGTCTGAGAGATTTGAGTCGGAGAACTGTGGATTCAAAGCTAAGTTTGACAACACTATGGCTGGAAGGTAAGGTTTAGAAAAATCTGCGCGACATCAATATACGCCACAGGTCCTAATGCAGAGCAGATTTCCCCACTGGGGCCACGGCTCTCTAGGAAAAGAGGCATCTGAAACCTATAGACACACACACACACACACGTGCCCCGGCTGCGTTGCCGTGGCAACCTGCTAATCCATTGATGTGCCGTTGTCACAAAACTGCATTCAGGCGAGATTATTCCACACGAGGATTTGAGATCCACAGAGAAACTAAGTAGTCTTCGGGCCACACAGGGGGAATGTATGGCTGTTTTCTGGTGGGTTTCAGCCATCAATCAACAGTTGGACTGTGACGCAAGAAATGTAGCACCGCACAATGTAATGCCCTCAAATATAGGATTGTGTTCTTACTACAGTAGGCCTGTGTTTCTGATAGATCACATGTATGGAGTAATGAATTCAATAAAAACATGTTTGGTCAAACCCCATTACACACGCTTTAGGCATGCATATGCTTTCAAGAGAACAGATTGTAAAATGCTGAACAACATGTTTGCGTCACATTGCAACTATAGGTCAATTATTATTATTATTACTATTTAACATGTTACCCATTCTATAATGCATGTCTTCAAAACACGTGTATCTTAAAATGCTGGAGAGTCTTTTTTAATCACAAGAAAGCAAGCACATGTAGGACATTCAGAGCATATTTAGAATTTTTAGGGATAATATTGCTAAGCCTCTGCGCTGGATTACAAATGGCGTGCATTGATCTAAGCAGACAGCTGTACTCTAAACAGGCCAAACTTAATGTGTGTTCACCATTTACTATTCTTATTTGGCCTTCAGGAAGTGAATCGTCATCATGCTTCTCGCTCATGCTATCATGGAGAGGGAGAGAAAGAGAGAGAGAGAGCGGTACAGAGAAAGAGGAGTACAGAGAAAGAGGGGTACAGAGAAAGAGGGGTACAGAGAAAGAGGTGTACAGAGAAAGAGGGGTACAGAGAAAGAGGTGTACAGAGAAAGAGGTGTACAGAGAAAGAGGTGTACAGAGAAAGAGGTGTACAGAGAAAGAGGGGTACAGAGAAAGAGGTGTACAGAGAAAGAGGTGTACAGAGAAAGAGGGGTACAGAGAAAGAGGGGTACAGAGAAAGAGGTGTACAGAGAAAGAGGAGTACAGAGAAAGAGGGGTACAGAGAAAGAGGGGTACAAAGAAAGAGGGGTACAGAGAAAGAGGTGTACAGAGAAAGAGGTGTACAGAGAAAGAGGTGTACAGAGAAAGAGGGGTACAGAGAAAGAGGGGTACAGAGAAAGAGGTGTACAGAGAAAGAGGTGTACAGAGAAAGAGGTGTACAGAGAAAGAGGTGTACAGAGAAAGAGGTGTACAGAGAAAGAGGTGTACAGAGAAAGAGGTGTACAGAGAAAGAGGTGTACAGAGAAAGAGGTGTACAGAGAAAGAGGTGTACAGAGAAAGAGGTGTACAGAGAAAGAGGTGTACAGAGAAAGAGGTGTACAGAGAAAGAGGTGTACAGAGAAAGAGGGGTACAAAGAAAGAGCGGTACAGAGAAAGAGCGGTACAGAGAAAGAGGTGTACAGAGAAAGAGCGGTACAGAGAAAGAGGGGTACAGAGAAAGAGGTGTACAGAGAAAGAGGTGTACAGAGAAAGAGGTGTACAAAGAAAGAGCGGTACAGAGAAAGAGGTGTACAAAGAAAGAGCGGTACAGAGAAAGAGGTGTACAAAGAAAGAGCGGTACAGAGAAAGAGCGGTACAGAGAAAGAGGGGTACAAAGAAAGAGCGGTACAGAGAAAGAGGGGGGGGGCCGAGATACTTCAAACTATCAATGATAAAGTAACTTTCAGTGATAGTATTGTCTGACATTTCCAATGCATTTCTTTGAATGGGTGATCATGTGATTAATGAAATGCCAGTCATTGTAAACGCTTCTTTAATTCTCATCTGTCACAAAAGAGTCTTTAAATAAAAGCAAATCGGAAAGTTTGTAAAACATGGCCTTTCAATATCGCTGATATTTTAGACTTGAATTGAATCTCCATTTGAAAGGGAGTGTACACGTCAGTCTCTGAAGGGTAAAGGGAATGAAAACAAGTCTTAAGTCTCACCTGCAGAACTTCCTCCATATCCTTCACTTTCACTGGGGTTGTTTGGGGGGCCGGTGGGCATTTTGCCGGCTTCCTTTTCAGTCTCTCCATCTCTGCGTTGGTAAAGTAGTTGACGGCAGCAAACTCGATGAGGGCGGAGAAGACAAAGGCAAAACACACGGCAATAAACCAGTCCATGGCTGTGGCATAGGAGACCTTGGGGAGGGAGTGGCGCGCGCTGATGCTCAACGTGGTCATGGTCAAGACTGTGGTGATGCCTGAAAATGAGAAAAAGTTGAACCTTGGCTGTAGTCAAAATAATACAAGTTACATCAACACACTAAAATAATAAAACTAAAACAGAAGGCCTAACCATCCTCTATATCAGAATTACTCAAACCTTTCCTCAGGGACCCCCAGCTGTTCAATGTATTGAACTAGCACACCTGATTCAACTGATCAACTAATCATCAATCACATAACTAATTGAATCAGGTGTGCTAGTTCAGGTCTACAACTTCTTAGAAAATCTATGAAAATGATTTAGAAAATTCAGCACACAAATCAATGCATGACAGCCTTAATGCTAAATATGAAAAACAGGAAACAGAATGTTTGTGACACTAGAATGACCTGTAAACCTCCAATCGATGACCTATTGACCTTTGCTTCCAATGCGTTCCCTCTTAATGAGATTGCCCTAGTGACCCCGTAGCATACCTACTTTCCCTCCTCTCTAATTCCTTTTTAAACAATAACCAATCCGACCTGCACCAAGGATCATACCATTACAATAACTGGGGAGTTACAATAAACTTGTAGGTCACATGTCCTTGGGATTATTAGCAAATAGCTATAAATGTGATTTAGTGAAAATCACCTTTATGTTAGAGATATGACACAATATGTAACGCCAGGCCACCTGCTCTGACGTGACTCGCAGCATAATTATGTGTCTAAACTCAGCCGACCACCGGATGATTCTGTAATGTATGATTCCGAGGACGAAATATCCAGAGGTAGATATTAGCTTTAATATTAGGATATTCGTTCATATTCACATCTTTCATTGGGTTAATTGGCGAGATCAGAGGCACAATCCTTCTTGATACCGATTAACGAGGTGTGACTGATTTTAATCAGATGAGCTATTACAATCCAATTTTTGAATAATGCCTGTTTCTATTGGAATACATGCATTTTCATTCCTTATCTTGTGACACATTGTTAAGATTAGAACGCATTGCTTTGGAGTTGCTTGGATTAGCACAGAATGGGTCTCATTGCTTTAAAATTGCTTGGATTAGGACAGAATGGGCCTCATTGATTTAAGGTTGCTTGGATTAGGACAGAATGGGTCTCATTGCTATAAAATTTATTGGATTAGGACAGAATGGATCTCATTGCTTTAATGAAGGTTGCTTGGATTGGAACAGAATGGTTAACATGACCAGTGCATGTTCAAGAGGCGGAGCCAGTTTCATTAGCCTGGTCCCAGATCTCATTGTGCTGTTTTGCCAACCCCTATGGCCTTTGTCATGCCAGACATTGATTGGACAAACATATCTGAGACCAGGCTAGTTTTATATAACGTCAATGTCAAATTCCAACATCACCAGACAATAACACCTTGAGCCTCCAGGGGGAGCTTTGCTAATCATCCCTCAAGTCAATGTCTTTTTTCCCTCCCAAACATAGTCCTACAACCATTATATGTGCCAGGCTTGGAGTCACAGAGTCAGAAAATGGAACGTTATATCGTGGGAAGAGGAGAGAAGGGAAGAAAATGCCAGTCAGCCTGTGCGTTAGTGCACACTCCCACACACACGCGAGAGACGAAAGAGTACTGTAACAGCCCCACAGCCCGGGGGATTGGCCAATGCAACAATATTTATGTTCCCACGACACCCTCCTGTCACATATTGGACAGTTTCATTAGCTTGCCACTGAGACGGGAGGGGACTGAGGGGATGCATTGGGGCGTTGTGTGAATCAATGTGGCGGTGGAATAACACACACTGGCCTCTACAGCTGCTGAGATACGAGTAGAACCCATTGAGTCAGCGATATGTGTCCCTGAAAGAAAGTCAGTGGGCTAAATGAATAGGCCCACAGATGAAACAGATGCAGTAACCAACATCATGTGGAGTAGCATGTAAGTGTCAAAAGTGGGTGCTCATAAAGAAATGCATATTTCCATCAACACATGCAAGAGCAAAAAGCAATTACCTTCTCATGACATTAAACCTACTGTATTTTCAACTACCAACCCCACTGGATCAGCCAAAACAGTACTTTTCCCAAACAAAATATCCTCCAATTATTTTACAGTGGTGCCCATGAAAGTCACACATCCTCATAGACACCCATATAACAAACACCCCAGTAATCATCCATATAACCAACACCCCTGCAATCACCCACATAACCAACACCCCTGCAATCACCCACATAACCAACACACCAGTAATCACCCATATAAACAACACACCATCAATCACCCATATAAACAACACCCCAGCAATCACCCATATAAACAACACCCCAGCAATCACCCATAAAACCAACACCCCAGCAATCACCCATAAAACCAACACCCCAGCAATCACCCATAAAACCAACACCCCAGCAATCATCCATAAAACCAACACCCCAATAATCACCCATGTAAACAACACCCCAGCAATCACTCATAAAACCAACACCCCAGTAATCACCCATGTAAACAACACCCCAGCAATCACCCATAAAACCAACACCCCAGTAATCACCCATAAAACCAACACCCCAGTAATCACCCATAAAACCAACACCCCAGTAATCACCCATAAAACCAACACCCCAGTAATCACCATGTAAACAACATCCCAGCAATCACCCATAAAACCAACACCCCAGTAATCACCCATAAAACCAACACCCCAGCAATCATCCATAAAACCAACACCCCAGTAATCACCCATGTAAACAACACCCCAGCAATCACCCATAAAACCAACACCCCAGAAATCATCCATAAAACCAACACCCCAGTAATCACCCATGTAAACAACACCCCAGCAATCATCCATAAAACCAACACCCCAGTAATCACCCATATAACCAACATCCCAGCAATCAATATTGAAGAAATAGAAGAAGCTAGCAGGAGGACAACAGTACACCTCAGAAACCACTGACCTTACATTACTCAGCCACGTGCACTAGATTTCTTCTACACTAAAAGGACCCTATCCTACATAGCTAATCCTCTACAACCAGGCATGGAATTGAAGGATTTTGGGCACTGGCCAGCCAGGCTAGTAGACAGCAATTTTTACTAGCCCGTGTCCAAAATCTGTGCTATGGGATATTTCAAAAGAGAAAAATGTTACTAGCTGACAGGCTAGTTTGGCTCATTTTCTATTAGTCCCGTCTAAAAAGTACTAGTCACAAGCTAGCTAAAATTCTATCCATGTCTCACTAAAAAAAATTCCAGGAGAGGTTAATTAAGTGCTAAAGTTAATTTCAGTTCAGCAAACTAAATGGGCATGAAAAATAATAAGACTGAAGACTATAATACAAGAAATGGATACTCAATTATGCAATACAGAAATGCAGATTTACACAGAGCACTTGTAAAAGTCGGATTACGCAACAAAGGGAAAGGTGGTGTGGAATTGATAGGAGACCAGGCAAACAGACAGAGGATATGTGATGAACATCTGGTAAAGTACAGTAATTCCATGAAAGGTGCACAAGGTTCCCAGCTTAAAGGTGTACTCTTTCATTTCTGACTCCACCCACCGTGGGGAACGAACACTTCTGTTTCTATACAAGTGGGCATATTGGCAAATGCAACTGCCAATTTGATGGATAACAAAAATAGAAGTATAACACACATTTAATTAATCGTAGACCTTAATAGATGTGTGAGAGGCTAAAGACAGAACGTCGGATGCTCTGGCTACACAGCTAGAAAAAATGGAGACAGAGACGGCACAGAAGAGGCACTTCCCTCTTCACATTTGCATCTTCTCTGCCTCTCAACAGACGTATTCTACAGAATGGCGGGATTTGTGAGTAATACTTACCGAAGACTGTTCGAGCCGGGACCGATTCTTTATTTATCCAGAAGGACACTTGGGAGAGAATTACTGTCATGATGCAGGGGATATATGTCTGAATCATGAAGTAGCCCATTTTCCGCTTCAAGTGGAAGTGCACTGTCATCACCACGTATTCACCTGGCGGATAGCCATAGATATCACAGTTGATTAGTTCATGACTGGCATGAGACAATGAGCAAGAGGACAGGAAATAATGGACTTCTGGTAGCATGGAGTTTTTATTGTGTCTTCTCTGTTCTCTGAGGTAAATGGTGTCAAACAGTTATTTGGACAAAGCCATTGTAGAGAAAACATTCCAAACTGAAGTAAGAACTGATGAAGAAATGTAAATGATTATTAACAAAGAATGGCATCACTATCATCAGAGTTGGGGATATCTACTATATCTAACCAATGGTAAGTAGCTTTTCACCAGCCCATCATCAGAGTTGTGGATATCTACTATATCTAACCAATGGTAAGTAGCTTTTCACCAGCCCATCATCAGAGTTGTGGATATCTACTATATCTAACCAATGGTAAGTAGCTTTTCACCAGCCCATCATCAGAGTTGGGGATATCTACTATATCTAACCAATGGTAAGTAGCTTTTCACCAGCCCATCATCAGAGTTGGGGATATCTACTATATCTAACCAATGGTAAGTAGCTTTTCACCAGCCCATCATTAGAGTTGTGGATATCTACTATATCTAACCAATGGTAAGTAGCTTTTCACCAGCCCATCATTAGAGTTGGGGATATCTACTATATCTAACCAATGGGAAGCAGCTTTTCACCAGCCCATCATACCTGTGATTGACTTGACCTCTTCACTACTGACAGTGTGGCCAATGAGATCGTACTGCACTAGGCTGGAGGATTCTGGGGGAACCTCCACTGAATACTGTGGTCCTTTGGTCCAGGTATAGATCATCTCTGTTTTAGGGTATGCATCTGAGGGTGGAGAAGGAAAAGATTTGGATTAAACTCTCAAGAGGGGGGGGGGGGGGTTGAGGCCAATTCTAAATTGTAGAGTGAGACAGAGAGAGAGGAGAGGATTTATTATAGGATAGAGAGAATGTCACGTTTAAGTTTATGAAAGAATGACTACTGTAAGCCGGTGACATCCTCTTCATAACTCTAAACTCTGAGAACATGAGAAATGTTTCTATCTCCCCCATTTAGTCAGGTGATCACAATGCATTTGAAAGAGACATATTGACGTGAAAAGTCCAGTCACACTTGATCTGCACTTCACTCACTGACTTAATACATGCAAATGTTGAAGATTACCTCAAATGGTACACTCTCTGGATTTTCAGATATCTTTTCCTCATAATTTGATGGAAAATGAGTAGTACAATAGCAATAGCAATGAGTTGTCTTTTAAACAAACTACCTGGTCTCACGAGCTCTTTGGTACAATGTTTTTGAATATCCAACGTTGCAAAGATGTTGCAAAAACAGTGAAATGTGACATGAGAGTTCCTATAAGACAGGGCTGAAAGAAAAACGAGAACACAGGCTTGGGTTTATGTTAGGGTCTGTCTCCGGCTACGCATGCCCCCTTACGTTGTTCTCATTTGCCGTTTCCCACAGGGGACTCGAAGTCGGCAGGACACCAACTGCGCCGGGAAAATGGGCCAGCTGGGGCGTGTTGTGGAGCGGAAAGCTGCGCGGCGCTCCGACACACACCAGCTCTGGAGAGAACCGGAATAGGTCTGAGCTAACCAGGGGCGAGGAGAGGGATTCTGACCTTTACACCATCGGGTCCAACATCTACTTCCCTGACTCTGGGCCAGGATGGGAGGATGGGATGGGAAGGTACTATCTTAAACCAAGAGTAATGTGACAGAATGATAACAGAGGAATCTATTTTGTCCTCTACCTCTACAATGTCACAATTGCTGATAACAGATTGGGGGAGGATTGGGAAGTGCATGGGAAAACCATCCTTCATTCCTCCTCCTTTCTTTAGTTTCCCCCTCAGCAGATGTTATCTTAAATCACTACTGTTTTCTGACAAGAAAGAAGGCTCATTGGAGAGATTCTTTCATCGAAGATAAGTCACTGATGACCTCTCATTATGAATAATAGTGCTGATTTTGGGTTTCTTTGTTCTGTTTTTGGTACAAAAAGAATGTAATGTATTATTAGCATTTTAGTCAGAAAAGTAATTACTTCTCACTCTGGGAATATGTCTGAAATCCTCAAATATGACAAGAAAGAATTTGACAATTCATATGGTAATGGTATTACAATAGAATGGTATATTCTTCTAACCCAATTAGTCAACTTCATTTATGTGACGAACTGGGACAGATTTAGTGCATTGAAGTATAAATAGTTTTTTTTAAACATTGCATACTAAATAAATTGAGACAAAGGACAAATGAGTTTACTATGAAAGCATGTAAGCACGTAAACAGTGTCAGGTTTAAGATCTACTAAGAAACAGTACAGGTGGATTTGCTTTGGGTTGTATGCCAATAAATGCACAGTGTTCCGAAGTATGCATGTCATCAGAACAAGGACTAAGAACCACTTCATCAAGTCACTCCTGATACAGTATTAGAATAGACGTACAGTGTCATATCATACTTACAGCTTCCAAACTTGAGAGGGCATGCATGTCCATCCATGGGGAAGTCAACCAGCTTCATCGGACACTCTGCGCTGATAGTCAACCTTTTGGGGACACATACACCCAAACATATTAGAACCAATGGGAGTTGGAGAGAGTTGGGACCCGTCTAAACATAGCTCAAACATGCATCATATCTATACAGTGGAGCCCTACTTTTATGATGGATACTGTAGGTAGGCTGAATAGCACTTAGCATTGTAACACTGGCATGCTGGGTAATGTAAGCATCAGGGTGTAAAGCATTTTGGCAAATGTATTACCTCATGGTGTAAAGAATGGTGCCGTTCTTCATAATGCGGAATAGCCTGTTGGGGGCAGTCATGTTGTGGGCCACAGACTTCTTGCCATTCCTGAAGAAGGTGTCTGGAGTCCACACGTTGGAGACCATCATGTTGTTGAGGCGGAGGATCTCGATAGGCCCCTCATACCTCAGCCTCCTGTCCATCCATGTCTGTCTGAAGAACACGTCCATGGTGTACTCCTGAGGAAGCAAAAGACAGAAATTGGCAAATGTCAGACATAAACAGTTATGTTTGGGACTTCATTCTTATATGAAACGATAAGTGCATGGTCAGTCAAACTTATTTTCGGGTACTCATCTGTTTCAAATTCTTGATTTGGTACATACCATTTCAACATCAGAGACAGGCCCGAAACTTGTCACATAAATGTCTGTTTTCACCTCTGTCACTGGACCTATTGAGAGAACAATTTAATCAGTTTCACAATCCCTAGAATACCTAGGCATATCCCATTACAGCCCCAATAGACCTTAGACTAGTAGTTCTGGTTTGCTAGTCCACCCTTTAAGCATCAACCCTCATTTGACCTGTATTCACCTGTAGGCCTGGAATAATATGTAAAACATGAAACCCCAGAAACAGCCGAACATGGGCCAAACGTTGGGTTGGTAGTGCTGTGTGGATGTGTGCCAAAACGATTAACCCAAATAGCTGGCAATGCCCTGTATGCAATAGCCTATAGCTTATGACTAGCTAACAACCTGCACCAGTTTCTAAGCATGCATATAATGGAATGCAAAATAGCTAAATAGGTTTAAAACATAAACCTCTGGGACAAGCCGATCAGTATCTAACCTATGCTATGCACACTTGAAGGGTGAGTCCTGAAGTTTACGGGCCCTGAGTTGGAATAATTTTTAGGCTTGAGTTGAAGAGCGTAGTTTAAGGTATTTTCAAGCACAACGACATGCATGTCAGATGTCATTGCTGTAGGCCTAATGAACGATAAAGAGGTTACTTCTCGTTAAATGCATAGTCTTTAAACGTGCGTCTGATACTCTGAGCTCGTGGAGGATTTGACAGACACAAAAAGTACATCTGCACTCTTTCTACTTAAATTGTGCATTAAGCGGCTTTTTCCTCAGCGATTACATAACTAAACTCGCTTAAACATTTGAAGGTAGCATACCGTTTTCAGTCGCACATAAGAGTCAAAGCAGTGAATATAAGAAAGTGTTAATTCAATTCATGATGACCAGCTTTTGAAACATGGAATGTCGTTGTACATCTGTGGGAGGTAGTGCTCGTAACTCAGTAGAGCAACATGTTTCACTTGAAACAGTATTGAACAGCTCTGGTTGATAAATGCAATGCAATTTTGATCGCAACCTCATACCCTATCTAAACTATTCAATAGCATTGGCACAATAGTGATAATAATTTTCGACCGTCTCTGAGAAACATAGAAACTCATTCAACAGCCGAAAACGGTCACTGCTTCAGATAGGTACCTACCACCAAATCCAGGTCGCAGTCTGTTGTCATACCCGTCCAGTAGTCGGTCTAAAATGCGTGTGAAATTCTCGGGATATAGTCTTTCATCCTTTTTTATCGTTCCAGATATTCTCTTTACACTGAAAAACGACACAAATAATCAAAATAGTTTGTTATCGTGAAAGACAGCAGCTTCCCCGATACCCAGGCTATGGATGACAAAATTGGGAGTCACAACCATATGACACAGTTAGAGCACTTTTGGATTTCAGCACCTAGAGTCTTCAGGACCATGGACAGCGGCACCAGAGCAGCTCGCGCCAATCTAACAGGAGAAATCAGCCCCCCAGATCATGTATTTTAGAAACTCACCAAGCAGTCAGGCAGAAAAGGTAGAAGAGAGTCGAAATATAACTAGGGTACATCGCAGTCACCATCTCCTTCTTGGCAGAAACCATCGTTGCATGCCATACTTTAAGCCTCTTCACATCTCCCTTAGGCAAATGTCTTGTCCCAAGGAAAGATTAAAGCCAGAGAGACAGAGAGAGCGGAACGGCACAAAAGCAACTCCAGCAGCATATCCCGTTATCTCTCTCTTGCCAGGGAAAAAAGCCCGTGCCAGCGGAGCATCTGAACGCGCGCACCTTTCAGGCTGTCGCTCGATGACTTAACCAAACACCTTCTTCTCTCAGTTGTTGGCATCCATCCACCAGTCCAGTATGTATGCTCTCCCCCAGTCTCACACCATCGTTTGACTTGAGAGATGAATAGAATAGACGTGCACGGTGCACTGTTCTGCGCTGAAATTTTGTATGGCAAAATTGTGTTGTGCGTCTGCCGCACAATAAATCCAGTGGTGAGACCAACAGCTTTCAAATCAGGATGTGACTGCTTGTATTTAGTTACACCCTCGCCCCAAAGCTATGGTGACAAAATTGCTGTTAAACGTTTTAATTTAGAGTGGACCATATGCTAAGCCATATACGCTGAGAAAAAACCCAAATATGACTGTGTGCGTGTGTGTATGTCAAATATTCAGTTTTCCGTGCAATATCAAAATTTTCTGCATCAGTCCACCACTTCACCTTATCTAAAGCAATTGATGAGACTCAAAGAGTCATGTTGCTTGTGGAAGACTGCATTCTAGATTCAAATGGGTCAGTCTCGGTGCAATATGCAATCACACACACACACGTGCACGCACGCACGCACACACACACACACACACACAGGTAGAGTAAAGGAACTGGGACAAGCCGCATGCTGCTTCACAGACCTGAGATAGGAACTTCAGAGAGACAGTGTATATGTGTGTGTGTGTCCTAAATCTTAACAGGTAGAGGAAACACGTGCGTGTGTGTGTGTGCGTGCGTGCGTGCCCAGGTCCGTGTGTGTGTTTGTGCCCAGGTCACTGTGTGTGTGTGTGTGTGTGTGTCTGTGTGTGTGTGTGCGTGTGTGTGTGTGTGCCCAGGTCACTGTGTGTGTGTCTGTGCCCCTCTGAGCCTATGCCCCTGAAGGTGGGGTGCGGATAAAATCCCTGCTCTGCAACCAGACAGAAAATAACTGTCTAGGCTCTTACACAGTACTGGCTTTAACAGAGGAGAAGCTAATTAGAACTCTGTTTGTTGGGAGTCTGAACAATGTGCTGGCAACACAGGAGGTTGATTTGGAGCTGGAAATGTGCACACAATGAACAGTCAGAGTGAACCTGATACAGTATGCATCCCAAATGGTACCCTATTCTCTACACAGTGCACTTATTTTAGTCTAGTCAAAAGTAGTGCACTTTATAGGGAAAGTAGTGCACCACATAAAGAATAGGGTGCCATTTAGGATGCAGCCCTGGAATCATGTGGCAACAGCAGTTCCCTATGTTCTACCCACAACCCTCCCACATACCTTAGTCCACCCACAACACACTGAAGCATCGCTGCTTTCTTTGTGGGGGATGAGTAATGCACATGCTCTTTATGGGGAGGGCTTTGTTCCAACTATAACACCTTATGTATGTTATTCAATTAGAATATGTATGTTTCACATGAGGACTCTGGGTATGTACAGAAAATAATTGGACATATATGTAACAGTATTCATAAATGTATGCAATGGAATGTCTTAAAAGTGTTTTAGTAAAAATACATGTAAAGCTTTTTATGCTATCTTGACCTTTCATAGTCTAACCTGACCTCTGTCTTAGAGAGGACAACATGTATTGTAGCCTTCAAATAAGGGATGTTGTTTTAGTCTTAATTAAGATAATAATGTGCTGCTTTACAACGAGGACAGGACGGTGATGGGAAAAATCAACATATTTTACTCTGTGTGTGTGTGTGTGTGTGTGTGTGTGTGTGTGTGTGTGTGTGTGTGTGTGTGTGTGTGTGTTTGGTAGTCCACGTCCCAGGACTCCTTGAAACAGGTTATCTTGCTCTGTAAGATATATACCCTGCAGCAAGTTTACTGCTATGATAACCTAGTTTCTCACCTGTGTGTGTGTGTGTGTGCGCGTGCCCATGTGTGCGAATAAATGTTTGAGTGTGAGCATGTGTACAGTACGTGCAGGCGTGTGTGTAGGTTTGTGTGTGGTGTGCGAGTGGCTATAAGACTGAGTTTGTGTGTGTGTACATCCATGCTGAAATACGCTGGTTTAAAACCTAAATACCAGAAGAAAATAACAGAAATATTTGAATGATAACATTTTGCTCATATCCAGACATTTTCCTGACATGCTCAGTCAGTATCCCCTCAAATACAGATTTACAGTAAAAGATGGTATTTTAACAGAAAACGAAGCCATACAAATGCCATTGTAGCTGTATGTTAAGCATGTCATTGTGTGTAATTGTTTTAGGTCATTGCGTTGAGTACACCGAATGTAATGGGCAAGTAGAGAGAGAAAGCAGCCCCTTTGCACTGGGGCTGGGATTGATGATGCTACACGGCGGTGTTGGCACATGAACCCAATGAGTCAGAACCGTGAGTCAAGCTGTCTAGTAATCACACCCCAGCCAAAGACTGACATCTTAGCTAAACAGAGGCACATCAAGCATAGGGAAAGAGATACCATGAAAGATGCAGCGTTTTACCTTCCACTGCATCAATGCCTAGGTGTTTGACTGAGTGAACAATGAATGATAGTCATCTTCCTCACTGTCATCATCATCAGTTAAAGCCTTGCTATTTATGTTTCTTGCTATTTTAGGCTTCTTATGCATTTCATAATGTGACGACATATTTAACAAAGGAACAAAGGTAAATCCCCAAACTAAGCACAAGCCCATGAGCTTTGAAAACAGCTGGCTAACATCTCAATAGAGCCACGTTATGTAATGTTAATACATTTGGGAATGTATCCATACTCTCTGAATTGCAGCGCATCTTGTTGACTAGTGCATTTGAATTCATTTACAAACGTTTGAAGGGATTTACAATTGCTGCAAATTACAGCCTGGCGTGATTATTTGGCTAACTTTATTTTCAATGATCGTTTCCGATCGGATCTGATGACAGGCAAAACATGGCTCCAGATGGAGCCACACATCATGGTGCTTCAGGAACCAAAACGATGACACAGTTATTGTAACATGCAGAGTTTGGTGTGTCAATGCTTTATCTAACGCAAGGTTATGGTGATGTCACTTGGTTTCCGTCCCATTTGCCTGCAGCTCAGCAAAAAAGGCCCAGCACAAGTGTTGTGCATACATCTGCTGCTGCTGGTGGGGGGCATGGGCTGCCGTGGCGACGGATGAGGAAGTGATGCAGGATGCAAACTGTGACTATCTTTCCATGATATCCTCAAGAGGGGGCAAGGAGATGAGATCACAGAGAGGGAGAAAGGAGCAGCTTTCTGTGCCACAAAGCAGTCTGATAAAAGTGCAGTACAGTATCAAAGGATGAGGATATTTGTTTACCTTACCCATAACCTACAACGCATAGTGACAGAAAAAAACACCGATCTAAATATCAAAATGATAAATTACGCCCTGGGAAGGTCACAGCTCTCAAGCCAACGGATAAAGGTCCATCATGAGCATCAAACACCCAATCTTCCAAAGAGGGGAGAAAAAGATGATCGTTAAAGTCCAAAATATTTCCTGAATTGAGCCCAAACTGAAATACTTAGTGGTGTGCGTAGTAGTTGCTAAGGGTAAAGGAGTGCATAGCAATATTCACATAGACACCCACACAGGACAAGTATCCTGCCAATGTCCAAGTTATAAAATAAGACATTTTGCAAACCCATGAAACCCAAATCCTTTAGTCTCTGTAAGAGGCTTTTATGAATCTGGGGTGGTTTCTTAATCCAAATAGAGGAACCACTGCATTAAAAGAGATTTGGGAATGAAGATGGGGATTGACTAAACCAGATATTGAAATGTAAGTAAATATGAATTCATCCTGCTTGGAAACTACTAGAAATTGTACACTAGAAATGCATGTTTAGAGTTATTGTCACACAAGTATTTACATGTATTGCAGGAAAACATGAGTGAGATGCACTTGAACTCAATTATTCGCAGCAGGATCGAGGCCATTGGTCGACAGTCTCTCCAGTTTCTCCTCTGAAGGGGCAAAGGTTACCAGATCACTGAAGGTGATCATCCTTCTCATGGTGGAGCCAGGAGCATTGCAGAGGCCATGAGGTAGTCTGCGGAGCTCATACAGACCAAACAGGAGTTGTACAAGGAGTACATTTCTTGTCAACTTCATGGAGAAAGGTGTTATGGATGCACCTTGAAAGCCCAAGGGACCAATACATGGTGGAAAAACAGTAGTAGTCTCTTTATCATTAATTTTTAGAAATGAACAGTAACTGCCAAGGTATTTTTGAATTTCTGGGGAAAGGAGAAAGCTCAAATCTAATCAGACCGTTTTGCTTTTGCCTTTCACATTCTCCTTCATTTTAAAATTGAACTATTACATTTTCATGATAGGATGACGAGGATCAAGTTATCAAGCAAGTAGACCATTGGACCATTGGACCATTGGACCAGGAGACCATCAAGCAAGTGTCACCAGTGGGGCATTGTACAGCCTACAGGCATCCACAGATGACATCATTTGGTGCCTCACATTCAAACCCCTCTATATCAGACTATATTCACTGGAGGAGAGAATCAGGGGCTTTCTTTATTTGACTGCATTGGAATGGAGAAAGAGAGAGGAAGACGAGACTGCATTGCAACAATAGTCCGTTTCCAGTCTTACCGTTTCCAGTAGGACACCAATCGATTGGAGAGGGGGTGCTTCATAAAGAGCACAGTTGATGCGCCAGAGGAGTAATGTATTCATGAAAAGCGGAGAGAGAGAGAGAGAATGAGCACACTACACGTACACACACAAGCTCTGGGGCAAACGTTTTCCCACCAACGTTATTTTACGCCTCTCCTTACGTCTCCCACCAGCCCGTAGCCCGGAGACGCATGCAAAATCATCACCACAAATGGCTCATAAAAGAACGCCTCATTTCCGCCCTTGTTTAAGAAATAAAGACCTGCTGCCTACAAGTGCCAGTGCATACTGTGTTAGCTTGTATGTACAGCAAACAAAGCATGCATCAGCGAGGCTCATCAATGTCCATTAGACCAAGTAATGAGAGAGAGGACATGGGAGAAAGAGAAATGTCACCAGCTGCTCAAATGCCAGAAAACATTCTACAGTAATAACAAGCTGGATTCTGCAAGATTTTTACATGTCTTCCATATAACTTTGGATATCATACCATGTGACTTTGTAAAGTTTACATTCTGGAAGTCTGTTTTAGCATCTTTTTTAATGCCTCAACATTAATTTTGTTTGTGAATTAGTGTGCACTGCATTCCATAACCTTGGAGGACTCCATCTCATTAGTATCTGTACCCTGAAGCGGCTTCAAACACATCCAGCACAGTTGGGGACTTGACACCAAAAATGACGACACACACACACCACTCACAAACAGACACACAGCAAAAGGCTAATGAACTCAATCACTTCCTCCTGAAAAGGTGTTCATTTATCATACACACCTCCTGTTGTGGTACACTCCATTTGTTGAGGTGATCGTGATCTCACAAGTCTGAGGATTGAAACTGACCTGAACTATCAAAATACTCAACCAAGCCACGGCTTTGATTCAACAAGGCCCTTAGACGGACAGATTACTGGCCTGATTGCTTGAAAGATCCGGCTAATTTTGCTTCTCTATTGAGGCGAGCAGTACTGTATAAATAGACTAGTTCACTGGAAATAGCCCTCGGTTCTCAGAAGAGGCTCTCAGGAGATGGCTGGACCCATGGCCAGTTTCCCAATTGCTGCCCTCAACATAGAGTTATAGAGCTTACTGTAACAATAAGACATTCAGATGCGAAACCCCTTTTTTCTTCATGAAGCTGTTTTTGATTATTACATATTTGAAGTGGGGTGTTGATATCTTTCAGG
This sequence comes from Oncorhynchus masou masou, assembly GCF_036934945.1. Lineage (NCBI taxonomy): Eukaryota > Metazoa > Chordata > Actinopteri > Salmoniformes > Salmonidae > Oncorhynchus > Oncorhynchus masou. The sequence continues at coordinate 65,248,700 of NC_088243.1, read as the reverse complement.
AATGGAGACACCCTGTTTCGTGTCATGCATAGCCTATATAGGGCATCTGGAATGAAGGGTAATTTATTCTAGCCTAGTTTGATGTTTGGAAGCTGGTGACAGAAATAGCCAAATGATGCATTGTTGTCCATTTGTGAATGAGTGTCTTTGCCAGCTGCAAACCAAAAGGTAATCTACATGTACGTTTGGGTGTACGTGACATTTACTCTTGTCCACTTTAGGTTCTATGCCTCTCTTCCAGCTAACAGGCACTCCTCTCTAACTTCCTCTCTTGAATATTGTTGCTGTGAGTATGTTGAGCATTAATTGAAGGGAAACGTGAACGGACATGTTTAACATTCTCCCTCAAGCATTCCATCGGCCGCACAATCGGTAGGTGCTAATTAATGCTTATTTCCCACTTTTATCGCAGGACACAATTTGCAGTCTTACTTTCGTCTACCAATTTGCAATGACCACACAACACCCAGGGATAACTTGTCAATACTCAAATCAAGCATCTTTTGTCTGCTGTCATTCTTGTCTTCGCTCACACACAGTGTTTCAGCTCATTCAATTGAGCAAGGCACACATTAATTAATGTGTAATGATTGGACGTGATGTCATTTATTTGCATGTGACGTGGGAAGTTTTCCACATGACAGCTGCCCCTGCAGGGGATGTTTTCGCTGACGGAGACGGGGGCTGTCGACACTCTGGGATGGCGATGACTTGGTGCATATTGACCTCATTTGATGCTGCTGAACTGGGGCCGAGGCATGAGAAGCACAGTGTCTGTCCGTGGTGTCCTTCATCCGCTGTGACAGGTCAGTGGCATGCAAGTGTGGCGCCTAAATATTTTTTTACGTCATTGAAAAAAGTGTAGCTAAGTAGTCTGAAGCCATCGTGGTGTAATTCACATCGTTCTGCCTGTGATAGTGGGCTGAAGCTGCAGGAACCTGAGTCAAGCGTAATGTAAAATCCCTCCTGTGGACTGACCGTCCAGCATATCACAGCAGAACTGGATGAGCAATGACTTCTGATAATTGCCAGCCGGATGAATGAAAGCAGAACCAATCTTTCTGGAAAGCAAGGGACCACTGACTAGGCACTGACATTAGTTCTAGTGGGAGAAGTGTCAACAGTGGACAAGGGGGTTAAAGCTGAGTGGTCCACTTCACTTCATCACATTAGCATGTAACGCTGACATAAGACTACTCAGTACCAACCATTTCAGTCCTCTACCCCCCCAAACAGTCATCTTGAGTAGAATACATGACCACAATCTACAATATCTCCATTACATAAAGAAGGCATCCCAATGCTGTACTTACTTAATGGTGACTCATAGCTAACATTAGCACAATGGCTTTATGTTTGGGAAAAGAAAAATCAAGGAATTCCAAAGGACTAAAATGGCTGCGGAGTAGATCCAAACTAAATCTCCCTCATTTCTGTCTCCTGGGTAGCACAACCCTTTAAGGGAGACTGATTTCCTCTGATGAAATCCCAATCTATTTTTACCACAGTGATGAAACAATCTTTGTGAAGAGTCCTCTTTTAAATAGAGCTGGAGGACTTTTCAGCTCCGCCCCAATGCATCCAGAGCGACCGACGGTACAGTACAGCGACAAAAGCTACACCGTGAACCCTGTCCCTCTGCTTCAAGCAGTGGTTCCTATGACGATACAGTGTGTGTTTGGACCAAGCATATACTGTAGGTTTCCCATCGATGGGCTGATCTTTTGATTGGAAAACAGAAAGGAAAACGCCGCACACTGCTGCTCATGCTCCCAGGTGATATTTATTAACAACGTTTCGACCCTTAGATCTTGATCAGGTATCTTTTGATTACCCAGCTATCACCACTCTATCATAAAGAATGATAAATGGTTCATTATATTCCAAAAGTAAGCTTTATGACACCATAAATGTAAAGGTATTGTCAATAACAGGCAGAGACCATTACAATTATGCACTGAGCTTTTCATCATTGGGAAAAATGATAATTGAGTTGGTGTCCTCGGATATAGTTTTTTGAGGCCAAGGTGAAAAGGTACATTCTTCTTAGTAATTTCTCTCCGAATGGTGGATTGCACAGTACTCACAGTAAGTCTCACTGGCAATTCATTTTTTGCAGTGGATTGGTATATAAATAGTTTCTTTCTTTATTTTGAAACCTGTTTTCTATGCCTCACATTACATTATTTTAGAGATTTTATTAGGTATAGTACATACTATATATAAGCCATTTTCAAGACAGAAGAACACAGTACAATCCAACAATGACATACTGTATATCGTAGCCACTCCACCACATAAAACGTGGCTTTCATATACCTTAAATCAATAAGACAGGACAATATACGTTTGACATACTGTACTGCTGAAACATTGGGGCAAATTTAGGGAATTATGTGCTTCATGGCAAGCCTGGGATTCTCTCACTCCCAGCAAATGTAATAATTATTGCCTGTTAATTTACATTAGACATGGTTCTGAATAGGCTATATTTGGCCTTTCTAAAAGAAACCTACATTTACTCCAATTCTTTCTGCGAAGCAGATTGCATAGACATATACAATGTCCCATTTATATAGTGGGACATGCCTTTCAGTTACTGACCCTGAATACTAGTTTAACCATATGTGATCCAAATGTATGATACAAGTTGGCATAGTCTAGAAAGCGTATTGCTTCTGTCTGAGGACCAATATGCCTACAGTCCCCACTGCTATGTGAAAGACGCAGAATTGTTTGTGTGCACAGACCGACACAGTGAACCAGGGTTTGTGAATTTGCCACACATGCCTCTTAAAACCCCCTAGAGTCGATGTCTACGACCCCGGCGGAAATGTAATTAGCATCAAAATCAGTTTACAGTAGAGATACCTGTTCTTTTGTATGGGCTGCAGGTCAATCCACCGCATCGGCCAATGGCGGCCTTCTGCGTCTGCGGTGGAAGGTGACTGAGCTACAGCGGTGTTTGTTAGACCATGAGACTTCCCATCCCAAAAACGTCTGTAGCAGCCGAATGGTTTGGCTTACAATGGTTAGGCCTACTCTATGGAAAGAGGAAAATCTCACGAACACGATGCGGTTTTCCATCACAGGACTCACGAACACGATGCAATCTCAATAGACAAACATTGGCAGTAGAATGGCCTTACTGAAGAGCTCAGTGACTTTCAACGTGGCACCGTTATAGGATGCCAACTTTCCAACAAGTCAGTTCATCAAATTTCTGCCCTGCTCAACTGTAAGTGCTGTTATTGTGAAGTGGAAACGTCTATGAGCAACAATGGCTCAGCTGCGAAGTGGTAGGCCACTCAAGCTCCCAGAACGGGACCGCCGAGTGATGAAGTGCATAGCACATGCAAATCATCTGACCTCGGTTGCAACATTCACTACCGAGTTCCAAACTGCCTCTTGAAGCAACGTCAGCACAAGAACTGTTTGAGCAGGTTTCCACATATTTTTGGTCATGCAGTGTATATTATATGGTACACTACATGGCCAAAAGGTATGTGGACACCTGCTCATTGAACATCTCATTCCAAAATCCTTGGTCCTCCCTTTGCTGCTATAACAGCTTCCACTCTTCTGGGAAGGCATTCCCCTAAATGTTGGAACATTGCTGCGGGACTTGCTTCCATTCAGCCACAAGAGCATTAGTGAGGTCGGACATTGATGTTGGGCGTTCCAATTCATCCCAAAGGTGTTCGATGGGGTTGAGGTTAGGGCTCTGTGGAGGCCAGTCAAGTTCTTTCACACCACTCTCGACAAACCATTTCTGTATGGACCTCGCTTTGTGCACAGGGGGATTGTAATGATGAAACTGTTGACACAAAGTTTGAAGCACAGAGTCATCTCGAATGTCATTGTATGCTGTAGCGTTAAGATTTATCTTCACTGGAACTAAGGGGTCAGCCCGAACCATGAAAAACAGCCCCAGACCATTATTCCTCCTCTACCAAACTTTACAGTCAGCACTATGCATTCGGGCAGGTAGCATTCTCCAGCCTTCAAACCCAAATTCGTCTTTCGGACTACCAGATGGTGAAGCGTAAATCATCACTTCAGAGAGAGCACTTCCACTGCTCCAGATTCCAATGGCGGCGAACTTTACACCACTGGAGTCGACGCTTGGCATTGCACATGGTGATCTTAGGCTTGTCATATACATCGGCCATGGAAACACATTTCATGACGCTCCCGGTGAACAGTTCTTCTGCTGATGTTGCTTCCAGAGGCAGTTTGGACCTCGGTAGTGAGTGTTGCAACCAAGCACAGACCGCATTCCTGCTCTGTGAGCAACTTCGGGGCTGAGCCATTGTTGCTCCTAGATGTTTCTACTTCACAATAACAGCACTTACAGTTGACCGGGGCAGCTCCAGCAGGGCAGAAATTTGATGAACTGTTGGTGCCACATTGAAAGTCACTGAGCTCTTCAGTAAGGCCATTCTACTGCCAATGCTTGTTTATGGAGATTGCATGACTGTGTGCTCAATTGTATACACCTGTCAGCAACGGGTGTGGCTGAAATAACCGAATCGACTAATTTGAAGGGCTTTCCATATACTTCTGGACTTGTAGTGTAGTATGGGTACAAATATATATCAATAATTTTCTGATCTTTCTCATAACTCTCAGATATAGGCCAGACACTTTAAAACAAACTTCCTTTTGATAGATTTTTTTACTCTCTGTTTTTCCATCCATTAATCTGTTATTTAATGCATTTCTATGGGCTAATAGCAGCAAATACACAGCAAATACACAGCCCCCCACTACTAAAAACAGGATTAGTCATTAAAGTGACAGATTGAGGGGGGGGGTGTACAGGAGGGTAGTTTACTTAATATATTGATGTATTACATGAATAGTCAGGAGGCGACAGTGAGCCTGCCATTCAGAAAGACCCGTGAATGTAAAATCATGTTCACCTTCTGTGTGATTTTTATGAGGAAAAATCTACCGTCTTAAAATCCACCGACAACAGTGGTATCTCCTAGTTAATCCACCGACAACAGTGGTACCTCCTAGTTAATCCACCGACAACAGTGGTACCTCCTAGTTAATCCACCGACAACAGTGGTACCTCCTAGTTAATCCACCGACAACAGTGGTACCTCCTAGTTAATCCACCGACAACAGTGGTACCTCCTAGTTAATCCACCGACAACAGTGGTACCTCCTAGTTAATCCACCGACAACAGTGGTACCTCCTAGTTAATCCCCTGACAACAGTGGTACCTCCTAGTTAATCCACCGACAACAGTGGTACCTCCTAGTTAATCCCCCGACAACAGTGGTACCTCCTAGTTAATCCCCCGACAACAGTGGTACCTCCTAGTTAATCCACCGACAACAGTGGTACCTCCTAGTTAATCCCCTGACAACAGTGGTACCTCCTAGTTAATCCACCGACAACAGTGGTACCTCCTAGTTAATCCACCGACAACAGTGGTACCTCCTAGTCAATCCACCGACAACAGTGGTACCTCCTAGTTAATCCCCTGACAACAGTGGTACCTCCTAGTTAATCCACCGACAATAGTGGTACCTCCTAGTCAATCCCCCGACAACAGTGGTACCTCCTAGTTAATCCCCTGACAACAGTGGTACCTCCTAGTTAATCCCCTGACAACAGTGGTACCTCCTAGTTAATCCACCGACAACAGTGGTACCTCCTAGTCAATCCACCGACAACAGTGGTACCTCCTAGTTAATCCACCGACAACAGTGGTACCTCCTAGTCAATCCACCATTAGCAATGGAATGCTGATAAGGATTCTAGCAGAACCTCGTGCTGAGCTGAAAAATATAATTGAATATCACATTGAAAGCGTAGAGATTTGCCATTGTTATATTAAGTGCAGAATCATTTGGAATTGTTTGGAGGTTATGGGGATACTATGAAATGATTGATATGAGTGAATATGTGTGTTAATGCTCTCACTGGGACAGCGGGACCAAATCTACTAGAAGCAATGGGGCCAATTATAGAAGCAGTGTGTGGAAATGACAATTCCAGTGAAGAATTGAGAGGTCTGCACACCACCACTGAGAATATTTTCCTAAAGCATCTGGTAAGTGCCCCACTACCCCTGTTACCTGATTTGACAAGCTATTCAATAACTGTGAAACTCTGATTGAGAATCTTCGGCCCCCAGCTTCAATTTTATACACCTTGGTTATCATTAACATACCTTGGGAGTGTAGCATCTTGCCTGGGTTGTATGGAACAACCATGTCTATCATGGAGTGCCTTGAAATTTAAATGAGAACCTTGCTGTTAGCTCAATACTTTATGTAATGACAATAGACCTGGAGTTAGACGCTATCAAAATAGTAGACAAAGCATCTTGGTTAACATGATGTCAGAAGTGGAGTGGTGAAATCCCACTTCTGACACCAACGCAACGACCATACAGTAGTGTTCTGCAGTAGTGTTCTGCAGGCCAAAATCATTATTTTATGTACTGAATCAACAGCTTATGGGTCCATTTTCAGTCCTTTCCCTTTTTTTCTAAGCATTGCAACTTATTTTAGAACACAAGTATCAACTTGCTTCAAACATTCCCTACTTATGCAGCTAGCCCTCCATTTTTCTGCGCTGAGAATTTACACTCCCTGTCATGGCTCTCGTCAGAATGAGGATCGGACCAAAGTGCAGCATGTTAAGTGATCCTAATATTTTATTTCTCAAAAAACACTCGAACAAAATAACAAAGAGAAAAACCGAAACAGTTCTGTCAGGTGCAGACACTAAACAGAAACTAACTACCTACAAAACACAGGTGGGAAAAAGGCTGCCTAAGTATGATTCCCAATCAGAGACACCGATAGACAGCTGCCTCTGATTGGGAACCACACTCGGCCAAAAACAAAGAAAAAGAAAAAAAAGAAATAAAGAACTTGCCCACCCTAGTCACACCCTGCCCTAACCAAAATAGAGAATGAAAGCCTTTCTATGGCCAGGGCGTGACACTCCCCCATATATGATATACAGTACGGTCTGGAATAATTGGCAAATATATATATAATATATAATAATACAAATATAATACAAATACTCTATGGGGTAAATGATACTATGACAATTTCTTAGAGAATTAAAACATTTTTTTGATAACAATTAATATATTTGTTTTTCTTCTAAAAAAAGAGGTTAAAATTATTGACACCCCTGTTTTCAACAACTCACCTTGTGAGGATAACTGCACTGATACTTTTTCTAAAATGTTTTATGAGAATGAAACACATCGGGAGGTATTTTAGACCACTCCTCCATACAACATTTTTCCAGATCCTTGATATCCTTTGTCTGCGCTTATGGACTGCCCTCTTCAATTCAAACCACAGCTTTTTATTGGGGTTCAAGTCCTGAGACTGAGAAGTCCATTGCAAAATGTTAATTTTGTGGTCAACCATTTGTTTTTGGATTTTGATGTGTGCTTGGGGTTATTGTCTCATTGGAAGATCCACTGGTGGCTACGTTTCAGCATCCTGACAGAAGCAAACAGGTTTTTGACAAAAATGTCCTGGTACTTGGTGAAGTTCATGTTGCCGTAGACCTTATAACAAGGGCTCCAGGACCAGTGGAAGCAAAATAGACCCATAACATCAAAGATCCATCTTTTCTGAATATGGATCTTTCTTTCGACGCCAAACCCACCCCTGGTGTGCGTGGCCAAAGAGCTCTATAAACATGTATTTGTTGCTCATCTTTTTCAAGGGTGTCAATAATTTCGGACCTGACTGTGTGTGCGTTACACGAAGGCTCTTTGACCCATTGATATTGGGATTGCTCACAAGAGAGTGTGTGTGGGCTGTCTTGACGATTTAAGATGTGCAGGGTCATATGTGGATGGGTGGGAGGAGATACATGGTTCTGAGCATTTTCAGCCTTACACAAAATGCAAGAGAGAGTGGGTGATTCAAATCAACTTCGACCAAATCACACTTTGTTATCATAGCATTGTACACATGCAAATTGGACCTATAAAACACCAATCAATACAAATGCTTCTTGTGTCTTCCCAGAAACCCTCTTCCACCATTTACGGTTAGACCACTACATTATTGGACGACTGTATCTTATTGTTTTATTGTAGAGAGATACTGACTTAACAGAAATGCGCAGAGCGTACCCGTATCTACGCCATCTGGTGGATCACTATGGATCTGTGGCTGGGAGGCATTGCTGATCTGGGTTGAAGTACCAAGTTGCTTGGGTCCGGATTTCAGCATCTGGATGTAATGGAGACAGGAGGTAAGGCTGAGAAGGTATCCATTTCCAAAACGTTGACGCAATAATAACATTTGATGATACCCAGCCGGATCTACTTACTTCTTATGAACAGCAGTCCGAAGTTTACACACAGTAGAAGGGAGCATGAAATTAGTTCACATGGTTTGGATTAATGACACCACCCTCAACACAGACAGACAGACGGACGGACGGACGGACGGACGGACGGACGGACGGACAGACAGGACAGACAGACAGAGAGCATGTCCTAGTAGCAGGAAACTGGTTTGCACCCAGCACACTCCCAGAAAGTAGTGTACAACACCATTGGGAAACCAGGGTCTTTCCACTTCCATGTCCTCTGAATTGAAATGGGGTTTTCCTGTGTAGCCCAATGAACCTATTACTGAAGGGCACAAAGCAGTAGTGATAATCTCTGATCAGGGATTGGCTAGAACAGATGTTGGATCAATGAAGCCATACTGTACATATCTATTACAGAGAGTGTTGAAAATGAAGATGAAGCAATTTACACCCATCACTCCCCATGGAGCTACAGAGGAGTCTGCCCTGCATAGGAAACTTTGCTAAATGACCTATATACAGAAGGAGTGGTGTCTGTCTTTGTCAACTTAGTGTACTGGGGCTTATAGGCAGTGCTAAAACTGAACACGGTTCCACAGGGGGCCACTCACACTCTGTCCCCCCACCAGACAGCTAAGGCAAATCGCTTAATTTGGACCTGCCACTAGAAAACCCACCAGCACCAGCTCAGTGTAGGTCAGACATTAACCATGGAAACCAGATTCTACTGACATAGCTACCGTACCACTGTTTCAAATGTACTGAATAGAGGGAGATGTTGCCCCAGGTTGAAGAGTTAGGCTGGCATTCAAACAAGTTATATAAACACCCAGGTGTAGTCTATAAAAGGTCAGGGCCATCTTGAATTAGTGCTATTTTGTCTGTCTTTCATGGCTATGTTTTTATTTTTGAACACTTCCTTAAAATTGTATTTTTTTAGCTGTCGTAATACTCTGTTTGTAAAACAAAATGAGACTGGAGGAAATATCACCTCTTATCTTAGCTTTTGAATCTTTGATGATGTAGCCATACAAAAATGTCTTTACATAAATATAAATTACATGTTAAATATATAATGACTTTTATGGACATCACATGCGATCACGTTATCACATGTGCAGTTCCATGTTATCACGTTGCTTTACATGTTGTAACGTTATCACATTATCTTCACACCAGATCGCGTGATCACATGAAAACATGTGTTTTTGGAACACTTGAAGAGTTCACATGTGAAATTCACATGTTTTTTCCATAAGGGTCAGTGATGAATGAATGAATGAGCACCTTACATATCATATCCATGAATGAATGGAGGATGACTCAATCCATTGTAGGGTAGTAAAATTCTGGTAACTTTCCTAAAATACCTGGTTGGAGGATTACGGATTTCCTGCTTTCCCCTCACGGGAATCTTCCATCTGGAATTACTGAAAGAATATGGGGAAATGTTCCTATAATGTTTCAACTCTAATCCATTGTGATATGAAAGCACATCATTCCCATTGATAATCAACACAGTACCTGTGCTGTACCTTTCTGCACTGTGCCTTTCTGCACTATCAACAGAATAAAAATATAAACACAACATGTAAAGTGTTGGTCCCATGTTTCATGAGCTGAAATAATACATCGCAGAAATGTTCCATACACAAAAATCTTATTTCTCTCAAATTTGTTGACATCCCTGTTAGTGAGCATTTCTCCTTTGCAAAGATAATCCATCCACTTGACAAGTGTGGTATATCAAGAAGCTGATTAAACAGCATGATCATTACACAGGTACACCTTGTGCTTTGGACATTAAAAACGGCACCTTCTGGCTTCTATCAAATCAAATGTATTTATATAGCCCTCAACTGATATCTCAAAGTGCTGTACAGAAACCCAGCCTAAAACCCCAAACAGCAAGCAATGCAGGTGTTGAAGCACGTTGGCTAGGAAAATCTCCCTAGAAAGGCCATGGAACCAGGCTATGAGGGGTGGCCAGTCCTCTTCAGACTGTGCCGGGGGGAGATTATGACAGAACATGGCCAAGATGTTCAAATGTTCATAAATGACCAGCATGGTCAAATAATAGGTCTGGGACAGGTAGCACGTCCGGTGACCAGGTCAGGATTCCATAGCGCAGGCAGAACAGTTGAAACTGGAGCAGCAGCACGGCCAGGTGGACTGGGGACAGCAAGGAGTCATCATGCCAGGTCGTCCTGAGGCATGGTCCTAGGGCCCAGGTCCTCCGAGAGAGAGAAAGAAAGAGAGAAAGATAGAATTAGAGAGAGCATACTTAAATTCACACAGGACACCGGATAAGACAGGAGAAGTACTCCAGATATAATAAACTGACCCTAGCCCCCCGACACATAAACTACTGCAGCATAAATACTGGAGGCTGAGACAGGATGATACCACCGGACAGGGCCAAACAGGAAGGATAAAACACCACCCACTTTGCCAAAGCACAGCCCCCACACCACTAGAGGGATATCTTCAACCACCAACTTACTATCCTGAGACAAGGCCGGGTATAGCCCACAAAGATCTCCGCCACGGCACAACCCAACGGGGGGTGCCAACCCAGACAGGAAGATCACATCAGTGACTCAACCCACTCAGGTGACGCACCGCTCCTAGGGACGGCATGAAAGAGCACCAGTAAGCCAGTGACTCAGCCCCTGTAAATAGGGTTAGAGGCAGAGAATCCCAGTGGAAAGAGGGGAACCAGCTAGGCAGAGACAGCAAGGGCGGTTCGTTGCACCAGAGCCTTTCCGTTCACCTTCACACTCCTTGGCCAGACTACACTCAATCATATGACCCACTGAAGAGATGAGTCTTCAGTAAAGACTTAAAGGTTGAGCCCGAGTTTGCATCTCTCACATGGGTAGGCAGACCATTCCAAAAAAATGTTGCTCTATAGGAGAATGCCCTGCCTCCAGCTGTTTACTTAGAAATTCTAGGGACAATTAGGAGGCCTGCATCTTGTGACCTTAACGTACGTGTAGGTATGTATGCCAGGACCGAATCAGAGAGATAGATGGGAGCAAGCCCATGTAATTCTTTGTAGGTGAGCAGTAAAACCTTGAAATCAGCCCTTGCCTTGACAGGAAGCCAGTGTAGGGAGGCTAGCACTGGAGTAATATGATCAAATTTGGGGGTTCTAGTCAGGATTCTAGCAGCCGTATTTAGCACTAACTGAAGTTTATTTAGTGCTTTATCCGGGTAGCCGAAAAGTAGAGCATTGCAGTAGTCTAACCTAGAAGTAACAAAAGCATGAATTTTTCTGCATCATTTTTGGACAGAAAGTTTCTGATTTTGCAATGTTACGTAGATGGAAAAAAGCTGTCCAAGAAACAGTCTTGATACGTTTGTCAAAAGAGAGATCAGGGTCCAGAGTAACGCCGAGGTCCTTCACAGTTTTATTTGAGACGACTGTACAACCATTAAGATTAATTGTCAGACTCAACAGAAGATCTCTTTGTTTCTTGGGACCTAGAACAAGCATCTCTGTTTTGTCTGAGTTTGAAAGGAGAAAGTGTGCAGCCATCCACTTCTTTATGTCTGAAACACAAGCTTCTAGCGAGGGCAATTTTTGGGCTTCACATGTTTCATTGAAATGTACAGCTGTGTGTCATCCGCATAGCAGTGAAAGTTAACATTATGTTTTGGAATGACATCCCCAAGAGGTAAAATATATAGTGAAAACAACAGTGGTCCTAAAAGGGAACCTTGAGGAACACCGAATTTACAGTTGATTTTTCAGAGGACAAGCCATTCACAGAGACAAACTGATATCTTTCCGACAGATAAGATCTGAACCAGGCCAGAACTTGTCCGTGTAGAACAATTTGGGTTTCCAATCTCTCCAAAAGAATGTTGCGCAACAGCCTTTCCTAACATTTGAGAGGAATGGAAGATTCGATATAGGCCGATAGTTTTTTATATTTTCTGGGTCAAGGTTTGCCTTTTTCAAGAGAGGCTTTATTACTGCCACTTTTAGTGAGTTTGGTACACATCTGGTGGATAGAGAGCCGTTTATTATGTTCAACATAGGAGGGCCAAGCACAGGAAGCAGCTCTTTCAGTAGTTTAGTTGGAATAGGGTCCAGTATGCAGCTTGAAGGTTTAGAGGTCATGATTATTTTCATCATTGTATCAAGAGATATAGTACTAAAACACTTGAGTGTCTCTCTTGATCCTAGGTTCTGGCAGAGTTGTGCAGACTCAGGACAATGGAGCTTTGAAGGAATACGCAGATTTAAAGAGGAGTCCGTAATTTGCTTTCTAATAATCATGATCTTTTCCTCAAAGAAGTTCATGAATTTATTACTGCTGAAGTGAAAGCAATCCTCACTTGGGGAATGCTGCTGTTTTAGTTAGCTTTGCGACAGTATCAAAAATAAAATTCAGATTGTTCTAATTTTCCTCAATTAAGTTGGAAAAATAGGATGATCGAGCAGCAGTGGGATCGTCTGGGGGGGGTGCTGAGGTGAGGAGTACATCTGTCTGAAATAAAGCCCTTTTGTTGCATGTGGCGTTTATATTTTTGTTCAGTATATTTTAAAGGTTACTCTACAATGTCACTCCTCTGGGCTGCAGAGTGATTTCTTTGTGACACTATGAAGCCCTGCAGGCTCCAGCACGCATATGGTTGAGGTGACTCCAACGTCAGTGTGAGGAAATGGGAAATTAGTAAAGTACTCTAGAGACATGTTGAAGGGGAGCATTTATTAGATGTCAATTACTGCTACTATTTGTGGTGTAAAGTCACTTCCTGTAGTGTGTGTGTGTGTGTGAGTTTTATCTCATTAACTATTACTGACGAGATGGCCTACAAACAGCAGATTTCCTTTTAACCTCAACTTCACTATTTTCCATTTTAGTAACCCTAAGATAACGAAGGTCATTTGAGATGTGCTGTATAATCACCATAACCATTTATCATAATATGTTCACTTTATTTGACTTATTTGAATGGAGAACCACTCATTATATCCTCTACAGGGTACTGTGTAAAAATTGGGACAGCAGTGATTTTTGTTCTGTTAACTCACTAGCATCATGGAAAATCTGTCTTGGCTCATCTTTCAGTTTTCCATGATGATGTCAGACACCATTGTGAGAGGAAGGAGGGAAGCTGCGGAGGTAAGTCGGTGGATGGGGGGGGGGTACTTGAGGATGTCCATGGGATTTTCTTGGATTTTCTGCATTGCTTTGAAAATTAAAAACACACACACAAAAAACAACAACGATAGGCCTATGCATACTGGACTCTGAGTGACTGACGGGACACTGCTCTGCAGCATCATTCAGTACCATGAGGGAGATAAATACAAGAAATAGCTTTAAGATAGAGGGAGATAGCTAGCTTTCATAATCTGTCACATTCAGAGAGGGAATGCTATAACAAGAGTACTTTATACTAATTACATTTTCAGTAAATACATAGGATGAGAATATGAAGTTATGAGAAAGGTAGCTTTTGATTTGTAAAGGTAGCTTTTGATTTGTAAAGGTAGCTTTTGATTTGTAAAGGTAGCTTTTGATTTGTAAAGGTAGCTTTTGATTTGTAAAGGTAGCTTTTGATTTGTAAAGGTAGAAAGGTACATCCTGGATCTGCATGTCTATTCCACCTAGTCCTATCTCCCTCCATCCGTTCTGTAACACAGGCATTCCTAGCCAGTTAGGACAGCAACAAATCTCTAAATACCTGGCAGGATAAGAAGTAGTACTACTAATATACTCTTAGCACATACCACCCATTTTCTACTTTGAGCTTTACACTTACGACCCCTGTAAAAAATAATAAACCATGCCCTCTTGAGGACAGACATGGTGGCTGCCTTAAAAGCCTACAGTTTAGACTCTACCCAGATTGTGTAGAGAGCCCACAAGGAAGAATGGGCTATTGACTATATATATAGTACCAATCAAATGTTTGGACACACCTACTCATTCAAGGGTTTTTCTTTGTTTTTACTATTTTCTACATTGTAAAATAGTGATATGAAATAACACATATGGAATCATGTAGCGTTAAACAAATCAAAATATATTTTATATTTGAGAATATTTAAAAGGTAGTCACCCTTTGCCTTGATGACAGCTTTGCACACTGAGGTAGTCACCTGGAATGCATTTCAATTAACAGGTGTGTCTTGTTAAAAGTACATTTGTGGAATTTATTTCCTTCTTAATGTGTTTGAGCCAGTTGTGCTGTGACAAGGTAGGGGTGGTATACAGAAGATAGCTCTATTTGGTAAAATACCAAGTCCAGATTATGGCAAGAACAGCTCAAATAAGCAAAGAGAAATGACAGCCCACCATTACTTTAAGACATAAAGGTCAGTCAATCCAGAACATTTCAAGAACTTGGAGTTTCTTCAAGTGCAGTTGCAAAAACCATCAAGCACTATTATGAAACTGTCTCTCATGAGGACCGCCACAGGAAAGGAAGATCCAAGTTCATTAGAGTTACCAGCCTCAGAAATTACAGCCCAAATAAATGCTTCACAGAGTTCAAGTGACAGACACATCTCAACATCAACTGTTCAGAGGAGACTGCGTGAATCAAGCCATCATGGTCGAATTGCTGCTACGAAATCACTACTAAAGGACACCAATAAGAAGAGACTTGCTTGGGCCAAGAAACACAAGCAACGGACATTAGACCGATGGAAATCTGTCCTTTGGTCTGATGAGTCCAAATGTGTGATTTTTGGTTTCAACCGCCGTGTCTTTGTGAGATGCAGAGGAGGTGAACGGATGTGGTTCCCACCGTGAAGCATGGAGGAGTTGTGACAGTGCTTTGCTATTGACCCTGTCAGTGATTTATTTACAGTTCAAGGCCCACTTAACAAGAATGTCTACCACAGCATTCTGCAGTGATATGCCATTGCATCTGGTTTGCATTTAGTGGGACTATAATTTGTTTACCATCAGGACAATGACCCAACACACCTCCAGGCTGTGTAAGGGTTATTTGACCATCAGATGACCTGGCCTCCACAATCACCCAACCTCAACCCAATTGAGATGGTTTAGGATGAGTTGGACCGCAGAGTGAAGGAAAAGCAGCCAACAAGTGCTCAGCATGTGTGAACTCCTTCAAGAATGTTGGAAAAGCATTCCAGGTGAAGATGGTTGAGAGAATGCCAGAATGCTTTTTTGGTTACTACATGATTCCATATGTGTTATTTCATAGTTTTGATGTCTTCACTATTATTCTACAATGGTGGTGGAAAACGCTCTCTGCTCCACTCCAGGATCTCCCATAAGCGTTCAGTTGGGTTGAGATTGGTGACAGATGAACATGGCATATGGTTTACATTGTTTTCATGCTCATCAAATAATTCAGTGACCACTCGTGCCCTGTGGATGGGGGCATTGTCATCCTATGGGGGCATAGACATGGTAGCCAAAATAATGGCCTGTCCAGCATTTTTATACATAACCCTAAGCATGATGGGTTGTTAATTGCTTAGTTAACTCAGGCACCACACTTGTGTGGATGCACCTGCTTTCAATATACTTTGTATGACTCATTCACTGAAGTGTTTCCATTATTTTGGCAGTTACCTGTACCTAAAGATTAATAGTGATGGGAAGAGCTCTATGTGAGAATCTCAACTGCATACTCCTCGCATCCTCTCTCCTTCTCAAAACCCATTCGATTAAAAAGTCAGAGGTTCCTCCCCTCTGACCTCCACCAATCGGTGTTGACAAGGAGGTGAGGAAAAAGAGGACGCGAGTATGCAATTGCAATTCTCCCAATGGCATAATCCTTATGTCCTCTTTCCTTGTCTCCTTCTCAAAACCCATTGGAGGAGGTCAGAGGGGCGGGACCTCTGGCTTTCTCATCCAATGGGTTTGAGAGAGGTGAGAGGACGTGAGGAGTATGCAATTGAGATCTTGCCCATGGCTTATGACGTGCCTGTCCAATATGGACACATGAATGTCTTTCCATCCTTCCTGCCAGATACCTGGTTGTCTACCTTACAGCAAGGCCTACCTGTGAGTGCCTATGAGTCAAAGAAACAATAGCCACAGTCTCCAGGTAAAATCAACTTTCATTAAGAACCTTGTCACTTTGCTGTCTGGAGCAGGTGTGTGTGTTTATGTTTGTATAGTAGTGCTACGTGCAGTTGAGGTTGAGTAGCAGTAGTGGAACGTTAAGAGGGGACGGGGGGGATAAAGAAGTACCTCTACCTGGCTCCTAGTCTGGTGCGTCGCATGCTCCATAGTGTGAAATGGGATTTGCTCCCCGTGAAATAAAGTGTTGCAGTAACTCGGATTTCAGATTTTAATCCACTTGACTTTAAGGGCTCAGCATAGTGTCAAGGGAGCTGTGCCAGTGAGGACATTCATTTGCTGTCAAACATCAAATCAAATTTTATTTGATGTTAATGAGAGTGTAGCTAAATGGTTTTGCTTCTAGTGCCGACAACGCAGTAATATCCAACGAGTAAACAATTTAACAACAATTACCTTATACACACACAAGTGTAAAGGAATAAGAATATGTACATAACAAATATATGAATGAGTGATGGTATAGAATGGCATAGGCAAGATGCAGTGGATTGTATAGAGTACACTATATACATATGAGATGAGTGATGTAGGGTATGTAAACATTATATGAAGTGGCATTGTTTAAAGTGGCTAGTGATACATTTATTCCATACATTTTTCCATTATTAAAGTGGCTGGAGTTGAGTCAGTATGTTGGCATAAGCCACTCAATGTTAGTGGTGGCTGTTTAACAGTCTGATGGCCTTGAGATAGAAGCTGTTTTTCAGGCTCTCGGTCCCTGCTTTGATGCACCTGTACTGACCTCGCCTTCTGGATGATAGCGGGGTGAACAGGGTTGTTGTCCTTGATGATCTTTTTGGCCTTTCTGTGACATCGGGTGGTGTAGGTGTCCTGGAGGGCAGGTAGTTTGCCCCCGGTGATGCATAGTGCAGACCTCACTACCCTCTGCAGAATCGGATTAATATATATATTTTAACATATATATTTTAACATATATATTTTAACATACATACATACATACATACATACATACATACATACATACATACATACATACATAGCTCAAAAAATAAAGGGAACACTAAAATAACACATCCTAGATCTGAATGAATGAAATATTCTTATTAAATACTTTTTTCTTTACATAGTTGAATGTGCTGACAACAGAATCACAAAAAAAATATCAATGGAAATCAAATTTATCAACCCATGGAGGTCTGGATTTGGAGTCACACTCAAAATTAAAGTGGAAAACCACACTACAGGCTGATCCAACTTTGATGTAATGTCCTTAAAACAAGTCAAAATGAGGCTCCGTAGTGTGTGTGGCCTCCACATGCCTGTATGACCTCCCTACAATGCCTGGGCATGCTCCTGATGAGGTGGCGGATGGTCTCCTGAGGGATCTCCTCCTAGACCTTGACTAAAGCATCCGGCAACTCCTGGACAGTCTGTGGTGCAATGTGGCGTTGGTGGATGGAGCGAGACATGATGTCCCAGATGTGCTCAATTGGATTCAGGTCTGGGGAACGAGCGGGCCAGTCCATAGCATCATTGCCTTCCTCTTGCAGGAACTGCTGACACACTCCAGCCACATGAGGTTTAGCATTGTCTTGTATTAGGAGGAACCCAGGGCCAACCGCACCAGCATATGTTCTCACAAGGGGTCTGAGGATCTCATCTCGGTACCTAATGGCAGTCAGGCTACCTCTGGCGAGCACATGGAGGGCTGTGCGGCCCCCCAAAGAAATGCCACCCCACACCATGACTGACCCACCGCTAAACCGGTCATGCTGGAGGATTTTGCAGGCAGCAGAACGTTCTCCACGGCGTCTCCAGACTGTCACATCTGTCACATGTGCTCAGTGTGAACCTGCGTGAACCAGTGTGAACCTCATCTGTGAAGAGCACAGGGCACCAGTGGCGAATTTGCCAATCTTGGTGTTCTCTGGCAAATGCCAAACGGCCTGCACGGTGTTGGGCTGTAAGCACAACCCCCACCTGTGGACGTCGGGCCTTCATACCACTCTCATGGAGTCTGCTCAAACGGTCAGAAACAGACACATACACATTTGTGGCCTGCTGGAAGTCATTTTGCAGGGCTCTGGCAGTGCTCCTCCTGCTCCTCCTTGCACAAAGGGGAGGTAGTGTCCTGCTGCTGGGTTGTTGCCCTCCTACGGCCTCCTCCACGTCTCCTGATGTAAATCAAATCAAATTTTATTTGTCACATACACATGGTTAGCAGATGTTAATGCGAGTGTTGCGAAATGCTTGTGCTTTTAGTTCCGACAATGCAGTAATAACCAACGAGTAATCTAGCTAACAATTCCAAAACTACTAAAGGGATAAAGAATATGTACATAAAGATATATGAATGAGTGATGGTACAGAGCGGCATAGGCAAGATGCCGTAGATGGTATCGAGTACAGTATATACATATGAGATGAGTATGCAAACAAAGTGGCATAGTTTAAAGTGGCTAGTGATACATGTATTACATAAAGATGCAGTAGATGATATAGAGTACAGTATATACGTATACATACGAGATAAATAATGTAGGGTATGTAAACATTATATTAAGTAGCATTGTTTAAAGTGGCTAGTGATATATTTTACATCAATTCCCATTGATTCCCATTATTAAAGTGGCTGGAGTTGAGTCAGTGTGTTGACAGCAGCCACTCAATGTTAGTGGTGGCTGTTTAACAGTCTGATGGCCTTGAGATAGAAGCTGTTTTTCAGTCTCTCGGTCCCAGCTTTGATGCACCTGTACTGACCTCGCCTTCTGGACGATAGCGGGGTGAACAGGCAGTGGCTCGGGTGGTTGTTGTCCTTGATGATCTTTATGGCCTTCCTGTGACATCGGGTGGTGTAGGTGTCCTGGAGGGCAGGTAGTTTGCCCCCGGTGATGCGTTGTGCAGACCTCACTACCCTCTGGAGAGCCTTACGGTTGTGGGCGGAGCAGTTGCCGTACCAGGCAGTGATACAGCCCGACAGGATGCTCTTGATTGTGCATCTGGAGAAGTTTGTGAGTGCTTTTGGTGACAAGCCAAATTTCTTCAGCCTCCTGAGGTTGAAGAGGTGCTGCTGCGTCTTCTTCATGATGCTGTCTGTGTGGGTGGACCAATTCAGTTTGTCTGTGATGTGTATGCCGAGGAACTTAAAACCTACTACCCTCTCCACTACTGTTCCATCGATGTGGATAGGGGGTGTTCCCTCTGCTGTTTCCTGAAGTCCACAATCATCTCCTTAGTTTTGTTGACGTTGAGTGTGAGGTTATTGTCCCGACACCACACTCCGAGGGCCCTCACCTCCTCCCTGTAGGCCGTCTCGTCGTTGTTGGTAATCAAGCCTACCACTGTTGTGTCGTCCGCAAACTTGATGATTGAGTTGGAGGCGTGCGTGGCCACGCAGTCGTGGGTGAACAGGGAGTACAGGAGAGGGCTCAGAACGCACCCTTGTGGGGCCCCAGTGTTGAGGATCAGCGGGGTGGAGATGTTACCTACCCTCACCACTTGGGGGCGGCCCGTCAGGAAGTCCAGTACCCAGTTGCACAGGGCGGGGTCGAGACCCAGGGTCTCGAGCTTGATGACGAGTTTGGAGGGTACTATGGTGTTAAATGCTGAGCTGTAGTCGATGAACAGCATTCTCACATAGGTATTCCTCTTGTCCAGATGGGTTAGGGCAGTGTGCAGTGAGGTTGAGATTGCATCGTCTGTGGACCTATTTGGGCGGTAAGCAAATTGGAGTGGGTCTAGGGTGTCAGGTAGGGTGGAGGTGATATGGTCCATGACTAGTCTCTCAAAGCACTTCATGATGACGGAAGTGAGTGCTACGGGGAGGTCGTCGTTTAACTCAGTTACCTTAGCTTTCTTGGGAACAGGAACAATGGTGGCCCTCTTGAAGCATGTGGGAACAGCAGACTGGGATAGCGATTGATTCATTATGTCCGTAAACACACCAGCCAGCTGGTCTGCGCATGCTCTGAGGGCGCGGCTGGGGATGCCGTCTGGGCCTGCAGCCTTGCGAGGGTTAACACGTTTAAATGTTTTACTCACCTCGGCTGCAGTGAAGGAGAGTCCGCATGTTTTGGTTGAGGGCCGTGTCAGTGGCCCTGTATTGTCATCAAAGCGGGCAAAAAAGTTATTTAGTCTGCCTGGGAGCAAGGCATCCTAGTCCGTGACTGGGCTGGTTTTCTTTTTGTAATCCGTGATTGACTGTAGACCCTGCCACATACCTCTTGTGTCTGATGTACTGGCCTGTCTCCTGGTAGCGCCTCCATGCTCTGGACACTACGCTGACAGACACAGCAAACCTTATAGCCACAGCTCGAATTGATGTCCCATCCTGGATGACCTGCACTACCTGAGCTACTGGTGTGGGTTGCAGACTCCGTCTCATGCTACCACTAGAGTGAAAGCTCCACCAGCATTCAAAAGTAACCAAAACATCAGCCAGGAAGCATAGTTACTGAGAAGTGGTCTGTGGTTATCACCTGCAGAACCACTCCTTTATTGGGGGTGTCTTGCTAATTGCCTATAATTTCCACCTGTTGTCTATTCCATTTGCACAACAGCATGTGAAATGTATTGTCAATCAGTGTTGCTTCCTAAGTGGACAGTTTGATTTCACAGAAGTGTGATTGACTTGGAGTTACATTGTGTTGTTTAAGTGTTCCCTTTATTTTTTTGAGCAGTGTATATTAAGATATATATACAGTATATATATTGTAACCAACATGTAATGGAAAAGGCAGCTAGAGCCCCACAGTGGAGGTGTCATAATACCCATAAAACCTAGCAGTCAAACAGGGTCCCAATCATTTTAGCAGTCAAATGGTCCCAATCATTTTTCCACCATTCATTTTTCCCATAGGGGATTTTAGAAACACTTAAAATAAGGCCTGTGTTTCATGTAGGTTTACCCTAGAGTGACGTTTTGATAACCATGTACAGTAAGTCTCTCTCGGACAAGGGACTTATCAATATATTCGGCTCTATTTACTCTCAGATTTGAAAATACTAATTAGCATCAAAATAGGCATCATGCAAAATGACAAAACCCTGCAAGTCATCTCTAGCTGAGACCTTTGCTAACAGATTGTGTCGATTTAAAACTTACATAAGACAGTAAACAGATTTGTCCACCTTAAAGAAATGTAGCCAATTTTGTCATTACTACATTTAGCTAACATTAGATAGTTAATCCAGAGATTTTTACCTTTGCCTTGATTCGGCAGTCTCGTCCAGCTCATGGCATTTGTAGTTATTTTTTATAACCACGTTAGCAGCTAATTGACATAACATTTGTGTGTGTGTGTGTGTGTGTGTGTGGGAGGGGGGGGGGGGGGGTTGTATATACAGGTGAATATATTGTTAATTACCTTGTCCTAGAGAGATTTCCACAGTTATCAAAATGGCATGCCAGGGTAAACCTACATGAAACAGACTTTATTGAGTGTTACTAAAATCCCCTATGGGAAACATTAATGGTGGAAAAACAATTGGAACAATTTCCTTGTTTGACCACTAGGTTTTATGGGTCAAAGTAGTGGTATGTGGTGGTTGGCAGGGTAATTTTCTTTCTTTTACCCTTTTTGTGTCGCAAAAAAGTGTAATGTATTTACACTCCAGTCCAGTTGGTAGTGGCAATGCAACTTTTTGGTTCTCAACCGCCATTTAAAAATCACACACGGGCTACCTGAGGGCGTTCACTTCGCTTGAACATTTGCTACATTGCGGAACGTTTTGTACTTACAGAATGACATGTTTCCACAAAATATTAATCCCAAAAAATTGTGTGTTTGCTACCTTCATTTTTATTTGCGACCAGGTTTTTGCTAGAAGTTTTTATTGACACAAGACCGTTCAATGGAAACACACAGTAGCAGGCAAATGTCTCTTATTTTCCATGCAATTTTCTAAATGTCGACAAAAATAATTGGACACATTCATGGAAACATAGTTATTGAGTGTTGAAATCCATAGTTTTAGGTAAGAATGACATTCTACGCAACCTGCCAAAATTACGCAGAGGGAGCCATTTGTCAATGGAGCAAACACTTTTATAAAATACATGTGGGCTACTTTAGTGTTGTACAAAATATATGCCTCCAATTTGAAAACAAAGAATAAGTAATAAGCATCCCAAAAGTTGTTGATTTCTTGAAACAAGAGGCTTGTGCAGGAGACTGCTGACTGACTGATCAACATATCACCTTGAGGAGTCTTGGTGTCCCATCCTTTCAGGTTGTTGGCCTGAGGAAGGACTAAATAGATTGAAATAGTGGAGTACGGTGGTGTTATTTTTTATTATTTTATTAATTATTTTTTTGTGAGTGTTGTGTTAGATGGCAGGGTATTTGTTTATTTATGGTTTTCAAGCGAAGTATAAGGGAGTTGTACTCCAGTCTAGTAGGTTGGGGTAATGCAACATGTTTTGGATGTCAACCGCCGTTAAACCTCATCGAAGAAGATGATGGCTATTTTCTTTTTGCAACTGTTGCATGCCCACGTCGTTTGAGCCAGATGAGTCTCCGTAGCTAAGTAAACACGAGTCACGTGCGAGGAAGAGGAAATATTGAATGAGAATTCTGAAAGCCACAGTTGTAGCCATCTAGCCACATTTTTTTCCTGATGAATATTGATGTTGCAACAAGCGTCTATACATATACAATGCGTCTTTAAAGTCCATATTTTGATCGCTCATTAGCTGTCATGTCACCCTGTAATTGTATGAGCTAGCTACGAGCTAATACCTGTGCCTAACGGCGACGGGTCGAAGAGCGTACATCTGTGCTAGCTATCCATTAATTTGTGAAAATATCCAGTACGCCAGTAGCTTGTTAGCACCCAACCCAAGGAAGGTATATCTTGACAGAATGCGATGGGAAACTGTTGGGCTTATTGTTCTGGAATCTTCAGAAGAGAAGCAAACATTGTACAACGAGGAGGCGGGTAAGTGATACGCCCTTTAAACCAACGTTGGCTAGCAAAGGTTAGCTAGGCACAAGTATACAGTTATTACAGTATCAACGTAAAAAGATCCACGGTGTCAAGGCTTGTGCCGTGTTCAAAACAACTGGGAACACGGACATCTCCGAGTTTAGGATGGTGTTAAAAACAACTCTGGAATTCCAATTCGGGAACTAACTTCACGACCAAAAGATCACTGACGTTATGATTTCACCTCGTATTCCCAGTTGTTTTGAAAGCGAAATTATAGCTACGAACCAGAGTCGCATGTCATATAACGTTACCTTTCCCTGCGAACGAGATAGGGTTTCCCGCAGCAAGCTGAAGTGTTCCTCACACCACCCCTTCATGTGGGGTTTTCCATGCACTGACACACGGCTTTGTAAATGCATGGTGCATTTTATGCTGTATTCAATTACAATTGACTAATATGGAAAAATATTTTGTTGACACTCATTGCATCCAGCTTCCTTAAAGGAAAATGACATTTCTGAGTAGGTTATAAACTGCAGGCTTGATGTTATTGATATCAGTTAGGCCTATAACGTTACAGTTGTGATGCCAGGCTGTATCTGAGCAATTCCACGGTAAGAATTATACTGAGACTCAGATTTTTCCCATTAAAATGTATGCCAAACAAAAACCAATGATTGCAAAGCTAAACAAACCATGCAACTCTATGCACAAGGACATCTTAACAATTTCCACTGAACATTTGACAAAATCACATTTATTTGAACAATGCAGATACAAAGTGTGGTAACAGCATGACTGCACCAACCACCATTCTGTGTCATTTCAGCAAGCCATGACACTCACAATCCAAGATTGTAAAGACATTTTTTCTGTAGGTAAGAAACCGATATTAGCATTCTTGAAACATTATTTTGTTGAAATATAATTTGATCATTGAGAAATTAAGCTAATTGATTGTGCCCCAATTTGACATTTTATTTTTAAGGTTCACAAAATATTAAACACATAGTACCCAACATCCAATTTGGACTAAACTATACTTAGCTTGAAAAGAAAGAAAAAAATACCCTAACACTACACTAACAAAACAATGTATACAAAAATAACACCACCCTACTCCACTATTTAAATACATTTAGTCCAACCTCAGGCCAACAACCTGAAAGGATGGGACACCACCACTTAACACACTCTGTAACTCTTCTGATGTAAAGTCTCGCACTCCCAAATACTGTACGTCTGCAGCTGCCACCACAACCTCAATTCTCTGCGACTTACGTTCCATCCCTGCGGTACAGTTGATAACCATTGCTATGAATGCTAAAAATGAAATCTTACTGAAACATAATATCACATAACATAATATCCCTCCCCCTTGACCCACCTTCCTCTACCTTCTTCACTGCCTCAGCATATGACAACTTCTGCACTACTCTCACCCTGGAAGCCTCAACCTGCCTCTCTCACACTGGACATTTCTGATCCCCAGCACCATGGGCACCCTGACAACTAACACATACCACTACGTTCCCTAATGCTACACATTCCTTTGTCTCATGCCCATCTGCACACTTCTCACACCTAGGAACCTCCCCCCTACACGCTGCTGCCACATGCCCTTCTGCACACTTCTCACACCTAGGAACTCCCCTCCTACACTCCGCTGCCACATGCCCTTCTGCACACTTCTCACACCTAGGAACCCCCTCCTACACGCCGCTGCCACATGCCCTTCTGCACACTTCTCACACCTAGGAACCTCCCCCCTACACGCCGCTGCCACATGCCCTTCTGCACACTTCTCACACCTAGGAACCTCCCTCCTACACGCTGCTGCCACATGCCCTTCTGCACACTTCTCACACCTAGGAACCTCCCCTCCTACACGCCGCTGCCACATGCCCTTCTGCACACTTCTCACACCTAGGACCCCCCCCCCCCTACACGCCACTCCCACATGCCCTTCTCACACTTCTCCTACCTAGGACCCCCCCTCCTACACGCCGCTGCCACATGCCCTTCTGCACACTTCTCACACCTAGGAACCCCCCCCCCCCCTTCTACACGCCGCTGCCACATGCCCTTCTGCACACTTCTCACACCTAGGACCCCCCCCCTCCTACACGCCGCTGCCAAATGCCCTTCTGCACACTTCTCACACCTAGGAACCCCCCCCCTCCTACACGCCGCTGCCACATGCCCTTCTGCACACTTCTCACACCTAGGAACCTCCCTCCTACACGCCGCTGCCACATGCCCTTCTGCACACTTTTCACACCTAGGAACCCCCCTCCTACACGCCGCTGCCACATGCCCTTCTGCACACTTCTCACACCTAGGAACCTCCCTCCTACACACCGCTGCCACATGCCCTTCTGCACACTTCTCACACCTAGGAACCTCCCTCCTACACGCCGCTGCCACATGCCCTTCTCACACCTAGGAACCTCCCTCCTATACGCCGCTGCCACATGCCCTTCTCACACTTCTCACACCTAGGACCCCCCCCCCTACACGCCGCTGCCACATGCCCTTCTGCACACTTCTCACACCTAGGAACCTTCCTCCTACACGCCGCTGCCACATGCCCTTCTGCACACTTCTCACACCTAGGAACCTCCCTCCTACACGCCGCTGCCACATGCCCTTCTGCACACTTTTCACACCTAGGAACCCCCTCCTACACGCCGCTGCCACATGCCCTTCTGCACACTTCTCACACCTAGGAACCCCCCTCCTACACGCCGCTGCCACATGACCTTCTGCACACTTTTCACACCTAGGAACCCCCTCCTACACACCGCTGCCACATGCCCTTCTGCACACTTCTCACACCTAGGAACCCCCCTCCCTACACGCCGCTGCCACATGCCCTTCTGCACACTTCTCACACCTAGGAACCCCCCTCCTACACGCCGCTGCCACATGCCCTTCTGCACACTTCTCACACCTAGGAACCCCCCTTCTACACGCCGCTGCCACATGCCCTTCTCACACTTCTCACACCTAGGACCCCCCCCCCCACACGCCGCTGCCACATGCCCTTCTGCACACTTCTCACACCTAGGAACCCCCCTTCTACACGCCGCTGCCACATGCCCTTCTGCACACTTCTCACACCTAGGACCCCCCCCCCCTCCTACACGCCGCTGCCAAATGCCCTTCTGCACACTTCTCACACCTAGGAACCTCCCTCCTACACGCCGCTGCCACATGCCCTTCTCACACCTAGGAACCTCCCTCCTACACGCCGCTGCCACATGCCCTTCTGCACACTTCTCACACCTAGCAACCTTCCTCCTACACGCCGCTGCCACATGCCCTTCTGCACACTTCTCACACCTAGGAACCTCCCTCCTACACGCCGCTGCCACATGCCCTTCTGCACACTTTTCACACCTAGGAACCCCCCTCCTACACGCCGCTGCCACATGCCCTTCTGCACACTTCTCACACCTAGGAACCCCCCCCTACACGCCGCTGCCACATGCCCTTCTGCACACTTTTCACACCTAGGAACCCCCTCCTACACACCGCTGCCACATGCCCTTCTGCACACTTCTCACACCTAGGAACCCCCCCCCCCTCCTACACGCCGCTGCCACATGCCCTTCTGCACACTTCTCACACCTAGGAACCCCCCTCCTACACGCCGCTGCCACATGCCCTTCTGCACACTTCTCACACCTAGGAACCCCCCTTCTACACGCCGCTGCCACATGCCCTTCTCACACTTCTCACACCTAGGACACCCCCTCCTACACGCCGCTGCCACATGCCCTTCTGCACACTTCTCACACCTAGGAACCCCCCTTCTACACGCCGCTGCCACATGCCCTTCTGCACACTTCTCACACCTAGGACCCCCCCCTCCTACACGCCGCTGCCAAATGCCCTTCTGCACACTTCTCACACCTAGGAACCCCCCCATCCTACACGCCGCTGCCACATGCCCTTCTGCACACTTCTCACACCTAGGAACCTCCCTCCTACACACCGCTGCCACATGCCCTTCTGAACACTTCTCACACCTAGGAACCCCCCCCCCTTCTACACGCCGCTGCCACATGCCCTTCTGCACACTTCTCACACCTAGGACCCCCCCCCCTACACGCCGCTGCCAAATGCCCTTCTGCACACTTCTCACACCTAGGAACCCCCCTCCTACACGCCGCTGCCAAATGCCCTTCTGCACACTTCTCACACCTAGGAACCCCCCATCCTACACGCCGCTGCCACATGCCCTTCTGCACACTTCTCACACCTAGGAACCTCCCTCCTACACACCGCTGCCACATGCCCTTCTGCACACTTCTCACACCTAGGACCCCCCCCCCCCCCTACATGCCGCTGCCACATGCCCTTCTGCACACTTCTCACACCTAGGAACCTCCCTCCTACACGCAGCTGCCACATGCCCTTCTGCACACTTTTCACACCTAGGAACCCCCCTCCTACACGCCGCTGCCACATGCCCTTCTGCACACTTCTCACACCTAGGAACCCCCCCCCCCTCCTACACGCCGCTGCCACATGCCCTTCTGCACACTTTTCACACCTAGGAACCCCCCTCCTACACACCGCTGCCACATGCCCTTCTGCACACTTCTCACACCTAGGAACCTCCCCCCTCCTACACGCCGCTGCCACATGCCCTTCTCACACTTCTCACACCTAGGAACCTCCCTCCTACACGCCGCTGCCACATGCCCTTCTGCACACTTCTCACACCTAGGAACCTCCCTCCTACACGCCGCTGCCACATGCCCTTCTCACACCTAGGAACCTCCCTCCTACACGCCGCTGCCACATGCCCTTCTCACACTTCTCACACCTAGGACCCCCCCCTACACGCCGCTGCCACATGCCCTTCTGCACACTTCTCACACCTAGGAACCTTCCTCCTACACGCCGCTGCCACATGCCCTTCTGCACACTTCTCACACCTAGGAACCTCCCCCCCCCTCCTACACGCCGCTGCCACATGCCCTTCTGCACACTTCTCACACCTAGGACCCACCCCTCCTACACGCCGCTGCCACATGCCCTTCTGCACACTTCTCACACCTAGGAACCTCCCTCCTACACGCCGCTGCCACATGCCCTTCTGCACACTTCTCACACCTAGGAACCTCCCTCCTACACGCCGCTGCCACATGCCCTTCTCACACCTAGGAACCTCCCTCCTACACGCCGCTGCCACATGCCCTTCTCACACCTAGGAACCTCCCTCCTACACGCCGCTGCCACATGCCCTTCTCACACCTAGGAACCTCCCTCCTACACGCCGCTGCCACATGCCCTTCTGCTCACTTCTCACACCTAGGAACCTCCCTCCTACACGCCGCTGCCACATGCCCTTCTGCACACTTCTCACACCTAGGACCCACCCCTCCTACACGCCGCTGCCACATGCCCTTCTGCACACTTCTCACACCTAGGAACCTCCCTCCTACACGCCGCTGCCACATGCCCTTCTGCACACTTCTCACACCTAGGAACCTCCCTCCTACACGCCGCTGCCACATGCCCTTCTCACACCTAGGAACCTCCCTCCTACACGCCGCTGCCACATGCCCTTCTCACACCTAGGAACCTCCCTCCTACACGCCGCTGCCACATGCCCTTCTGCACACTTCTCACACCTAGGAACCTCCCTCCTACACGCCGCTGCCACATGCCCTTCTGCACACTTCTCACACCTAGGAACCTCCCTCCTACACGCCGCTGCCACATGCCCTTCTGCACACTTCTCACACCTAGGACCCACCCCTCCTACACGCCGCTGCCACATGCCCTTCTGCACACTTCTCACACCTAGGAACCTCCCTCCTACACGCCGCTGCCACATGCCCTTCTGCACACTTCTCACACCTAGGACCCACCCCTCATACACGCCGCTACCACATGCCCTTCTGCACACTTCTCACACCTAGGAACCTCCCCCCTACACGCCGCTGCCACATGCCCTTCTGCACACTTCTCACACCTAGGAACCTCCCTCCTACACGCCGCTGCCACATGCCCTTCTGCACACTTCTCACACCTAGGAACCCCCCTCCTACACGCCGCTGCCACATGCCCTTCTGCACACTTCTCACACCTAGGACCCCCCTCCTACACGCCGCTGCCACATGCCCTTCTGCACACTTCTCACACCTAGGAACCTCCCTCCTACACGCCGCTGCCACATGCCCTTCTGCACACTTCTCACACCTAGGAACCTCCCCCCTACACGCCGCTGCCAGGTGCCCTTCTGCACACTTCACACACCTAGGACCCCCCCTCCTACACGCCGCTGCCACATGCCCTTCTGCACACTTCTCACACCTAGGAACCTCCCTCCTACACGCCTCTGCCACATGCCCTTCTGCACACTTCTCACACCTAGGACCCCCCCTTCTACACGCCTCTGCCACATGCCCTTCTGCACACTTCTCACACCTAGGACCCCCCCCCACACGCCTCTGCCACATGCCCTTCTGCACACTTCTCACACCCAGGACCCCCCCCTACACGCCGCTGCCACATGCCCTTCTGCACACTTCTCACACCTAGGACCCCCCCCCACACGCCTCTGCCACATGCCCTTCTGCACACTTCTCACACCCAGGACCCCCCCCCCTACACGCCTCTGCCACATGCCCTTCTGCACACTTCTCACACCTAGGAACCCCCCTCCTACACGCCGCTGCCACATGCCCTTCTGCACACTTTTCACACCTAGGAACCCCCCTCCTACACACCGCTACCACATGCCCTTCTGCACACTTCTCACACCTAGGAACCTCCCCCCTACACGCCGCTGCCACATGCCCTTCTCACACCTAGGAACCTCCCTCCTACACGCCGCTGCCACATGCCCTTCTGCACACTTCTCACACCTAGGAACCTCCCTCCTACACGCCGCTGCCACATGCCCTTCTCACACCTAGGAACCTCCCTCCTACACGCCGCTGCCACATGCCCTTCTCACACTTCTCACACCTAGGACCCCCCCCCCCCCTACACGCCGCTGCCACATGCCCTTCTGCACACTTCTCACACCTAGGAACCTTCCTCCTACACGCCGCTGCCACATGCCCTTCTGCACACTTCTCACACCTAGGAACCTCCCCCCTCCTACACGCCGCTGCCACATGCCCTTCTGCACACTTCTCACACCTAGGACCCCCCTTCTACACGCCGCTGCCACATGCCCTTCTGCACACTTCTCACACCTAGGACCCCCCCCCACACGCCTCTGCCACATGCCCTTCTGCACACTTCTCACACCCAGGACCCCCCCCCCCTACACGCCGCTGCCACATGCCCTTCTGCACACTTCTCACACCTAGGACCCCCCCCACACGCCTCTGCCACATGCCCTTCTGCACACTTCTCACACCCAGGACCCCCCCCCCTACACGCCTCTGCCACATGCCCTTCTGCACACTTCTCACACCTAGGAACCCCCCTCCTACACGCCGCTGCCACATGCCCTTCTGCACACTTTTCACACCTAGGAACCCCCTCCTACACACCGCTACCACATGCCCTTCTGCACACTTCTCACACCTAGGAACCTCCCCCACACGCCGCTGCCACATGCCCTTCTCACACCTAGGAACCTCCCTCCTACACGCCGCTGCCACATGCCCTTCTGCACACTTCTCACACCTAGGAACCTCCCTCCTACACGCCGCTGCCACATGCCCTTCTCACACCTAGGAACCTCCCTCCTACACGCCGCTGCCACATGCCCTTCTCACACTTCTCACACCTAGGACCCCCCCCCTACACGCCGCTGCCACATGCCCTTCTGCACACTTCTCACACCTAGGAACCTTCCTCCTACACGCCGCTGCCACATGCCCTTCTGCACACTTCTCACACCTAGGAACCCCCCCCTCCTACACGCCGCTGCCACATGCCCTTCTGCACACTTCTCACACCTAGGAACCTCCCTCCTACACGCCGCTGCCACATGCCCTTCTGCACACTTCTCACACCTAGGACCCACCCCTCCTACACACCGCTGCCACATGCCCTTCTGCACACTTCTCACACCTAGGAACCTCCCTCCTACACGCCGCTGCCACATGCCCTTCTGCACACTTCTCACACCTAGGAACCTCCCTCCTACACGCCGCTGCCACATGCCCTTCTCACACCTAGGAACCTCCCTCCTACACGCCGCTGCCACATGCCCTTCTCACACCTAGGAACCTCCCTCCTACACGCCGCTGCCACATGCCCTTCTGCACACTTCTCACACCTAGGACCCCCCCCCCACGCCTCTGCCACATGCCCTTCTGCACACTTCTCACACCCAGGACCCCCCCCCTACACGCCTCTGCCACATGCCCTTCTGCACACTTCTCACACCTAGGAACCCCCCCCCCTACACGCCTCTGCCACATGCCCTTCTGCACACTTCTCACACCTGGGACCCCCCCCCCTACACGCCCCTGCCACAGGCCCTTCTGCACACTTCTCACACCTAGGACCCCCCTACACGCCCCTGCCACAGGCCCTTCTGCACACTTCTCACACCTAGGACCCCTACACGCCTCTGCCACATGCCCTTCTGCACACTTCTCACACCTAGGACCCCCCCCCCCCCCCCTACACGCCCCTGCCACAGGCCCTTCTGCACACTTCTCACACCTAGGACCCCCCCCCCACACGCCGCTGCCACATGCCCTTCTGCACACTTCTCACACCTAGGACCCCCCCCTACACGCCTCTGCCACATGCCCATAAGCTTGACACCTGTAACAACGTATTCGGCACAGAGCTCGTACAGGATAATGTGTATATATCCTAACATCACTTTGTCAGGCAAAGGCTCAACATCAAAACTTAAAAGAACAGACCATCACTCTTCTGTTTCACCACTCACACCACCTTGTCTGCGTTGCACCAAACGACGAGCGTCACAAACACCGGGAATCTTCCACTTGGTCAAAGAATCATTGGTCAACTTTTACATTTACTGCTACCCCAGTTATCACTCCTTTCAATGGCGCCCTTTTCTTGAGTGCAAAACAATTCACATTTCTTGCCCCATTCGTTTAACGCCTTCTCCATCGGACCAGCAGAAACACAAACAATTATCACAAGACCACTTCTGGTTACCCTCACCGATTCCACAGCACCCAACTCTGTTTTCACCCACGGGATGGGCCGCAAAGCCGCGCACAGGAGACAGACCCGGGGGCCGCCACCACCCCACACATTTGGAAGCACAGATAATGGAGCTGACAAGGGAAACGTTTCCCGCTGTTCTTAGTTCCAGGCTACACGGTCAAACTAGAACAGATGAACTAATCTTTAACTAGATGCCACTGTTCCGGCTTGTGCCAACACCCATTTATCCATTTCACTGGTCTCATTTCTTTTCAACTTTGTGTAGAAAACTAATAGCTTTTGCTCATGATGAAAATAAATTGTGTGGCCAAGCCAGTCCTCGATGAAAGCATTTGTTTGTCCTCCTCTCAGCAACCTAATGCTTCAACCCAACTCTCCTTGAATAGTCTAACAAATGGCATCTCTCTGAGAAGGCTATCCCCATCAAGCAATTCTGATATTTAGACATCCTACAAGCCCAAAAATTTGATGGAGAAATTGGTTAGTGACTAAAATGTTGTGACAACCCTAATAAAATAATACAATTATAAACCATTCATGGAAGTCTTTTTTTCAATAACATGTGATGTGACATTTACCATTAAACACAGCCCAACCCAATACCATTACAAAACACTATGCAATGTGTGTTTGGGCCTTTTAACATTGAAGACCATTAGAGACCATAACATTGAAACCATTAGAACTGCTGTATCCTAATGGTTTGCTTGTTCGCCAGTAATGGTCTAACTAATCTCGACCCTAATGGAAATAAACCACACACGGAGGGTCCGTTTCCTAGACACCAATTAAGCCTAAGAGAAGGACAAACTGAATTGCTTTCCTGGGGGACTGGCTTGAATTATGAGGATGACCACATTTTTTTTCATAATGAGCAAAAGCTTTTGGTTTTCTACCCAAAGTTGCAAAGCATCAGATGTGATCCATTTAATAAACACAAGAGACCAGCAAAAATTGATTAAAGGGTGTGGTGACAGTAGCGGTAACAGCGGCATCTAGTGGGAAAAACGTGGTACTTTCACAATGCATGGTAAATAATGCAAGAGACTTCAATGGCTAATTTCTCTAATACCAGATTCACAAGGAATAAAATACATAGGATGAAGACGCAATACTCCAAGCAGCAGCTCCATACTACTTGTACTTGTCAGACAGAATGGATACTGTATACTGGTTGTCCGGGGTGGGATTGTGGGTCGTTTTGATAATTATATTGGATTCCTCGTGTCTTAGTCATTGTTAGGAAGAATTATGGTCCAAATCGGATGTAAAGGTACTGTATTTATTGAAGATTATATTAGTCCTATTAATTCAAATGGCCAATTTGCATGCAAACAAATGGCTTCATATCTCAGTTCAAATTATAATTCAACAAATTAATGTTTCAGGAATGCTAAGAAACATAAGATAACTACAGAAACTATTTTATAACAATCTGAGTCTCAGCATCAATTGCCCGTCTCTTCTGTTGAAAGAACTAGCTATGAATGACAGTGACCGAAAGCATCCTAAATGGATGTCAATATTGTTAAATTTCTGTCCATACAGGTCCAAATACTTTAGAAGCAGTACAACTGGGGAACATTACACAATAGAGGTATGATACTTATATTTTTCTGGAAGTAGGCCTATGTCATGTTTCATCATGCATCACTTGGTTGGAAAAACATGATGTACTTACAGTGCAATTCTGTCTCCTCACAGTTTGAAAACCTTGTTGAGAGTGATGAGGTAAATGTGTGAACATGTAGAGCATATTTGTTAGATTGAAACCATCTGAAAGAGTGCCATTGGCTGACGATATACAGAAGACACGATGATTGTGGGCCTGTTCTGGATGATTCTTTGCCCACTTTTAGTATTTAAGTTGTCTCATTTTAATTTCAGGCAGAGAGCCCACAAAGCTGTCCCAGGTATGTTTTTGAAACTTTTTTGGGGGACAGACAAATGCATATTAGAAGAATAATGTTAATCAGGGCTTTAACCAAGATGAGCTTGAGGTAATGTTTGTTTCATTTTGATACCAGGCCTATCAGTGAAGATGAGATCATCCACCTCAAAGAGCACCGGTATACTGCAATTTCTGATCAGCAGAACTTGATAGACGAGAAGTTGCAAGCAGAGGTAGGCTTACACAAGAACAGTGCCACTGAAAGGGCTGGAGAAATCATAGTACCTTTTTTTTTTTTTTTTTGCTTACAGATAATGGAAGGTTCAATTCAAAGGTCATTACACTTTCTCGTTTATGAACTTTGTACTGCCTTTCATGTAGCAAGATACAGTATCTAAGATAAGTTTATGCTTAGCCTACGTGCTCATAGCAGCGTTATATTTACATTTTGAGTGATTTAAAAAAAATGTATTTGCTTTTCAGTATTGTTTTGCAATTTTGGTTTTCTGTTCTCAACTTTGTTCTTTGTTTTGTCATTTCTGCTCAGTTATTATCACAAGAGGAGAAGTTAAGGCTAGAAGAGGAGGCTAGAAATGCTGCCCAGCGTGAGGCCGCCAGACTGGCACGCGAGCGAAAGCTAAAGGAGGTGAGGCGGCCATTATTGAGTGCGTCTGTCGTCCCTTCATTACCATGTTCCGCCTCACCCACCTTTTCCTTGGCTCTACCCCTGCTTCTTTCGATTAGTGTTGCACACCAAAACGTCTACTTTTTCCATAATACAACATATCAAACAGTTCGGTACTAGAATTGTTCGGTTGGTCGTTCTATGTGTCTCATGTTTGGAGATCAACTAAATGTATTGCATTTATTAAGTTAGTTAATTAGCTAAAGTTTAACATAAGACCTGAACAGAAAGCATCAGTGATTTGTATTCTCTGCCAGTTTCTGAAGAGGCAATGAGAATGCCCGTCTGTGTGTGGTAGCCATTAGTGAAACTAATAATGACCATCTTTCCCAAAAACCTTTCTAAATTAAAAGTTTATGCCTACCTGGCAGAATCATGATTATTGGCATCAATCCAGTAGCCGCTTGTTTTACAAACTCTATCACGTGAGCTACAGAAAAACCGCTAACCAAACAACCTAACCAAACAACCATGACCACTGCATGAGCACTTAAATTAAAGGGTAACCACATTCAAATCTAAACCTCTTAGAATTTTCCCAGACCTCAAAACTGGTCTCCTAATGTGGTTTAAGCATTGTTATGGACTTAGAACATCCAATTTTGTTTTTCTATTTTAAAGAATTGTGAGCACAGTCCTCCCTGCTTTCTTTCTTTGGTGTGGTATCGAGTATCGTGGTACTAAACCTGGTACCGGGATAGAAGCCATATTTCTGGTATCGTGAAAACAATAGTCTTTATTACCACTTCAAGTACATAATATCACAAATTGGAGGTCAATCCCCTTTGTCAATCTAAAGAACTGTAGTCGATGGTATGTCGCTCAATATGAATTTGTAAATCGTACCTCCAGGCAAGTGTCCTTTGAAGTAGTGATTTGCCTCAGTTAATTCACACACAAAAGGGAAAGGCATTTGTCTACACTTCATTTCTTAACCTCAAATTAGTCTATGCATCCATTCATTTCCATTCTTTTGATATTTGAGTTGTTTCTCAAAGCTGTGCTTTTTTTATAGTTCATTCCACAGTTTTTCCCTTGGTTAATTCCATTTTTTTCATCTGTGTTTGCCTTTCTGCCACCTTAATTTTAACACAGCCGGTAATGGCAGCATGTAACTAACAAATCTTCAAGTGATCGTTATTTACATGTACATGTTTGACCAAGTGTTTTTCTGAGGTATAATTATTTTTCAAAGCAACTGCTTGCACAACGGGAAAAAGGCAAGGCAGAAGTCCAAGGTGGCGCAGCCCACCCAAGAAAGTGAGTATATAAACCAAGTAGAAATGGCTACCTCAAGGTCCATGTGTGTCAGTGATGGTATGACCATGAAATTGAGTTGTTGACTGTTTCTCCTCCACTGGTTGGACTCTGTTCTAGGCATGGCTCAGGTGAAGACTTTGATGTCTACCTACAGCATGTGAAAGTCATGTCAGAAGCCTTCAGGAGCAGCAGTGAGTCTGCTATTTCAGCACAACCATTTTCTGTAGCCTATATATTATATTCCGTGTTTGAAATGGTTCCTCTCAAATTGTGCATACCAACATTCTATTTTAAGATAAAACATTTTCGGTATCCCTGAAAGTTAATCGTCATGCCTCATTGAGACTTCTTGCTCTTTGAAACCACCTGTGATTTGATAAGCCAGTGTTTGTGTAATCAGGGCTGTCCTCTGAGACTAATGTGATCACTCCCAACACGGAGAGCAGCTGGGACTTCAACACCAAGACCCGCTCCACCAACGATGATGGAACCTCACTGGACCTGGAGTGGGAGGACGAGGAAGGTGGGGGCTTTTGTAATTACTTATTGTCTTTTTATTGTCCACTTGGCTGTTTTGTCACATGTCAAAAAATACATTCCCTGAACATACTGTGCAGTTTCATTGAACAACAACAGTAATTGTTGAATTCAACCCTCTCAAAACCACCAGTTGAATGGCCATGCGATGTTTAACTAGACGTATCAAATTGTCCTTGTCTTCAGGGATGAATCAGGTGGTCCAAGCGTGGGAGAGGTCTAAAACCGAGGAGGACATACTCCGAGCGGCACTCCGGCCGGGCAAGAAGCAGACAATCAGCGGTACGGCCTCCGCCTCTGAGGACTCCAACGCCCTGGAGTGGGAGAACGACTTTGTAAGCGCTCACGGCGAGGATTATGCTGAGGAGAATGCAGAGGACTCTGAATATGAGTGCTTTGTCAACCCCGTCATGGATATGCACACCCCATCTGAGGAAACACCACCGGTAGAGATAACTGCACGGGAGACTGAGAAGAGATAGTCCCCATCGCCTGGGGATCCAGAGTCAAATCCTAATGTTAGACCACATTGTGAATGTTTGATTATACACCTCATCAACTTCAAATGTGTTTGTTTGTCCTCATTGGCTGGTAGACCAGTTTTTATTTGACAATCTTCTCTTGTTTTTAATTAAGCCTTAGTTGGCAACGTTTTCATGTCATCCAGTGCATTATTGAATCAAGTGCAATTTCCAGATCTAGTTTGGTGTGGTAGTGATTGGGTTTTTATTTGTGAGGGCAATAGTGTTTTCACAGTTAGAATGAACTGAAAACAACATAGGGACACATACAATAAAAGCAACAACAACCTTCTATCAGTGCCTGAATCACTAGGAAATACAACTTTCATAAATTGTTAACCAGGTCATAGGACAGTTAGCTGATGAGGATTTTGTCTGTTGCCAAGTGAATATTTTAATCAGTGGTTCTCCAGGGATCATAGCTTGCCAGTTGTCTGGTATGGAACATGTAGAGAACCCCTAATGGAGTGGAGTATATCATGTAGCAACTTGTCTGTACACTCAATGTGTTTTTAATGGTGCCAAGTGCTTAAGATTAGCGATTTTGTTTATCCTCTCAGTTCCAATTAACAAGGGACTCATCATGGACACAGTACTACATTTTGATTGTTAGTTTGAAACAAAATGTGTTTGTCAGTCAAATGCTGCTCAAGTTATGGACAGGTTTGTGTGCCCAACATTTTAATTTGTATTATATACAGTGAAGGTTGGCTACATCACATTTGTAGAATTCCTTAGTCCCCTATGTACACATTTAAATCTTAGAGCGTCAGACTTTTCTATTCTTTTTTTTTTAACGTTTAGGATTGATTTGTCATGGTGAGCAGCTGGTGGATTGTTTATTTTACGCTCAAGACCAGCCGATTACAAGAGAACATGGCTAAACGAACATCTGTCTCCAGTACTGCTCCTTCCAAGGGCACTGCCAATAGCGTACAACTTGGGCTCCAACTCTTCAATTTCACCTTTTATTTCAGATTTAGCACAATCTGACATCTTTCAAGACCTTTTAAGAATGTAACCCTGATCACTGGAAGTGGACATGGTTGTATTTGATTGAATGGGTTGATGTGAAGACAGGAATAACGAGGAACTGTTTGGAGACTACAGTATGCTCTAGGAGGTTTCTAGAAATGGACCAATACATGTGTATATATAATTTCTTTGTGTGCACTAGTAAATTCATTTTTGTCTTCCCTCACTGCGAAAGGGGACCCTCTTACCACACCCTTATAATGTGGAGATGGTGTGCCTACTTTGGAGACTTTTGCTTTATTGTACAGAATACTGTCTCACCTTGATTTTGCAATTGTTGTGACGATTGTGACAACAGCGATTGTCCCCCGTAGTGCAACCCTACTGTACCTGGGGAATCCAAAGCGCCACCATTTAGGTTGTTTCACCCTATTGAGAGGGAATTTAACTTTCCTTTGTTTGTACTGCCTGTAGCTTCACCATCCTAGAAACACAAGCCATTTGCTTCTAGCAATTAAAGTGTCATCATAATTGGGGTGAAGAATTACCACAGCTGCACCATTGGCCCAACTCCAAATCGGACCTCCTATTTGTCTGGCATGAAACTCAATTCACAATATTTTGTCCATAGAAAGTGTTCAGACTGTAATAATTGGAGGGATTGTGATTGCAGCTTATCTATGCACTGTTTGATTTACGTGAACTGATGGGTTTATAGTATGTGTTTGTAGTGTTTTCTAAGGATACTGTCCTTTTTTTAACGGAAGTTAGCATGGTGATAAGGGTTGGACACCGTACATTATGGGTGCAATCACAAGGATGGATTAAACTGCTGTGTGCTTATTTCATATCATTCCACTCTTTAGAAATATATTTGTTACTGAGAATAATGGAAAGGGATTTCTGAAGTGAACCAGTTTTATTTGGCTACTTTTGAGTCATAGCACATATTATGACAATTTACCCTTTTCAATTAACCTGCTGATAAAGGACCTGAATCCTAATTTGAGATCCAAGCATGTTTGACACAGATTGGACACACAACTCTCATTATCAATGTTTTTGTTTCATTGTTCACAGGTTAGGATTACACCCGTAGTTATGAGCCTTTAATTATTTGAATACTATTGCAAACAGGATGTATCAACACCTGTGCCATTCTGTCAATACCGTATGACATTTTTTGTTCAATTTGACTGCAACTAAAATAAATCCTACAACCCTTAATCTGTGAGAATTTGGAAAAATGCACAATGCTGTATAAGCAGTGTAGTTTTAGTGTATTGTATAATTATTTTTATTTACATGTTTGTCTTTTACCAAACTATCTAAATATCAATTTCTGATGCAATGTAATACATAACACAAAAAAGTATGGGTGGTGAAATCTCCAGCAGGTGGCAGTATTGCTACATGCATTCTTTGAGATTAAGTATAAGTATATATATATAGTAAGTAACCTGAATTACAGTGCCTGATTGAAAGACAACTGTAGTCCATGGAACAACAACATCCCAGTTACTCACTCTACAAAATGTCCCAAGTGGCTAGAAGGAAGCTATTACTTATTGCTGTTTGGCAACCAGATACTGTACATGTCAGACAAAATACTGTACCCCAGCAAATCTTGTAGCTAGATGGAATTTTGAGCACTATCTTCCAGTCAGAACATTATGAGATAAAATGGTGTGTGTTTTACGCAGTGTGTTAAGGGAACACCTTTCCTCGGACAAAATGTTGTTTCCTAACCTCCACCATGGAAGTGTGAAGGTGAGGAAAATCAAGACAAATGGCAGACTAGAGACAATCAAAGCCTTGCACCCGAAAACCTAGTTTCCCTCAAAGGATTGTGGGAGTTGGCAGGAGATAAATGAAAGGAGAGAATAGCTCAGACAATAAGAGCTCTGCTTTACTGAATTACTTTGAAAGCTTCCTTTTCCTGGATAACAAAAGTACTGTACTGTTACAGTAAATGCTTTACCTTCTTGAACTGTTAATGATCATTACTTTGAGAGATTGTTCTTTATTTTAAATGTCATCTAAAAATAGCAATACAGTTTCTAGTAGAACATTTTCTTTCTGGCCAACAGCAGATGTGACTCTTATTGTAAAGTCACGTATTGAGTCCATATAGCAACAGCAGTTTTTTTCTTACTCTTTCAATTTTTTGTGACCCTTCGTGGTGCCGCATATGGGACAAAAATGGCATACACCTTTTGATTGTTACCCATGTTACACTATTTGGAGCCTTTTTTAAATCAATACAAAAGTTGAAGACTATCATTCCTGAAATGTCATAGGTGACGTAAAAACGTCTTAGGGATAGCCTCCTTTTTTCCAATTTTCGTCTCAATGACATACCCAAATCTAACTGCCTGTAGCTCAGGCCCTGAAGCAAGGATATGCATATTTCTTGGTACCATTTGAAAGAAAACACTTTGTTTGTGGAAATGTGAATTGAATTTAGGAGAATATAACAATAGATCTGGTAGAAGAAAATACAAAAATCACCATCTTTAAAGTGCAAGAGAAAGGTCACAGTTCAAGGCATCACTCTGGTTGTAATTCCAATAGTGTCCACAAGACGACAGTAGTATATGTGCAAAGTTTCCGATGGATAACTTGAAGTATGAGTGAACTACAAGACTTTTAGTGTGAAGTCCCCAGGTACATTTGTACAAATCGTGGGAGACATTCGCATTCACATGACATTTTTCTGTAAGAATATTGTCAAATCTGTATAATTGGACTCTGATTTAGCTTTCCAAGTATTAGTAGCCATATTATAAGTTCAACATTTGCAAAACAACCAGTTTTCATAACTGAATATCCTTAAAATTTTTGTCCAAAATGTAAAGGCATGCTGTCGTACAAGGTTAGTTTTACGACATATACATGGTTTCCGGATACTCCCGTAAAGACTCTAAGCTGTAATCGCTGCCAAAGGTGATTCTAACATGTACTGAATTTACTCAAGGGTGTGAAAACCTATGTAAATTAGATATTTCTGTATTTCATTTTCAATAAATATGCTGGTTATGTTGGTTATGATGCTACAAGCTTGGCACACCTGTATTTGGGGAGTTTCTCCCATTCTTTCTCTGCAGATCTTCTCAAGCTCTGTCAGGTTGGATGGCGAGCGTCACTGCACAGCTATTTTCAGGTCTCTCCAGAGATGTTTGAACGGGTTCAAGTCCGGGCTCTGGCTGGGCCACTCAAGGACATTCAGAGACTTTTCCTGAAACCACTCCTGCGTTGTCTTGTCTGTGTGCTTTGGGTCGCTGTCCTGTTGGAAGGTGAACCTTCGCCCCAGTCTGAGGTCCTGAGCGCTCTGGAGCAGGTTCTCTGTACTTTGCGCCGTTCGTCTTTCCCTCGATATGGACTAGTCTCCCAGTCCCTGCTGCTGAAAAACATCTCTACAGCATGATACTACCACCACCATGCTTCCCCGTAGGGTTGGTGCCAGGTTTCCTCCAGACGTGATGCTTGGCATTCAGGCCAAAGAGTTCAATCTTGGTTTCATCAGACCAGAGAATCTTGTTTCTCATGGTCTGAAAGTCTTTAGGTGCCTTTTGGAAAACTCTAGCGGGCTGTCGTGCCTTTTACTGAGGAGTGCCTTTCGTCTGGTCACTCTACCATAAAGGCCTGATTGGTGGAGTGCTGCAGAGATGGTTGTCCTTCTGGAAGGTTTTCCCATCTCCATAGAGGAACGCTGGAGCTCTTGGCAATTTATTGCATGGAATAGCCTTCAATTCTTAGAACAAGAATAACGAGTTTCAGAAGACATGTCTTTGTTTCTGGCTATTTTAAGCCTGTAATTGAACCCAAAAATGCTGATGCTACAGATACTCAACTAGTCTAATGAAGGCCAATTGTATTGCTTCTTTAATCAGAACAACAGTTTTCAGCTGTGTTAACATAATTGCAAAAAGTGTTTTCTAATGATCAATTAGCCTTTTAAAATTATAAACTTGGATTAAAACAACGTGCCTTTAGAACTCAGGAGTGATGGTTGTTGATAATGGGACTCTGTATGCCTATGTAGATATTCCATAATAAATCAGCTGTTTACTGCTACAATAGTCATTTACAACATTAACAATGTCTACACTGTATTTCTGATCAATTTGATGTTGTGTTAATGGACAAAAAAATTGCTTTTCTTTCAAAATTATAGACATTTCTAAGTGACCCATATTTTTATTTAACTTGGCAAGTCAGTTAAGAACAAATTCTTATTTACAATGTCGGCCTAGGAACAGTGGGAACTGCCTTGTTCAGGACGACAGATTTTTATCTTGTCAGCTCAGGGATTCGATCTAGCAACCTTTTGGTTATTGGCCCAATGCTCTAACCACTAGGCTACCTGCCACATTAAAAGAGTTTTGTTCTGTTGGCAGTCCCCCGGCTTCTGAAGCAAAGGCTTTGCCTTCATACTCACACACCCCTCAAAGCCCCTCCCACCCATCACACATGTCACACACGTCACACCGTCACACCCTGTCACACACCTCACACCCTGTCACACCCCACACACCCTGTCACACCCATCACACCCCTCACACCCTATCATACCCCTCAAACCCCACCACACCCCACCATACTGTTACACCCCTCAGATCCTGTCACACCCCGTCACACCCCTTCATACCCCACCACACCCCACCATACTGTTACACCCCTCAGATCCTGTCACACCCCGTCACACCCCTTCATACCCATCACATCCCTCACACCCATCAGATCCGTCACACCCGTCACATCTTCACACCCCCTCACACCCATCACATCCCTCACACTCATCAGATCCCTCACACCCGTCACATCCTCACACCCTGGCGCACACACCCCTCACACCACGTCACTGCAGGAAGTTCTATGAAGCTACAGACACTGGTTAAGTTATAGCCCTGAAAGAAAGAAGCAATGAGCATTTGGGGGACATGAGGTCCAAAGCTATGTATAGAATGGCAGGGTCATCTTTCACATCACCATGCAAACCTGCTGATTAGAAGGTCCTGTGTAGATTTTATTTTCAACCAGTAACTATCAGGAAATAACACGTTTCCATCCACAGTTTTTACGTGAGTAAAATCATAGCATATGAAAAAAATCACGACAGCTGTCATAGAAACAGGAAGTTATGAGGGAAATGGCAGTGGAAACGCCTTTATGCACAAATATTGATATTATGACCATAATTCTTTTCACCTTTATTTAACCAGGCAGGCCAGATGAGAACAAGTTCTCATTTACAACTGCGACCTGGCCAAGATATAACAACCACACAGAGTTACACTTAAACAAACGTACAGTCAATAACACGAAAGATATGAAAAATATAAATATCTATGTACAGTGTGTGCAAATGTAGAAGAGTAGGGAGGCAATAAATAGGCCGTAGGTTACAAAATAATTACAAATTAGCATTGATAATGGAGTGATAGATGTGCAGATGATAATGTGCAAGTAGATATACTGGGGTGCAAAACAGCAAGAGGGTAAGTAATAATATGGGGATGAGGTAGTTGGGTGTGCTGTTTACAGATTGGCTGTGTACAGGTACAATGATTGGTAAGATGCTCTGACAGCTGATGCTTAAAGTTAGAGAGGGAAATATAAGACTCCAGCTTCAGAGATTTTTGCAATTCGTTCCAGTAATTGGCAGCAGAGAACTGGAAGGAAAGGCGGTCAAAGTAAGTGTTGGCTTTGGGGATGACCAGTGCACTATACCTGCTGGAGCGAGTGCTCCGTGTGGGTGTTGCTATGGTGACCAGTGAGCTGAGATAAGGCGGGGCTTTACTTAGCAAAGACTTATAGATGACCTGGAGCCAGTGGGTTTGGCAACGGATACGTAGTGAGGGCCAGCCAACGAGAGATTTGGGGATGACCAGTGCACAATACCTGCTGGAGCGAGTGCTCTGTGTGTGTGTTGCTATGGTGACCAGTGAGCTGAGATAAGGCGGGGCTTTATCCAGCAAAGACTTATAGATAACCTGGAGCCAGTGGGTTTGGCGACGGATAT
The DNA here is from genome assembly GCF_036934945.1 of Oncorhynchus masou masou. Classification (NCBI taxonomy): domain Eukaryota; kingdom Metazoa; phylum Chordata; class Actinopteri; order Salmoniformes; family Salmonidae; genus Oncorhynchus; species Oncorhynchus masou. The sequence goes on along the minus strand of NC_088243.1, from coordinate 65,204,373 downwards.
GTAGTGAGGGCCAGACAACGAGAGCATACAGTTCGCAGTGGTGGGTAGTTTATGGGGCTTTGGTGATAAAACTGATGGCACTGTGATAAAATGGATGGCACCGCATCCCTTTTGCTGAGTAGAATGTTGGGGGCTACTCTGTAAATGACATCGCCAAAGTCGAGGATCTGTAGGATAATCAGATTTATGAGGGTATGTTTGGCGGCACGAGTGAAGGAGGATTTGTTGCGAAATAGGAAGCCGATTCTAGATTTAATTTTGGATTGGAGATGCTTAATGTGAGTCTGGAAGGAGAGTTTACTGTCTAGTCAGGCGGGAGGGTGGGGGCAGCAATCAGTTGAAGAGCATGCATTTCGTTTTACTAGCATTTAAAAGCAGTTCGAGGGCACGGAAGGAGTGTTGTATGGCGTTGAAGCTCGTCTGGAGGTTTGTTAGCAAAGTGTTCAAAGAAGGGCCAGATGTATACAGAATGGTGTCGTCTGCATAGAGGTGGATCAGAGAATCACCAGCATCAACATCATTGATATATACAGAGTCAGCCCGAGAATTGAGCACTGTGGCATCCCAGTACAGACTGCCAGAGGTCCGGACAACAGGCCCTCTGATTTGACACACTGAACTCTGATTTGACACAATGAATCTGAGAAGTAGTTGGTGAACCAGGCGAGGCAGTCATTTAAGGCTATTGAGTCTGCCGATAAGAATGTGGTGATTGATAGAGTCAAGAGCCTTGGCCAGGTCTTTTATCGATGGCGGTTATGATATCATTTACAACCTTGAGCGTGGCTGAGGTGCACCCATGACCAGCTCGGAAATCAGATTGTATAGTGGAGAAGGTACGGTGGAATTCGAAATGGTCGGCGATCTGTTTTTTAACCTGGCTTTCTAGGATTTTAGAAAGTCAGGGTAGGATGGATATAGGTCTATAACAGTTTGGGTCTAGAATGTCTCCCCCTTTGAAGAGGGGGATGACCGCGGCAGCTTTCCAATCTCTGGAGATCTTAGACGATGTGAAAGAGAGGTTGAATAGGCTAATAATAGGGGTTGCAACAATTTTGGCTAATAATTTTAGAAAGAGAGGGTCCAGATTGTCTAGCCCAGCTGATTTGTAGGGATCCAGATTTTGCAGCTTTTTTGGAACATCAGCTGTCTGGGTTTTGGTGAAGAAGAAGCGGGGGGTTTGGCAAGTTGCTGCAGGGGGTGCTGAGATGTTGGCCGGGGTAGGTGTAGCCAGGTGTAAAGCATGGCCAGCCATGGAAAAATGCTTATTGAAGTTATCGTAGATTTATCGGTGGTGACAGTTTTTCCTATCCTCAGTGCAGTGGGCAGCTGGGAGGAGGTGCTCTTATTCTCCATGAACTTTACTGTGTCCCAAAACGTTTTGGAATAAGTGCTACAGGAATCAAATTTCTGTTTGAAAAAGCTAGTCTTACCTTTCCTAACTGACTGAGTATATTGGTTCCTGACTCCCCTGAAAAGTTACAGATCGTGGGGGCTATTCGATGCTAATGCAGAATGCCACATGATGTTTTTGTGCTGGTCAAGGGCAGTCATGTCTGGGGTGAACCAAGGGCTATATCTGTTCTTAGTTCAATTTTTTTTCTATACGCTTATTTAAGATGGAGAGGAAAGCACTTTTGAAGCGCAACCAGGCATGCTCTATTGACAGGATGAGGTCAATATTCTTCCAGGATACCCGGGCCGGGTCGATTAGAAAGACCTGCTCACTGAAGTGTTTTAGGGAGCGTTTGACAGTGTTTTAGGGAGCGTTTTGTCGTTTGACCGCGGACCCATTACGCACACAGGCAATGAGGCAGTGATCGCTGAGATCCTGTTTGAAGACAGCAGAGGTGTATTTAGAGGGCAAATTGGTCAGGATGATATCTAAGAGGGTGCCCATGGTTACGGATTTAGGGTTGTACCTGGTACTAGGTTCCTTGATAATTTGTGTGATATTGATGGCATCTAGCTTAGATTGTAGGGCGGCGGGGTGTTAAGCATGTTCCAGTTTAGGTCACCTAACACTACAAACTCTGAAGATAGATGGGGGGCAATCAATTCACATATGGTGTCCAGGGCACAGCTGGGGGCTGCAGGGGTCGATAACAAGCGGCAACGGTGAGAGACTAGTTTCTGGAAAGGTGTATTTTTAAATGTAGAAGCTCGAATTGTTTGGACACAGACCTGGACAGTATGACAGAATTCCACAGGCTTTCTCTGCAGTAGATTGCAACTCCGCCCCTTTTGTAGTTCTATCTTGTCGTAAAATGTTATAGTTAGGGATGGAAATTTCTGGGTTTTTGGTGGCCTTCCTAAGCCAGGATTCAGACACAGCTAGGACATCTGGGTTGGCGGAGTGTGCTAAAGCAGTGGATAAAACAAACATAGGGAGGAGGCTTCTAATGTTAACATACTTGAAACCAAGGATTTTACAGTTGCAGAAGTCAACAAATGAAAGCGCCTGGGGATTGGGAGTGATGCTGGGGGCTGCAGGGCCTGGGTTAACCTCTATATCACCAGAGAAACAGATGAGGAGTAGGATAAGAGTACGGCTAAAGGCTATAAGAACTGGTTGTCTAGTGCGTTCAGAACAGAAAGTAAAAGGAGCAGGTTTCTGGGCGCAGAAGGATAGATTCAAGGCATAATGTACAGACAAAGGTATGGTAGGATGTGAGTACAGTGGAGGTAAACCTAGGCATTGAGTGACGATGAGAGAGTTTTTGTCTCCAGAGGCACCATTTAAGCCAGGTGCGGTCACCGGGGGGTGGATCAAATGGACCAGCTAAGGCATATTGAGCAGGGCTGGAGACTCTACAGTGAAATAAGACACAATTACTAAACAAAACAGCAATAGACAAGGCATATTGACATTAGAGAGAGGCACGTGTAGCCGAGTGATCACAGGGTCCAGTGAGTAGCTAGGCAAGCTGGAGGCACGGCTAGCAGGCTGGGGCTAGCAGATGGGGACATCATATCAAAGTAAACTTGGAGTGGTCCTCCCACTACGAATGGATGTTATTAGGCTTCAGTTGAAACAATTATAATGACCTTCACTGGTGATCTTGATGCTCCTTTCCAAAAAATATTGAGGGTCTGATTCTGGTGACATGATGATCGATGCTTGACTGCCGTTTGACAAATATTCTCTCTCTTATCCCTAATAATCTCATCATGTAGACTAGCCTACCTGAGTTGTTGGCTCGAGCGCAAGCGCCAGGCCCAGAGTAGGCACATTTCATATTTAACGCACAGTTTTTGTGACAAAACTATTGGTAGAGTTGAAAGTGGAATGAAAACACATTGGATCACATTGAGCGAAAAAGTACATATTGTGTGCACTACGTCATCACGCATTGATTTTTATCCACAACAAGTCCATTTGGTGGAAACAGCCACTGGTAGGAAAATGTACGTATTTTCATAATGCAGATTTTAGAATCATTGCATAAAAATCTGTTTGGATTGGATGTATTGGATTGGGTGTAAACCTACTGTAGCTACTACTCTAATTTTGTCACGTTTTTAAAGTGCTTGTTTCAACGGCTGTTGAACAATATGATATAAAACACAGGAAAACAGAATTTGGACTGTATTGGACCTTTAAAAAGGCATTGTCCATTCAAGTGATCTGTGATGTTGTAGGCTACTTCTCAATGTATTCCGAAATGAAAAGGTTGTCCACCATCTGGAACCGTGTGTGCAACACCTCCACAGGGAACATACTGTATCTATCTCAGCACATTTAGGTCTATGCATTTGGCTTGTTGTAAAATCAGATATCCCAAGGAAAACCTATTTGTGGAGATGGCGAACCTGGCCTTCTGGAATGAGATTGGCTTTCTGGAATGAGATATGATGTAACGTAACAAAAAGGGACACCCGATATCTGCTATTGGACAAACACACAAGAGGGAAAGAACTGTGGGATATGAAGGGTAAATTTGATAAGTGGCGAGGGACTAGCATTGGGAATTGGCATCCATTAAGTGTGAATGGCATCTTTAGGAATAGAATTACCCCTCGGAGCGCTGTTCCCTCCGCCACACAAGCCACCTGTTCAATATTTATGCCTGCACACAGATGCACGCCTCTGCTAAGGGTATTTTCTTCCCCAACCCCCATCTCCAATGCCAAGATGAGCACCACCACACTCCTATTCATGTCACATTTCTCTAACATCTAAAACCCCAACATTTTCACCATGTTATGAGAGCATTTTCTTCTCCACCTACGAGCTACGGTATAATTCCCTGTAACAACTCTCACTGTTTCCTGTTAAATTGGTGGTAGCGGTAGGATTGGTCTCATATGTCTCAGGGGCATTGGGGAAGAGTTCACAGGTGAAGCTCTGTGCACGAGGATGCTTCTCGAGAGTGTACCCAGTGTATGCGAGCCGTGTGTTTATTTTAATTTGACTGGTTGAGCAATGCCAGTCAACGCATCGGCATGCTTAAATAACGAGACAGTAAGATAATATATGATTTTTTCACAGTTTTGAGAACATAATCTAACCAAACCAAACAAAGACAGTTAATGCAACATTTCATGGAATGTAAATGGAATTGCGCTCCTCACAGTGCTGAAGCATAAAGGAGGAAGTAGGAAGCTAAGGCATGGTCAGAAGAACACTGGACGTCTGTTCTGTTAATATCAGACAGCCACAGTGTTACACAATAATGAATAGACAGTGGTGGTGGGAGGGAGGCGGCAGGCTATTTCAACTCTCTGTTCCCTCAAGAGGCCATCAAGGGTCCCTTTTTCTCTAGCTACTCATGACAACGAAGACAACACAAAAAGAGGGTCTCTATTTTTCTTTGCTGGTAGGGGAGAAGGGGCAAGGGGTTTGGTTTAGGATGATGTGATGCCTGTGTGTGTGGGGCTTTTCTAGTTGCATCTGTGCTGAGCTTGGTGCAAATGAGTACGATTCTCAAAGTTTCCCAAGGTCCGCTTGATACCTTACAGCTGTGGCACGAAGAGGACGGTTTGGGAAGTCTAACGATGAACTTATTAAACCACTTCTCAAAACACTAAACTCAAAACCATAATTCTATCAGAGCAAAGTTTGTATGTCATAGAGAGAGGTGTAAAATAAAGACAGATGAGAATGAACCGACAGAAGGTTCCAATTCTGTCATTTGCAGATAATGTAATAACAGTGAATTTTAAGCAATGGCATGGTTTTGTATCCATATCTAAATAAAACATCCACAGAAACGAACAGCTTGCGGGTTGTGACGGTTTTAATGCAGTTCATTCAATCCTTAAGAGTCTATTGATGGACCTATGCGTCAATCGAAGTAACATAATAAAAATGTCAGACCATGAGACATCCTGAAAACCGGTCTTCTCACGAAAATATCTGTAGCATCCAAACGGTTTGAAAAGATGAGACTCTCACAAACACGATGGTATTCTCCGTCTACTCTTCATGGGGTCCAAACACATTATAACACTTACATGACATATCAAACAAAATATAAAACATAACATCATATAACATTATTACACCACTACTGTACATATCTACAATACAAAATGTATAATACTCACACACCATCCAGCAATATTACAATGTACTGTACATGTGTGTAGAGTGCGTGTGCTAGCGCCTGTGTGCGTATGCTTGTGTCTGTACCTGTGTGTGTGTCTCTTCACAGCCCCCGTTATTCCATAAGGTGTATTTTTACCTGTTTTGTTTTTCAAATCTGATGGTAGCATGGTCCCCACACACCAACACAGTTGTGAAAGGAGGCCCGACGACGTCTCTTCCCCCTCAGGAGGCTGAAAAGATTTGTCATGGGCCCTCAGATCCTCAAAAAGTTCTACAGCTGCACCATTGAGAGCATCTTGACTGGCTGCATCACTGCCTGGTACGGCAACTGCAAGGCACCCGACCGCAAGACGCAACAGAGTATGACCCAGTACATCACTTTTCTCTCTATGCTACCGCATGGCAAGCGGTACCAGTGCACCAAGTCTGGAGTCAATAGGACCCTGAATAGCAATCTACACCCAGCCATTAGACTGCTTAACAAGGCTGTTAAATAGCCAATCAAATGGCTACCTACTGCTGCTACTGTCTACTATCTATCCTGTTGCCTCGTCACTTTAACCCTACTTATATGTACATAGTTACCTCAATGACCTCGCACCATGCACATCGACTCGGTACTGGTACTCCCCAGTATTTTTCATTTTTACTCGTCATTGTTATTCATTATTCACTGTGTATTTATTCCTTGTGAAACTATTTCAATAAAAAAATATATATAATTATTAGTTGTTGAAAGAGGACCGGTAAAAGTAAGCATTTCGCTGTTAGTCTAAACCTGTGTCTATGAAGCATGTGACAAATAAAATGTGGTTTTTGATTTGACTTCACCTTCATATCTGTGTCCTGCATTACATCATGCAACTGCAAAAACAAGATGACTGTCTCCTTTAATGGCTGTCCTTCATAATGGTAGAGGATGACAATAGTGCTGGCTCTATTAAAAAACATCCCTAAAGTGCCGTCCTTTAATCTTCAGACAGGATTTGTAGAACGTGAAGTGTTCCTATCCCAGAAAGACACAGGGAAACTGGGCCTCTCTGCAAACCAAAGGTCTTAACAGGGCTTTCTGCTTAATGGATTTGGAGGCAGCAACTTGTCTGTCACAGGATAAAGAGACCTCCCACGTAATGATTCCCATTTTAGACCAAGTCTGACCAAGTGTGGAGGCAAGGGATGTGGTAAAAGAAAAATGTGTTTCATTTAAAAGAATACACTTGCACACTTCCTGTGCATTATAATTGTATTCATAATGATTTATAAGCTATGCATAATTATGAAAGATGGGAGTTTATAACTGCTCATAAACATCTAGTAAAACTATACCCATAAAGTCCTCTGGCCAGGTTGTATAATGCATTATGAAGCACAATTATATAATGCCCTATAAATAGAAAAAATCACATATTTTTTTTGCTGTGGTTCTTTATTACCTCCAATAGGTTGAGACTACCTTCTCAAGCTATGGTCACATGGTCAGGAAAAACCTCCTGGTCCAATACAGAACATGTATTTGAAAGTGTAGTTCCTTTTTATACCATAGGGTGCACTGTCATGTCAGACTACTGCTGTCAATCGAAATCACATCTGGTTCCAAAACAATACTAATGTCATCTTCAACAGTTATAGAAGATAGACCCAAATACCTCCCTCACTGCCTCTGTTTGCAGTATGCTGAATGTGTATAATGAAATCAGCTGTAGGCATTGGAGAGGGAGAGATAGGGAGAGAGGGAGAGAGAGCGCATGGGGTGACAACAATAGGATAGCTTGGACTATTTTCCCCCTGAAAGGTCAATTAATTGAATTTGGAATTGAATTGAATTTGATGAGGGAGTTGACAAATATTTACATTACAACACATTTCTATTTTTGACCTTTTTTTACATGTTATCCAAGGGCCAGCTCAGGACAATGTGGAGGGAAAAAAGGCATTCAGGGGTAATTTTCCAAATCCATTTTTAGCCAGAAGCAATTGCCTCTATCGCTGGCTAGTGTGGATGGAAGCACACCGTTTTATTAAAGGTTCAGTTGTCTGCATGATGGGTTATCACGGCCCTGTGAGGGGAAGTCCAGTGTGGATTAAAAGGTGTGTATTCATAGATTCCATTGCCTCTGTTATTAGGCAAAAGGACCAAATTACTGCAATAATAATTATTTGCATACACACACATACTTGCAGGCACAAACATACACACAGACTTATCTCTGAATTTAATGAGGGAATGTATAGGGGAAAAAACAGTTACCAGTTGCAGACTAAACTAGGCTTAATTTTCTGTGTAAAGAGAAAAAAAGTAATTATGTTATTTCAATGAGGGTGCAATTCTTGAGGGCTGCCACTGGTGCAACGGAAAAGGTTATGGGACTGCTGCTGCAGAGATTATTTCCCTGGAGTCTATTATTGCTGGAGCAACCATAGATATATGAATGCCTCGAAGCACAATAGGTACCTCATCAGCTCTGGCGGCCTCCTTGGTAGACGGAGCACCGCAGAAATGTTTGTCATCTCAAATGGTGTAGCTCTTTTGTTTCTGACAGGCACAGCTCCAATGGGGCCATCTGTGACAAGAAGTTAAATAAAAAATCCACAGAGGATTTTTTCTGTTGCCCATGCAGCCATGTGTTTTGAGTAAAAAATAATGCAATTTATGTTTAGTCCACTGGGATTTGTAGAAAGGATTTGCGGTATGATTGCTGTTTTGGAACTCTTCAATGTGTATCAGAGGCCTTACAATTCACCAGAACCATATTATTGACATCATTGAGTAAAAACACAATAATTGACATTTGCTGAGTGATAACCTCTCTTATGACACACCTCTGCCTTGAGGCATGGATACATTTAGATACATGTATTAAACCCATAGTATATTAAGTTATCTAATGTTGATGAATAAGGACCTACAGTATGAGGGGCTCATATCACACCAGTAAACCCAAAATCCAATATTAAAGGGCAGGAATGGGAGAAGAACTCTTCTTGGGACGGAGGAGGCGTAGGAGGCAGCACTCAACGTCTCATTGAGAGTCCATTGAGACTTAAAGGAGTATTTCTTCCCCATTCAGCTTCATAGTTTTTTTCCCTCGGCTGCGTCTCCCGGGAAATTGCCACTCAAATGCACGTCTCCCTGAATGGCCACATGGATCCTGTTTTGACAGGAGAGTGTCTTTCTTCTCTGGACTGTTCTAATGCTTGGAACTTCGGGATTAATTTAGAGAGAGCCCCCTTATCTCATGTGGAGCTCAATGGACACTGCAACGCTCAAAGGACACTGTCCATCAAAATGGCGGTGCCCATCGTGGACATACTCATAGGGAAAATACTATAGGTTCCAAAGGAGGGGATGGGGTCCAAAGAATGGAGACATCTCAATACCATTGCTCAGAAACATTTCAGTTAATGAGATATGGGGTAATTTATGGCCCTATCATCCAGTTTATTAGATGAGTCTTGCCAACACTACACTTTTATTATCCTGAAAGCATAAAATGAAAATTAAATGAAACATTTACCCTAAAATAAATACAATTATAAAACTAGGAAAATAATGTTTTGATGTACGTACTTGACCAAGACTACAGTATGTTAACAGCCTATATTCTGCTGATAATTGTATATTAGGGAGTACGTCTTTAAGGCTACAGGTATTAGTCCAATCAAAGGAAAATAGCGGTGGGAAGATGGCGGAGGCAGAAGTGTCATTTGAAGTTGAATGCACGTTAGAGCACAGTTAGCGAAAAAGATTAGTGGACAACAGTGAATTCCACAAATTGAACTAAAAGGGCTAAAATTGTTGTGGAAAAGGAGTCTGATTGTTGCTTGTTGGAGTATGTTTTTTGGATAAGGATGTTGATTTGGGAAACCCTTCTGACGTCACAAGGATGTTGAAGAGGCGTAAGAGGAATAAGTGGACGCAGTAAAAGTAACCAGGAGTGGTATGGTGTTGATATCGTGTGTATCTAAAGCATGAAAGTGGACATCTTTGATTTTCAGAGAAGGGCACGGGTGAAAGGTGTTCTCTGCTGTCCCGTTGAACATTGATGATCAATATCTTAGACAAAACATGTCCAGGAGTAGTTAGTACACGTCGCATGACCCAATTGGAGACTTGGAAAAAGGAGCAAAGTGTATCTGTATTATTGATGTTTGATGAGTATTTACCACCCTATGTAAAGCTGGGATATAAAAGATACACTGTAAGAGCGTTCGTGCGAAACCCGAAAAAGTTTGGCAATGGGTCAAGTCTTTGCAGATGGAAGGAATATGTTATTGAAGAGTCTGTGAATGTAAAATGTTGCAACTGTGGTGGGGGATCATATTTCTGAATTGCCTGAGTGTTTTGTCAGGGTCAAAGAGGTTGAGTTGTCAAGTATCAGAGCTGTGCAAAAAAATCTCCTATGTGGAGAGGGTGAAGAGAGTTGAAGGGGCAAGAGGCCACAGTTCTGAAGAAGATATGGCGGTGGATGCAAATGTTATATGTCAATTAAGTGATTTGGATACACTTGTTGGGACGAAGGTGGATTTTGTAGCATTTACAGTGCATTTGGAAAGTATTCAGACCCCTCGACTCTTTCCACATTTTGTGACATTACAGCCTTATCCTAAAATGGATTAAGTATATGTTTTTCCTCATCAATCTATACAAAATACCCAGTGATGACAGATTTTTAGAAATGGTTGCATGTTTATAAAATTTTTAAAACATAAATACTTTATTTACATAAGTATTCAGACCCCTTTCTATCAGACTCAAAATTGACCTCAGGCGCTTCCTGTTTCCATTGATCATCCTTGAGATGTTTCTACAACTTGATTGGAGTCCACCTGTGGTAAACTCAATTGTTTGGACATGATTTGGAAAGGCACACACCTATCTATATAAGGACCCACAGTTAACAGTGCATGTCAGAGCAAAAACGAAGCCATGAGTTTCAGGGAATTGTCCGAAGAGCTCCGAGGAAAGATTGTGTCGAGGCAAAATCTGGGGAAAGGTACCAAAAAATGTATGCAGGATTGAAAGGTCCCCAAGAACACAGTGGCCTCCATCATTCTTAAAAGGAATACGTTTTTGACCACCAAGACTTGTTAGAGCTGGCCTCCCGGCCAAACTGAGCAATCTGGGAAGAAGGGCCTTGCGTGAGCCATTGTGCGCCATCGTGCATAAATGTATTTTGTCCCCCTACACCAAACGCGATCACAAAACGCAGGTTAAAATATCAAACCAAACTCTGAACCAATGACATTAATTTGGGGACAGGTCGAAAAGCATTAAACATTTATGGCAATTTAGCTAGTTAGCTTGCACTTGCTAGCTAATTTGTCCTATTTAGCTAGCTTGCTGTTGCTAGCTAATTTGTCCTGGGATATAAACATTAGGTTGTTATTTTACCTGAAATGCACAAGGTCCTCTACTCCGACAATTAATCCACACATAAAACGGTCAACCGAATCGTTTCTAGTCATCTCTCATCCTTCCAGGCGTTTTCATCGTTTAACTTTTATGGTGATTGGCATCTAAACTTTCATAGTATTACCACGACAACCGGCAACAGTTCATCTTTCAATCACCCATGTGGGTATAACCAATGAGGAGATGGCACGTGGGTATCTGCTTCTATAAACCAATGAGGAGATGGGAGAGGAAGGACTTGCAGCGCGATCTGCGTCAGAAATAGGAATTACTTTTATTTTAGTCCTTGGCAACACAGACGCTCGTTGGCATGCGACACAAGCGGTGTGGTCGGCCTATAAGACCATGAGAAAAAAGATTCTCTGGTTTGATGAAGCCAAGATTGAGCTCTTTGGCCCGAATGCCAAGCGTCACGTCTGGAGGAAACCAGGCACCAAAAACCGGTGAAGCAAGGTGGTGGCAGCATCATGCTGTGGGGATGTTTTCCAGCAGCAAGGACTGGGAGACTAGTCAGGATTGAGGGAAAGATGAACGGAACAAAGTACAGAGAGATTCTTGATGAAAGCCTGCTCCAGAGCACTCAGGACCTCAGACTGTGGCGAAGGTTTACCTTCCAACAGGACAACGGCTCTAAGCACACAGACAAGACAATGCAGGAGTGGCTTCATGACAAGCCTCTGAATGTCTTTGAGTGGCCCAGCCAGAGCCCGGACTTGAACCCGATCGAACATCTCTGGAGAGACCTTAAAATTGCTGTGCCGCTGATAGAGCTGACAGAGCTTAAGAGGATATGCAGACAAGAATGGGAGAAACTCCCCAAATACAGATGTGTCAAGCTTGAAGCGTTATACCCAAGAACACAAGTCTACAGCTGTAATCGCTGCCAAAAGTGCTTCAATAAAGTACTGACTAAAGGGTCTGAATAATTTTGTAAATGTGATATTACCGTTCTTTTTATAGCTTTGCAAAAATTCTATAAACTTGTTTTTCCTCTGTCATTATGGGGTATTGTGTATAGATTGATGAGGGAAAATAACTTTTTAATCTGTTTTAGAATAAGGCTGTAACTAAACAAAATGTGGAAAAGGTCAAGGAGTCTGAATACTTTCCAAATCCACTGTATAGCCAGAGTTATTAGTTGTACTGCGCAAGTGTCCAAGAAGTCCAAGAAGCTGGACATCATTAAATCTGCAGCCAAGAAGTTTTTGAGCCTCCAAGACTTAAAGGCAGAAGCACTGCAAAGAATACTGTTGCCAGGAAATGTCCTGCCATCACAGGATCCTTCTGAGCCTGTGTAGGGAACTGTTCAAAACAGAAAATCAGGCTGATTTAGTTTATTTAGCATTTCGTTATTGATAGTTTGTATGGATTTATTTTTTTCCCCGCGCACTTTTTCCTTTTCGGTTCTTTATTATGGGGCGGCAGGTAGACTAGTGGTTAGAGTGTTGGACTTATAACTGGAAGGTTGCAAGATTGAATCCCTGAGCTGACAAGGTAAAAATCTGTCATTCTGCCCCTGAACAAGGCAATTAACCCACTGTTCCTAGGCTGTCATTGAAAATAAGAATTTGTTCTTAAACTGACTTGCCTAGTTATATAAAGGCAAAATAAATGCACATTTAACGCCATTATACTGAAGAAGGCGACTACAGGTATTGGTGTGGTTGGAGGCGTGTCCAACCTACAGATGCCATCTTGAATTTAGGCTGCAGGTCCATTGTTTGGGGAGAGCATTGTTTTCTACTTGTTTGGGATTTTAGGCCTCTTTCCGCCTATGTTTCACTCTGCTTTGGGGGACATTTCCTTGGATTTGAAGTTCCTTTCAAAACTCAAAGACCCAAACTGGAGGATCTGGTATGACTAATGTTTTGTGGATTTGTTCTTTGGCTCTGACAAAAATATTAATTTGTTTATGTTTGATTCATTATTTTGTTGCTTATGTTGAACCTCTATAATATTCATACTGTTATATCCAATATACTCTTATTTCACTGACCACATCCCCCAGTCTTTTATTTGTCAAGTTTACGGTTCATGCAAGTTTCTTCCAACCTGACACTAGAGACACCACAACGGTTATCTCAAATCACAATGAGATTACAGATTAATATTTGGATGTACAATGCCTATAGAAAGTCTACACCCCTTTTTGTTGTGTTACAAAGTGGGATTGAAATAGATTTAAGTGTAATTGAGCAACACAACATACTCCATCATTTTTTTTATATATATATATATTTTTTTCAATTTAAAGTTTTATTAAGTTCTTGTTTTTGAATCAACCAACAAAACACATACCACATTCACAGATGTGACAGGCTTAAAAAAGAGTTAAAAAAATATAGTAATACATTTGAAAAAAATACAATTAAAATAAAAGATTAAGAAAAATAATTAAAAAAAAGTTGTATATTTTTTTTTAACCTTTTACCTTTAACTAGGCAAGTCACTTAATTAAGAACAAATTCTTATTTTCTGTCAGGGTTTACCAGAATTGGACCCAGAAGCAGACCAGGACAAGGAGAGTAGGAAGAAGGTGAGTATTTATTTACAAGTGAATGTGAATGGGTAGATATATCCAGGTGGCGTAGCGGGCAGCGGTGGTGAGTTGATGGGAGTAAATAGGTGGATCCAATGGGGTAGCGGAATTCTCCGACGACCAGGCGGGAATGGGGTAAATGATCCGGGTGAGTAACTGAAGACAGAACAAATGGAGGTAAGTTTAAGGCAAGCAATACGTAAAAAACAACAAAACAAATTCTATCCAACTTGAGGCTGATACTATGGCACGACACACTGTTCATGGCTAACGATCCGGCAGGGAATGGATGTCAGGTCCGGGTTTATGAAGAGGAGAGATGATGATCAGGACCAGGTGTGCAGATAGCTGATGGGATACAGGTGCGGGTAATCAGAACTCCCAACTGGCTACATTGCCCGGCAACCAGACAGGGTGCGTTCCAGGACGCCGGAAAAAACACTCCAGGACAGAACACAGGCAAAAAACAGACTCAGGAAACGGGATTCGTGACAATTTTCAATGACGACCTAGGAACAGTGGGTTAACTGCCTTGTTCATGGGCAGAACGACAAATTTATACCTTGTCAGCTCAGGGATTTGATTTTGCAACCTTTAATAATGTGTGAAAAGTGAAAAGACAATTCAACTTATTTTAACAAATTAATAAAATATATCTGTTGCTCAAATATTCACGCCCTTTTTTAGGCAAGCTTAAATCAGTTCAGAAGTAAAATTTGACATAGCACATCACATAAATTATATGGACTCACGCCTGTGTGAAATAATAGGGGTTGACTTTTTTTAATGAAAACCCCTTCCTCTGTTCCCTATACACACACACTGTATATTCTCTCAGTCAAGTATTGCATTTCAAGCACAGATTCAACTACGAAGACCAGGGAGCTTTTAGAAAGCCTCAAAGAAGGGTGGTAAATATCTCTTTATTTTGCATGATCCTCAAAGAAGGGTGGTAAATATCTCTTTATTTTGCATGATCTAGTTAATAATTATGCTGTGGATTATGTATTAAACCACCCAGACACATCAAAGATGCAGTGTTCTTTCTGAACTGAGCTGCAGGATAGAAAGGAAACTGCTTAGGGATGTCACCATGAGGCCAGTGGTGATTTTAAAACAGCCACAGAGTTCAATGGCTGTGATGGGAGAAAACTGGGGATGAATCAATGACATTGTAGTGACTCCACAATAATGACCTCAATTACAGAGCGAAAAGAAGAATACAAATATTCCAAAACATGCATCTTGTATGCAACAAGGCACTAAAGAAATACTGCAAAATAAAAAAATGCTAAGGAATACATGTTTTGGTTTAAATGCAAAAACTAACGTTTGGGGCAAATCAACACAACACATGACTAAGTAACTGCCTCCTTATTTTCAAGCAGGGTGGTGGCTGCACCATGGTATGGGTAAGCTTGACATTGGCGAAGTTTGGGGAGGATGAAAATAAACAGAATGGAGCTAAGCACTGGCAAAATCCTAGAGGAAAACCTGGTTCAGTCTGCTTTCCACCAGAAACGGAGAGATGAATTTACTTTGCAGCAGGACAATAATCTACAACACGAAGCCAAATCTACACTGGAGTTGCTTACCAATGTTCATGAGTGGTCAAGTTACAGTTTTGACTTAAATCTGCTTGAAAATCTATAGCAAGACTTGAAAACTGCTGTCTAGCCATGATCCCTATAACTAACACCTTGACAGAACGTGAAGTATTTTGAACAGAATAATGGGCAAAGGAGACAAGGGCAAAGAACAAAAATGGACCTTTTTCCTTTCTTCCTAAATTGATGTACCTTACATTAGGGGAAAGTATAACAGCCTTCAGTGTAACTGTATCATAGTGACATTTGCTTTCAACTCCTAAGGCTGCGTTTACACAAGGCAGCCCAATTCAGAAATGTTGCCAATTATTTGCATATCTGATAGCCATATTTTCCATAATGTGTAAACATCAACGACAAAAAATTCTGGAATCTGATCTTTAGACTTCAGATTTATACCACCTACATATGTGGATCTGACTCCTGATACAAACCCCATCCTCCATATGCGACCTCTGTCTGGACGCTCTGATCAGATTATTTCAACTCTGAAGTGGATCTTTTTTGTTGCACATTACCTGCTGTAACCATGACAAACACCCCAACAGGGACAGGAAATTAGCATTGCATCCGTGTGCTACTTCAGAGGCTACTGTACGTCTGTGTGAATGCGCAAATCTTACATGGGTCACATGTAAAACTGAGTGTGCACAGTCAAGAAAAAATATTGTAATGTTGAAAGAAAATCAGATCTGGATTCTTAGGATGGATGTGTAACCACTGCATAAGTGAGACAATGATTCATCCAGTTTTTGTGGAAGTGCCAAAATGAGGTACTTTGGTGTTTTTCCTGTCAGGTCCAGATTTGACAGGCCTCAGATCAGATGTGCACTGCAGCAATTCACAGCATCATGGCTAATAGGGAGTGCATTACATGGCACATATATCTTTGACAGCTTTTATAGACGGGTTGGTTGTCTTCAAAACCCTAACATATTGCCATCTGCCACATTGATGCGCGTGTGATGTCTATGGTTGGGGAAATCACCTGACTCCGAGAGCTTGTTGAGAAAAGGATCATATTCTGTGGTTGAATATGGCACCTTCTTGACTTGTCAGTGCCTAATGAACATGGTAGATGTGCCAACAAGTGGCTGTCTTAACCTTCTCTGTTCTCTATTCTATGGTCTCTGGCGAATTCCTGGGCTATCTCCTTTTCTCTTAGCATTTTGCTTTTTCTTAGATTTCCTATGATATGGGAATATTTTCTCTCTCTCTCGGTTGCAGAATTTCATCAAGGGAATTTTCCCCTTTCTTGAAAGTCAAATGAAATCTGCCACAGCCATTTTAAAGCTGGGTGATTTGTTTCTCCCTAGTGTTCTGTCAGTACTCCTATGAGAATTGGGTGCTTTGTTTCGGTTGCCTCATTGGTGCTCATTTGATATAGCTGGTCACACATTGAGCAGTAGTACAAAATGAGCGCTTTGAGAAAGAGGTTTACAAACCATTAACCACACACTTATAGAACTAGAGTCTGAGGAGCTGTAGAACATTCATGCTTTGTTCGGAATTGCATAACTCCATACGATCTCTATGGTCAGAGTTGGGTAGGTTAGTTTCTAAATGTAATCCGTTACAGTTACTAGTTACCTGTCCTAAATTGTAATCAGTAATGTAATTTTGTTCCATTACCCAAACTCAGTAATGTAATCTGATTACATTCTGTTACTTTTAGATTATTTTCCCCTTAAGAGACATTAGAAGAAGACAAAAATGTATGTTACCAATTTAATGACATCTTTTTCAAGATAAACCTATGTTGAAGTTTACATAGCTGGCCATATATGGATGTTAAATTGTACTTTATGGGTTGGTTATGTAGGCTTCTTCTAAGCCATCGCTTTCTACTACATATAATAATACAATTAAATTATATCTTTACAATAAAAACCAAAGTCTATCAGAATTCCATTTATTCCAATAAATGTTATACCCCTTAATCTTCAAGATTAGAACTTGGAAATATGGAAGTATAGATTATCCAAATTGTTTTACCTGAGCATGACCCCAAAACTAAGGACTTATTAGCCAGCCCTACTCTGCTGTCTATGATTTTGTTGTCATTGAGGACTGATTGGGCTCTTTGATTCGAGTTGGGGGAAAAAAATGCTGCGCTCATGGAATGACATGCTTTGAGCACTACTGAAAATTGCTATTTACATGTGAAAAATCAATGCCACATGCTGCCTATTGTTTACCTTTTTGTTGGTGACACTTTGATATATTGATAATATGCAGCTGTTTAAAGGGCAAATACACAGATGAAACAATTGAAAAATGGCACCCCGTCTCTGTTTTGGTAAAAAAAGCTGAGGGATGGGCTAGGAGAGATGTAAAAACTCTCAGATTACTAAACAGAGCTATGGATGCAAGGACTGACCATCCATGATATACAAATTATTGTTTTAACCATGTTATGAGGCTATACAGTCATTATTAACATTTGCAATGTTTACAAACATTGGAGTTAGAGAACCCAAAATATAAGCTTGCTTTATCTCGACAGTCGAACTAAGCTCATGAGACATTTATAAGCTCTATTCTTCAAGAATCAATTAATATAAATATATATATAATTTATAAGTCCAAAAATAGATGTAGCAACTACAGATTGCATCTTTTAAGTTCATCAAACGTGTGTAAGTTTGATCATGTGTCCATTAGGCCTATGGATTTTTATTTATCAGGATGAATTAGATTGAGCAATAAAAGCCCCACTGTTATTCCATAGGCCTGGATCCACACTGCAGCTGTTGCAAGAGCACATTTTTCACTGGCAGTCCACTGGATTCAAAAACAATGATTGATAGGCAGCTTAAACTTCTTGGATTCCACCATTATTGGGTTCAAATACACATTTAGATTTGTGAACAGCCATCCACAACAACCACAATCTGTAAGCCGCAAATAGCTAAAAGAGAGAGCAGCAGTGTGATTCACATCAATGCGCTTTGTAGATATCAATAATACGTGATATCTGTATCACTGTAGAGTACAGCACTGCTGGCATCCTTACCTCCAAGCATTTATTCAAGTTGGATAATCTTTGGATGCCGACAGCAGTCGCACCATTGGAAGACATAGTTTGGACTGTAGCCAAAAAAAAGCCTATTCCTGCTCTTTTCCCGCTATCCATCAAACCCCTTTGGTGTGTCATCATAGTGGTCTCTGATATGTGGTCAGACTCGCTCAAGTGGAACACAATTAAACTTTTTTCAATGCTGATTTGATTGAAAATAAAAAAACAGAGAAATGTCACAGATGTTTTTCGCAAACATCCTTTCTGAACAACTACAGTAAACTACTACTACAGTAAATTACTAACACAGTAAACTACTAACACAGTAAACTACTAATGAACTACTACAGTAAACTACTAGCACAGTGAGCTACTGCTCTTGACTGCCACTGCTGCATTGGGCAAAAAGTTGAGAAAAGTATTGTGGGAATTTAAGAAACAAATTCCAGGATGTAGCTTTTTATTTTTTTTAACTAAAAGTTCTTATAGAAGGACATCTTTGCCTGACATCCTCAACACATTACCCAGGGTGGTGTATCTAAGAGGGAGGGGGTATGGATTATTGCCTAAAATATGGCCACTGCCAAGCAAATTATGTAATTGGGACACCCTGTAGCCTCCAGGATTCCTACAAAGTGCCAAGTTATCAATTTTAACTGCCTAGGGCTATCAACTAAGTACTTTTGAACAACCTCCTACTTCTTTTTACCTACTGCCATCCTACATCTTCTTATTCAGGACCCCTATGTGGTTTTGGGGATACAATTATCCTTCAAAATGTTACCGTGATTCTGGAAGATGTGTTTGTGTGTGGGAGTAGTGGGACTCGGAATAATACATACTTAATTGCATTCTCAAGAGTAATTCAAATGTTAAAATATACACTATATATACAAAAGTATGTGGATACCCCTTTGGGTATTTCAGCCACATTTGTTGCTGACAGGTGTCATCTCCATAGACAAACATAGGCAGTAGAATGGCCTTACTGAACAGTTCAGACTTTCAACTTGGCACTGTCATAGGATGCCACCTTTCCAACCAGTCAGAGCAAGCTAGAGCTGCCCTGGTCAACTGTAAGTGCTGTTATTGTGAAGTATAAATGTCTAGGAGCAACAACGACCCAGCCGCAAAGTGGTAGGACACACAAGCTCACAGAATTGGACCACCGAGTGCTGAAGCACGTAGCGAGTAAAAATCGTCTGTCCTCGTTTGCAACACTCACTACCGAGTGCCAAACTATCTCTGGAAGCAACATCTCAAGAACTGTTTGTCGGGAGCTTGGTGAAAGGGGTTTCCATGGCTGAGCAGCTGCACACAATCTTAATATTGCTGGAGTGGTGTAAAACTCGCCACCATTGGACTCCTGTGCAGTGGAAACGTGTTCTCTGGAGTGATGAATTACACTTCACCATCTGGCAGTCTGACTGAATCTGGGTTTGGCGGATGCTAGGAGAAAGCTACCTGCCCTAATACAAAAAGGTTGGGGGAGGAGGAATAATGGTTTGGGCTAGGCCCCTTAGTTTCAGAGAAAGCGAGGTCCGTACTGAAATGGTTTGTCGAGATCGGTGTGCAAGAACTTGACTGGCCTGCACAGAGCCCTGACCTGAGCACCATTGAAAACCTTTGGGATGAATTAGATCGCAGACTGCTAGCCAGACCTAATCGCCCAACATCAGTGCCCGACCTCACTAATGCCCCTGTGGCTGAATAGAAGCAAGTCCGCGCAGCAATGTTCCAACATCTAGTGGATAGCCTTCCCAGAAGAGTGGAAGCTGTTATAGCAGCAAAGGGGGGCCACCTCCATATGAATGCCTATGATTTTGGAATGAGATGTTGTCCACGAGCAGGTGTCCACATACTTTGGTCATGTAGTGTATCTGCAACACTTATTCAATGTTGAAATGTCCTCTTAACATTGTATCTTGACTGGGTTAATAGCATGTAATAATAACTTGCCTTTTGAATCAGTGCTACAGAGAAGTCCACGCATAATTAACCTCAACACTTCGTTAGACATTTTGTATTAGCATATATACATCTGATTAATTATACAGTACCAGTCAAAAGTTTGGACGCACCTGCTAATTCAAGGGTTTTTCTTTATTTGTACTATTTTCTACATTGTAGAATAATAGTGAAAACATCAACACTATGAAATAACACATATGGAATCATGTAGTAACCAAAAAGTGTTAAATAAATTAAAATATATTTTATATTTGAGATTCTTTGAAGTACCAACCCTTTGTCTTGATGACAGCTTTGCACACGCTTGGCATTCTCTCAACCAGCTTCATGAGGCAGTCACCTGGAATGCATTTCAATGAACAGGTATGCCTTGTTAAAAGTTAATTTATGGAAATTCTTTCCATTTTAATGCATTTGAGCCAATCAGTTGTGTGTTGTGACAAGGTAGGGATGATATACAGAAGATAGCTCTATTTGGTAAAATACCAAGTCCAACTTATGGCAAGAACAGCTCAAATAAGCAAAGTGAAACAACAGTCCATCATTACTTTAAGACATGAAGGTCAGTCAATCCGGAACATTTAAAGAATTTTGAAAGTTTCTTCAAGTGTAGTCGCAAAAACCATCAAGTGCTATGATGAAACTGGCTCTCATGAGGAATGCCACAGAAAAGGAAGACCAAGAGTTACCTCTGCTGCACAAGATACATTCATTAGAGTTACTAGCCTCAGAAATTGCAGCCCTAATAAATGCTTCACAGAGTTCAAGTGACAGACACATCTCAACATCAACTGTACAGAGGAGACTGTGTGACTCAGGCCTCCATGGTCGAATTGCTGCAAGCTAACCACTACTAAAGGACACCAATAATAAGAAGAGACTTGCTTGGGCCAAGAAACAAGAGCAAGGAACTTTAGACCATGGAAAATTTGTCCAAATGGGAGATTTTTGGTTCCAACCGCTGTGTTTTTGTGGGACGCAGAGTAGGTGAACGGATAATCTCCGCATGTGTGGTTCCCACCGTGAAGTATGGAGGAGGAGGTGTGATGGTGTGGGCTTGCTTTGCTGGTGACACTGTCTGTGACTTATTTAGATTATAAGGCACACTTAACCAGCATGGCTACCACAGCATTCTGCAGCGATACGCCATCCCATCTGGTTTGGGCTTAGTGGGACTATCATTTGTATTTCAACAGGACAATGACCCAACACACCTCCAGGTTGTGCAAGGGCTATTTGACCAAGACGGAGAGTGATGGAGTGGTGCATCAGCTAACCTGGCCTCAACAATCACCCGACCTCAAACCAATTGAGATGCTTTGGACCGCAGAGTGAAGGGGAAGCATCCAACAACTGCTCAGCATATGTGGGAACTCCTTGAAGACTGTTGGAAAAGCATTCCTCAAGAAGCTGGTTCAGGGAATGCCAAGAGTGTGCAAAACTGTCATCAAGGCAAAGGGTGGCTACATTGAAGACTCTAAAATCTAAAATATATTTTGATTTTGTTACTACATTATTCCATGTGTGTTATTTCATAATACTGATGTCTTCACTATTGTTCTACAATGTAGAAAATAGTAAAAAATAAGTTAAAACCCTTGAATGAGTAGGTGTGTCCAAACGTTTGACTGGTACGGTATGTTGATCTCCATTACTGTTAAAGCTGGATTAATTGTTGACTGGCACGCTTGTGTGGCAGTGAGGGCTGTTGAATGAAGAGAGAAATAAGTACTGTAGGGCTGCCCACTCCCAGTGAGAGGTACCAGGATGTCTTCATTCAGGATTGTTTCGACAACTTACATTTTTTCATAACTGTAGCAGATCTTATTTGTGTGGATCAACGCACTATTCTTCCTCATCATGTACAGTGCCTTGCGAAAGTATTCGGCCCCCTTGAACTTTGCGACCTTTTGCCACATTTAAGGCTCCAAACATAAAGATATGAAACTGTATTTTTTTGTGAAGAATCAACAACAAGTGGGACACAATCATGAAGTGGAACGACATTTATTGGATATTTCAAACTTTTTTAACAAATCAAAAACTGAAAAATTGGGCGTGCAAAATTATTCAGT
The DNA here is from genome assembly GCF_036934945.1 of Oncorhynchus masou masou. Taxonomy (NCBI): domain Eukaryota; kingdom Metazoa; phylum Chordata; class Actinopteri; order Salmoniformes; family Salmonidae; genus Oncorhynchus; species Oncorhynchus masou. The sequence goes on along the minus strand of NC_088243.1, from coordinate 65,182,198 downwards.
CCCCTTAAGTTAATACTTTGTAGCGCCACCTTTTGCTGCGATTACAGCTGTAAGTCGCTTGGGGTATGTCTCTAACAGTTTTGCTCATCGAGAGACTGAAATTTTTTCCCATTCCTCCTTGCAAAACAGCTCGAGCTCAGTGAGGTTGGATGGAGAGCATTTGTGAACAGCAGTTTTCAGTTCTTTCCACAGATTCTCGATTGGATTCAGGTCTGGACTTTGACTTGGCCATTCTTACACCTGGATATGTTTATTTTTGAACCATTCCATTCTAGATTTTGCTTGATGTTTTGGATCATTGTCTTGTTGGAAGACAAATCTCCGTCCCAGTCTCAGGTCTTTTACAGACTCCATCAGGTTTTCTTCCAGAATGGTCCTGTATTTGGCTCCATCCATCTTCCCATCAATTTTAACCATCTTCCCTGTCCCTGCTGAAGAAAAGCAGGCCCAAACCATGATGCTGCCACCACCATGTTTGACAGTGGGTATGGTGTGTTCAGGGTGATGAGCTGTGTTGCTTTTACGCCGAACATAACGTTTTGTATTGTTGCCAAAAAGTTCAATTTTGGTTTCATCTGACCAGTGCACCTTCTTCCACATGTTTGGTGTGTCTCGAAGGTGGCTTGTGGCAAACTTTAAACAACACTTTTTATGGATATCTTTAAGAAATGGCTTTCTTCTTGCCACTCTTCCATAAAGGCCAGATTTGTGCAATATACGACTGATTGTTGTCCTATGGACAGAGTCTCCCACCTCAGCTGTAGATCTCTGCAGTTCATCCAGAGTGATCATGGGCCTCTTGGCTGCATCTCTGATCAGTCTTCTCCTTGTATGAGCTGAAAGTTTAGAGGGACGGCCAGGTCTTTGTAGATTTGCAGTGGTCTGATACTCCTTCCATTTCAATATTATCGCTTGCACAGTGCTCCTTGGGATGTTTAAAGCTTGGGAAATCTTTTTGTATCCAAATCCGGCTTTAAACTTCTTCACAACAGTATCTCGGACCTGCCTGGTGTGTTCCTTGTTCTTCATGATGCTCTCTGCGCTTTTAACGGACCTCTGAGACTATCACAGTGCAGGTGCATTTATACGGAGACTTGATTACACACAGGTGGATTGTATTTATCATCATTAGTCATTTAGGTCAACATTGGATCATTCAGAGATCCTCACTGAACTTCTGGAGAGAGTTTGCTGCACTGAAAGTAAAGGGGCTGAATAATTTTGCACGCCCAATTTTTCAGTTTTTGATTTGTTAAAAAAGTTTGAAATATCCAATAAATGTCGTTCCACTTCATGATTGTGTCCCACTTGTTGTTGATTCTTCACAAAAAATACAGTTTTATATCTTTATGTTTGAAGCCTGAAATGTGGCAAAAGGTCGCAAAGTTCAAGGGGGCCGAATACTTTCGCAAGGCACTGTATACTGCATGCGATCTGAAAAGTAATTTGTGTCTCTCCAGTAGCTTTGAACAGCAACAGGAATAATTATGACATTGGAATGAGTTTGATGAAAGCAAATGTTCAATTATGAAATTTGAATCGCTCCATAAAAAAGCCAGAACCTTGTGTGTGGGATGAATATCAACTGAAGAATCATCCTGCACATCCACCAGTCACATATGCTATTAAAACCTTATTGCATCTCAATTAGAATTCTCTGTGCAGAGTGAGCCCATTGCATTCTGCCATAATAGGAAGAGTATATGTCATGACCCCTCTTCTCATGTCCTCCCTCCTATTCCACACTAACATAGTGTAAGTTATAGCAATATTCATTAAGATATGTTGATATTGAAGGATATGCGGTGCCTTTTGCTCTGTTATGTCTGAATTTATGACACACTGAATCATACCAAAGTCAATTCCCGAGGTGCCTAAAAAGCGTCTTTATGCTTGTGTTTTAATAAAGAAAGATCGCCCATCGCTGTGCCCCTGCATTAAATCTCCATAATCAATAAAAACAGAAAAAATATATGCCATTAGTGGATGGATTACCACTCGTTTGATTGTGTCTGTGGTGCATTCGGGAGATGACCTAATGGATTGAACGTCGTTTTATTTGTGAAAGTGTTTTTTTGTTTCGCTAAAACTGTCAAAGGGATGGGGTAGGTTGGCGCCAACAAACATAAACATCTGTGATTGCCATCTCAAGATGCAATACTCTGATTGATACCTTTTTAGTTAGAGTTAATAAGCACGTTTAATAGTGTACTGTACAGTCAAGAGGAGACGTGCAAAATTGAATGTATTGTATTATAGTCTTTGTTCTACTATCTTGAGAAGCATGTACAGCAATGATCCATGGCATGCTTGTGTATATGTGTTTTCCACTGCCTGCGTTTTACAGTTCATAGGAACATGTCAAGTTGGGTGTCAAATGAAAGCTAAGAGTCTATGTTTTAGAAATTAAGGCATATATAAATGTTTTAACCATTTTCCATCCGACAAATGAGGAATCAGCAAAGGCTTTGATTTCTAGTCTAGTCATCTACCAGGAAAAGTCTTAAAAGGTGTTATAGATACATAACAAAGTAATACCACTGAAGTAAAGACCCCTGCTGACTAATATCAACACTTATATTTAGTTTTGGAGAAATGTTTTAGAAAAATTGCTTATGCCTTGAAATTCCATTACCAAAAACCATATATCTTTAAGATATTTTCTAATTTCTCTCCCTCATGAGAAGGGAGCATGATGAAAGTTCACAGAAGTAAAGGTAGACCTAACAGTTAGTTTGGGTTTTTACTGATATCAAGGTAGTTTATTAATTATTAAGTGATTAAAACCGATCTGTAAGGGAATTTCTGCAACTGAATTGACTACAATGGGAAATCATAGCAGTCAAATCAAATGAAAAATCCAAAATGTTATTGGTCACATACACGTGTTTAGCAGATGTTATTGCGGGTGTCGCAAAATGCTTGTGTTTCTATCTCCGACAGTGCAGTAATATCTAACAATTACACAACATATAGCCAATACACACACATCTAAGTAAAGTCATGGAATTAAGAATATATAACTATAAATGGACGAGCAATGTCAGAGCAGCATAGACGAAGATACAGTAAAATATAATACAGTATATACATATGAGATGAGTAATGCAAAATATGTAAACATGATTAAAGTGACTAGTGTTCCATTTATTAAAGTGGCCAGTGATTTCAAGTATATGTATATAGGCAGCAGCCTCTAATGTGCTCGTGATGGCTTTTTAACAGTCTGACTGCCTTGAGATAGAAGCTGTTTTTCAGCCTCTCAGTCCCAGCTTTGATGCACCTGTACTGACCTCGCCTTCTGGATGATAGCAATGTGAACAGACAGTGGCTCGGGTAGTTGTTGTCCTTGATGATCTTTTTGGCCTTCTTGGGGGCTGAGCACGCACCCTTGTGGAGCCCCAGTGTTGCGGATCAGTGAAGTGGAGGTGTTGTTTCAGGAAGTCCGGGACCCAGTTGCACAGGGCGGGATTCAGACCCAGGGCCTTGAACTTAATGATGAGCTTGGAGGGTACTATGGTGTTGACTGCTGAGCTATAGTTGATAAAACAGCATTCTTACACAGGTATTCCTCTTGTCCAGATGGGATAGGGCAGTGTGCAGTGCAATGGCGATTGCATTGTCTGTGGGTCTATTGGGGCGGTAAGCAAATTGAAGTGGGTCTAAGGTGACAAGTAAGGTAGAGGTGATATGATCCTTGACTAGTCTCTCAAAGCACTTCATGATGACAGAAATGACTGTTACGGAGTGATAGTAATTTAGTTCAGTTACCTTTGCTTTCTTGGTTTCAGGAACAATGGTGGCCATCTTGATGCATGTGGGAACAACAGACTGGGATAGGGAGAGATTGAATATGTCCGTAAATACACCAGCCAGCTGGTCTGCGCATGCTCTGAGGATGTGGCTAGGGATGCCGTCTGAGCTGGCAGCCTTGCGAGGGTTAACACACTTAAATATCTTACTCTCGTTGGCCACGGAGAAGGAGAGCCCACAGTCCTTGGTAGCGTGTCGCGTCGGTGGCACTGTGTTATCCTCAAAGAGGGCGAAGAAGGTCTTTAGCTTGTCCGGACATGGCTGGTTTTCCTTTTGTAGTCCATGATTGTCTGTAGACCCTGCCACATACGTCTCATGTCTGAGGCGTTGAATTGCGACTCCACTTTGTCTCTATACTGACATTTTGCCTGTTTGATTGCCTTGCGGAGGGAATAACTATACTGCTTGTATTCTGCCATATTCCCAGTCACCTTGCCATGGTTAAATGTGGTGGTTCATGCTTTCAGTTTTGCGTGAAAGCTGCCATCTATCCATGGTTTCTGCTTAGGGTAGGTTTTAATCGTCAGTGGTTACAACATCTTCTATACACTTCCTATACACCTCAGTAACCATATCAGTATATTCAGCAATGTTATTCTCGGAATCTACCCTGAACATATCCCAGGTCATGTGATCAAAACAATCTTGAAGCGTGGATTCTGATTTGTCAGACCAGCGTTGAATAGTCCTTAACATGGATACTTCCTGTTTGAGTTTCTGCCTATAGGAATGGAGGAGCAAAACCGAGATGTGGTCAGATTTGCCGAAAGGAGGGCAGAGGAGGGCATTATAGGCATCCCGGAGGTTGGAGTAGCAGTTGTCAAGTGTTTTAGCAGCGTGAGAACTACAGTCAATGTTCTGACAGAACTTCGGTAGCTTTTTTCTCACATTTGCAGTGTTAAAGTCCCCAGCTACAATAAATGCGGCCTCAGGATATGTGGTTTCCGGTTTGCATAAAGTCCAGTGAAGTTCTTTGAGGGCCGTCGTGGTATCGGCTTGAGGAGGATATACACGGCTGTGACTATAACCAAAAATAGTTATCTTGGGAGATACGGTCCGCATTTTACTGTGAGGTATTCTCGGTCGGGTGAACAAAAGGACTTGAGTTCTTGTACATTATCACAGTCATACCATGAGTCGTTAATCATGAAACATACACCACCGCCCTTCTTCTTCCCGAAGAGATATTTATTCCTGTCTGCGCGTTGAACTGAGAACCCAACTGGCTGGACCAACTCAGACAGTATATCTCGAGAGAGCCATGTTTCTGTGAATCAGAGTATGTTAAAATCCCTGATATCTCTCTGGAAAGAAGCCCTAACCCTGAGCTCATCAACTTTATTATCCAGGGACTGAATATTAGCGGGTAATATACTTGGAAGCGGTGGGTGGTGTACGCACCTCTTAAGACCACTCTGAGTACCTCTCCTTTGCCGGCGGTGTTTTGGGTCGGCCTCTGGAATCAATTCCATTGCCCTGGGAGGTGCGAACAAAGGATCTGCTTCAGGAAAGTTGTATTCCTGGTTGTAATGCTGGTAGTGCTGGTGACTTACTGCCGCTCTGATATCCAATAGTTCTTCCTGGCTGTATGCAATAACATCAAAATAAAAATAAACATAACAATTCACTAATAATGTAATAAATAATACATTAAAAAAAATACTGCAAAGTTTCCGAAGAGCTAGAAGCACGGCTGCCCTCTCTCAAATGGCGGCAATAGTTGTGTTCACAAGTTTGGACAGTACAGTACAGTATAAAGGGGAGAGTAGAATTCAGTAAAGAAAAATATAGTTCAGTACAGTACAGTAAAGCAAAGTAGAATATAGTACAGTATTGTACTGTCCTGAATGCTACTGTACTCCACTGAACTCTACTGTACAGTACTGAACTCTACTGAGCTTTACTTTGATGTCCAAACTTGTGAAACATAGATGTCTGTGAATTGTTCAGATATGGTCTTGTCCGGCAGTAAATCTCCTTCACTTACTGTATGTAGTTCAATAACCAAAATATATATTTTTGAAGTCAATGTGTCATGTCATAGCTGACACACTATTCTTCTGAAGATATCGCTGAATCTTAATTAAGATATTTTTGTAAAATGTTCTGTGTAAATTGTTAAATTAGTCTTTGAGCATAGAGTTGTACGGTTTGCCCATATCAGTTTGTCCCTATCAGGAGTAGCTGTCACCCTCCTTTAGAGATTCTGTGACGACTAGACTTGGTATTCGATGGTAGTGTGGGGGCCTGAATTATTTAATGCCAGATGGTGTCCTCTTACACTGGGATTAAATACTAAAGCAATTCCCATCACAAGAACCCATCCACCCATCCGCCACGCTGGAAGGAATTGTAGCCGACAGTGAAAAGCTGCTTCCCCACATTTGATGTGTAAGCTCTAAGTCTATTTCAAAGTGGAATTATGCGAGATGTCATTGAACAGAACACTGATGATCATAGTCATGCCCACCTTTGATGTCAGTCCTAACAAACTCAGAAGCCTGTCTGAGTGGAAAATGAGACACATCTCAAAGCCATTAGTGCCCTTTAATAAGATCACATTTGATTGCTGTGTTAGTGGCACATAATTTTTATACCACGGTGTTCTGGCCTTGTTATCTTGCTGGTACAGAATATATTTAATTTCTTTGTACCTCTGCTTAGTAAACGTTCCAATAAAAATTATTTCCCATAACTGCTACAAGCCTATCTTTACAACCAACTGGGTATCAGGCTTGTCCTTTAGCCATAGCAATAGCCTGAGGCTTGTCCTTGTCCAGAGCAATAGCCTGAGCGAAAACCATGGCTCTGGGAGAAAATATTAGTCTTCAGGTCTCAAGCAAGATAACTCATCACGTGAGCATAGCTTACCTAACCACCCACGCTACACAAACAAGCACCTTTATTCCTTCCTACTCAACAAGTGCCTTATTCTTCATAACTGATTTACAGTATAGTACTCAATTCTCCCCCCCCTCCCCTTACCCTACTCCCTTCACCAGCTGCATGTCTCCCACCTCCCCCAGTAACAACACAGCCTGTCCTCAGACCATCAGGGTCAGCCCTCTTGATGGTACAGTATGCACAGAGAGGTAAGTGGTTCTATTTATACATGATGTGGGCGATGGCAGATCCCATGTGTATTTCTGCTGCTAATTGAGCCCCAATGCCAATGACCTCTGTGTCTACCCGACCCTTTCATGCCTCCACCTACCACTCACACTGAGTAATTGGTATAGTGAAAGAAAGAATGACAGGTAAGACACTGGGGGCTCACATCTGTATCAGTGTGTGAGGGCAGTGACTGACAGCCCTCTGTTGAGGTAACGATGTAACTGTATGGTGTCATGGTTTGTTGTGTTGATTATGAAGGCTGCATGTTTGACGGCCCACCCTGGAGTCATCATTTCCAACGCTCATTGTATGTCCCCCTGTGCAAGAGTGCAGTCTGCAGATGAGGGTTGCCAACCTTCCCTGTTTGGCCTTGAGCGTTGTAGACTCATTGCAAGCCATTGCTCTTTTAGATTAAGGTAATGGTCATGAGTTTAACAAATTGGAATTTGGGTTCTGAAGGTACGATTTAGATTTCTAAAGGAGATTCCATTTCTATATGGACAATATTTTTTTAAATATCAAACATCTAATTTGATATTAAAATCTATGAGTATGGAAGTTTTAAGTTTTCATTTGTCTTTGTAGGATATTTGAGCTAAGAAAACTCTGGTTAAAGACTTTCAAGTCCCTAATTTAACTATCTTTGCCCAACCTATTCAATTACAGCATAATTACAGCAGATTGTCTTGCCATGCTGAGTGTGTGTCATTCAATCTGCTGTAGTTCAGTGCTCATATTTTTCCCTTTCTTCCCATGGAGGGAGAGAACACAATAGCTCCAGGATGTTTTTTTCTTCCAGGGGATATGGCTTCCCGGGGGATGGCAGCTCAAATCTGGGGGAACAAAAACACATCCATACTCGGCAGTGCTTTTGTCTCTCTTGACAGCGCCAGGGTACCAAAGGGGCCCTCCATAATGAATTGGATTAAATGGAAAAGTAAGAAGGGAAAGGCTCCCTCAAAGGAAAATGCTAATGCACATTGCAGGTACAGTTTGAACTTCAACCAGATCAAAGATTAATTGACAACAAAGATTAGTGATAAAAACGCTTTGTTGGAGGTGCTTTTTGGAAAATGGCTATGCTTGAGGGATAGTACTTAGTCATATGTTGTCTTAATATCAGCAACGTGGTATTCTAAGGCCATATTAGCGTCTAAATATTAGAAATAAAATAATTCAAATGCGCTTTGCAGACATTGTAGAGTGTATTGCGTGATTTTTAGACACAGACTAAAGTATTTCATTATAAACCTTAGTTCATAGTAGGGGGATAATTTAATCAGCACTCATGTTTATTCATAGGTTGCACCTCCGTCACTCAGTCGCGTCATGCCATTGTTATGAACGTTCTCAAGCCCCCCTCTACCGGCGGCGCCATAATGGTGCCCTAAATTGGTGATAAACCCAGTCATTCTGTTTTGTCTAAATTACACCATAGTGCCTGGAAATACAATTACATTGCTAAAGTAGTCAAGTATTTAGTAGGAAACAACTTTGCCAGCATTATCATGTTGTCAAATTTACTTTAGACAGATGGCAATGTTGTCATTAGCTAGCAAATGTTGTCAAAATTAACAACATTAGCTAGCTAAAATCCGTTGGCCTCAACCTCAATATTAGCTAGCTAGCTAACGTTGTACTGAATTTAAAGTCAATGTAGCGACATCAAAATTATGACAAAAGGTTTTCCTAATAGTTATTCGCGTCCTTTTGAATGTCGCTATATTTCCAAGCCACTGTAGTGCACTTTGGATGAAATCTTAATCTGCACTCTTTGACGATGCGTTGAGTGGAATGCTTAGTCAGGCATCAGTCCAAAACAAACACTCAAAACAATATTGTGACAAAACATGGAAGAATGCTTTTTTCGATTTCCCTCGATATGACCCTACGCATGAGAGAATGCCTTTTATGACTACATTTGAATGTATAAATGACTTTTATTATACAGCGCCACTGTTTTGATTTACTTTTTTTTTTATCAAGCTTTAGATTTCGGCGGGATAATGAGGAGATGGTGTCAGCATTAACACTATTAATCTCCTCACTAAGTGTCTCTCTCACTTTCTCTCTCTCTCAATTTCAATTTAAAAGGCTTTGTTGGCATGGGAAAACATGTTTACATTACCAAAGCAAGTGAAATAGATAATGAACAAAAGTGAAATAAACAATAAAAAATGAACAGCTAACATTACACTTACAAATGTTCCAAAGGAATAGACACATTTCAAATGTCATTATGGCTATATACAGTGGAGTAACTATGTGCAAACTGTTAATTAAAGTAGTTAAATACAAAAGTTAAATTAAATAAGCATAAATATGGGTTTTATCTGTCTCTGTGTCTCTGTCTCTCTCTGTCGCGCTGTCTCTCTCTGTCGCTCTCTCTCTTTTTCTGTCTCTCTCTCTCTTTCTGTCTCTCTCTGTCTTTCTGTCTCTGTCTTTCTCTTTGTCTCTCTCTCTTTGTCTCTCTCTCTTTGTAGCTCTCTCTTTGTCTCTCTCTCTTTGTCTCTCTCTCTCTCTCTCTGTCGCTCTCTCTTTGTCTTTTTCTCTCTCTCTGTCTCTCTCTCTGTGTCACTGAGCTTTCTAGCTCTTCTTTCTGTTACAAATACTTATTCCTGCGTAAGTAGCCATGGCTGAAATGATCTGACTGGCTGGAGGATCATATACTGTATGCTATAGGAAGAAGTTGACAAATGGTTTGCAACGCTGTTACAACACAGTCTGAAGCCATGTGCCACAGATTAAATGTAAAGTCTGATATTTTCGACTGGTCCAATGACAGAGATTCTAAACAGATTTCTGAGAGCTGTTTGTTTAACTATATTTATTGCATCAGTACTGTGTTTTTGTTCACATTCATTAGTATGGTCCAGAAGGCTGTTATGCAAGGCAGATTTCGAGTACTGCTCCTTATAACATACAACATCATGTTTTTGTGCAATACCAGAAATTGCAAATGTATGGCCCCCCTCAACGTTGTCAAATTATGCTTGGCTCATGTTGTATTGCCCTCAGGCTTAGCCACTCTCAAGGGCCCCAGGAGTACTGCCTCTCCTCAGTGAATTTTAAAGGTCACAACAGTCTGGCTCTCAGCAGAGAAAAAGCATTAACCTATGGCCTATTAAGAATATTGTTTTCCATCTATGCAGCCCTTTACATGCCTTTAAAGCAGCTCACAGTGGGGCAACAATAAACAACAAGCTGTTGTTGATGCCCTTGGTGCCTCTCAATACGCAGAGACCATTGATACTGGTATTCACCGATTCACCACTCCATGTTTTTCACTTTCCTTTCAATGGATCAACTATGCTTTACTTATACTTTAACCTTCACCTTAACCAATGAGAGCTGTATCAATAGCAGACACGGTGGCCATAGTCAGATCATGTAATGTCTTGGGACAACATTACCTTAAAAGGGCAACAAACAAAGACTACAGTTCCAGGAGGACCACACAATCTCTTTCTGAAATATGCCTTAGCTCACTGGGAGTGATTTAGAAATGCTTCATTAAGACTAGAAGAAATTTCAAAGCAACATGGGCATACTTTGTGTTATATTTTTAGGGGAAGAACAACGCAATTCTGTCCACATCCCAAAAAATTAATCTGATGTAAACACTTTGACAATTTGTGTGCTGCAAGATTAACCCTCCTGTTGTGTTTGTTTCATGTTAATTAATTCTGTGTTCCTGGTGCAAAATGACCTCCCCATTATAGCTGATTATAAATCCATAATAATAGATATATTATCACCTAATGTTGTGTTAGATCTTTTTATCATCTTAAGTTCTTGTGAACATTACAATTTTTGAACTTCTATTTGCTATTTATGGCCTGTAGGCCTCATTGAGCTGAGCTCATACAACTTGTTTTTGAGTTTAAAAAAAGCAGAATGATGTATGGATTATTTTGACTATAACAAATACTCAGATGAAACATATTGTGATATTTATCACAGACAAATTTGTGTCAAAGTTTAACAAGGACTCTCTCCTCCTCACCAGTGTCATGATCAAATATATGATCAAGAGCCTCACATACAGTATATCATTTGGTCATTGTGCTGCCACAGAATGAATTGTGAGCAAGGCCTCAAAAAAGCTTTATATACCAGAGCTGCGAGAAAAGTTCTATATATTATTGAAACCATGTTGCGATTGTTTGTGAGAATACCAACAGGTGTGGTCCTGTAGGGGAAAGATTCTATTGGGGAAAGGTTCTAGTGGGGGTTGCCATGGAAGTCAAGAAGGGGAGTGAGGTGTGTGTGCGCTCAAACACACATGCATGTGGAGGTCTGGGAGAGGAAGTGTGTCCATCTGATGAATGGGCGTGTGCCTAAAATACATTTTATACACTAATTGTTGTCTCACCCATTCATTTCTAATGACCGGTCATTTTTGACCAGGTGACACCACAGGTGTACAAAAGTTAAATAAAACACCCAAAATGTCAGGAAAATCATCAAAATGTATTTTGTGTGTTCAGATGCCCTGTGTGGACAAAGTCATGGAAACTTATGACAATCAGATTAAATTAACTACATTTTTCAGAGAGAGAGAGAAAAAAATATATATATATTTTCTGCTCAAAAAAATAAAGGGAACACTAAAATAACACATCCTAGATCTGAATGAATTAAATATTCTTATTAAATACTTTTTTCTTTACAAAGTTGAATGTGCTGACAACAAAATCACACAGAAATAATCAATGGAAATCAAATTTATCAACCCATGGAGGTCTGGATTTGGAGTCACACTCAAAATTAAAGTGGAAAACCACATTACAGGCTGATCCAACATTGATGTAATGCCCTTAAAACAAGTCAAAATGGGGCTCAGTACTATGTGTGGCCTCCACGTGCCTGTATGACCTCCCTACAATGCCTGGGCATGCTCCTGATGAGGTGGCGGATGGTCTTCTGAGGGATCTCCTCCCAGACCTGGACGAAAGCATCCGCCAACTCCTGGACAGTCTGTGGTGCAACGTGGCGTTGGTGGATGGAGCGAGACATGATGTCCCAGATGTGCTCAATTGGATTCAGGTCTGGGGAACGGGCGGGCCAGTCCATAGCATCATTGCCTTCCTCTTGCAGGAACTGCTGACACACTCCAGCCACATAATGTCTAGCATTGTCTTGCATTAGGAGGAACCCAGGGCCATTCGCACCAGCATATGGTCTCACAAGCGGTCTGAGGATCTCATCTCGGTACCTAATGGCAGTCAGGCTACCTCTGGCAAGCACATGGAGGGCTGTGCGGCCCCCCAAAGAAATGCCACCCCACACCATGACTGACCCACCGCCAAACCGGTCATGCTGGAGGATGTTGCAGGCAGCAGTAAGTTCTCCACGGCATCTCCAGACTCTGTCACGTCTGTCACATGTGCTCAGTGTGAACCTGCTTTCATCTGTGAAGAGCACAGGGCACCAGTGGCGAATTTGCCAATCTTGGTGTTCTCTGGCAAATGCCAAACGTCCTGTACGGTGTTGGGCTGTAAGCACAACCCCCACCTGTGGACGTCGGGCCCTCATACCACCCTCATGGAGTCTGTTTCTGACCGTTTGAGCAGACACATGCACATTTGTGGCCTGCTGGAGGTAATTTTGCAGGGCTCTGGCAGTTTTCCTCCTGCTCCTCCTTGCACAAAGGCGGAGGTAGCGGTCCTGCTGCTGGGTTGTTGCCCTCCTATGGACTCCTCCACGTCTCCTGATGTACTGGCCTGTCTCCTGGTAGCACCTCCATGCTCTGGACACTACACTGACAGACACAGCAAACTTTCTTGCCACAGCTCGCATTGATGTGTCATCCTGGATGAGCTGCACTACCTGAGCCTCTTGTGTGGGTTGTAGACTTCGTCTCATGCTACCACTAGAATGAAAGCACCGCCAGCATTCAAAAGTGACCAAAACATCAGCCAGGAAGCATAGGAACTGAGAAGTGGTCTGTGGTCACCACCTGCAGAACCACTCCTATATTGGGGGTGTCTTGCTAATTGCCTATAATTTCCACCTGTTGTCTATTCCATTTGCAGAACAGCATGTGAAATTTATTGTCAATCAGTGTTGCTTCCTAAGTGGACAGTTTGATTTCACAGAAGTGTGATTGACTTGGAGTTACATTGTGTTGTGTAAGTGTTCCCTTTATTTTTTTGAGTCGTGTATATATATATATATATATATATATATATATATATATATACAGTGGGGAGAACAATTATTTGATACACTGCAAATTAATTACTTTAAAATCATACAATATGATTTTCTGGATTTTTGTTTTAGATTCCGTCTCTCACAGTTGAAGTGTACCTGTGATAAAAATGACAGACCTCTACATGCTTTGTAAGTAGGAAAACTGGCAAAATTGGCAGTGAATCAAATACTTGTTCTCCCCACTGTATATATTATCTATATAGCCCTTCTTACATCAGCTGATATCTCAAAGTGCTGCACAGAAACCCAGCCTAACACCCAAAACAGCAAGCAATGCAGGTGTAGAAGCACAGTGGCTAGGAAAAACACCATAGAAAGGCCAAAACCTAGGAAGAAACCTAGAGAGGAACCAGGCTATGAGGGGTGGCCAGTCCTCTTCTGGCTGTGCCGGGTAGAACATTTGTAAATCGGTCAAATTTGACTGGAACACATCAGAAGGGTTAATGAATGAGGCCTTATGAATTGACAATTTATTACCCTCAATCACCCACTGTACGTGAGGACAGTGATCTGGGTAAAATTATGTTGATGAGTCTTGTTTAGCCAAGGGGAAGGCAAGTCCTGACTTGAACGTTAACTGTGAAAGACGTTGGTTAAATAGCCAGAGCCGCAATTGGAATTTGTCTCTGATTGTTAACTGCAGTCATACCACATCCCATTTAAATATTCATCATATGCATATTACACCCTGAAGAGCACCATTTCAAATTATAACTGCCCGTCCTTTAATTGCCAGAAAAATGCCACACAAGCTGGGGGATCTAAATTATGTTCCTCTTTTATAATTAATGAGGCAGATAGCAGTTTGACATTTACATTGTGCCTGGATGTAAATGAGTCTCGGATACGATTTTTCCAATGGTAGCACAGCCATTGTTATCCGTTTGGATTTGAGGTAAAGCGGCCTGGGTTAGAAAAGCATGGATGACGTGTGTTATGATTCTATGCCAATCAGGATTCGGGTTTAATCCGTTTTCGCAACTTTACCCTTGCAAAATCCTCCATGGTTTTGTTAGTGCTACCTTCCCAATGACACCAACCCTTTTTAGAGAGAAAGTGAAAGGGACTGAAAGGAAAGGAAGAGTCCAAATGTCAAATAGCCTTCAAACCGCACAGTACTGTAGGTATAGTCTGAGTGCACAGTTAAATTCATGTTTGTCCCAATGTACACTGCCTCTCTCCGAAAGCAGACAATCCGAACTTGTTAGGAATGTCAACAAGCTAGTTAGCTGTTTCTACAGTGGATATCATTATGTGTGTACATTAAGATGTTAGGTTGCTACATCTCCTAGCTTTTCACACATACAGTACACAGCGGAAAACACGTCCAACATGCTTCGTAATTCCATTGGGTAAAGATACACAGTATGGTATACAGTATGGGTACCACGTCCAAGTTTGAAAATAAGTACTGCAAACATGCCTTGGCTAAGAAGGGGGAGCGAATGCATGCAATCTCTGATGGGCTTTCCACATGTTACTATGTATATTAGCAGTTAGATGCCTGCCACTTGTATTCCATCAGTATCAGTGTGCTAAGTGGAGGACCCAGACTCTTTCATTAACATCTGCCCAGGCAGTTAAGGCAGGAACAGGCTGAATTAAAGTCTCCCGGACTCCTGACAAGATACCTTGTAAAAAAACTCAGGCTGAATGGTCAGAGGTCATAGAATCAGAGCCAGTGCCATTCCCATAGGGAACCCCTCCTGTAAATATATAAATCACGCGAAAGGCTGTGATCTCCAATTTATATGTCTTCTCCAGAGTACGTTTTTTGCCCCCTCCCTAACCACAAGAAATACGGCAGAGAATTTCCCACCGTAACCCCCTGAACTTCACGGCAAAGTCTCCCTCATTGAGGAGGGGGTGAGGAGGGGGTATATTGTGGACAGCGGGAAATCTGGAGACTCTGTCATTGACAGAACACCCCTTACACCCCGCCCACGTCTCCAGCCTTGGGCCACTGTAATTTGGGACTGATTTATTATCCAATTAGCGTTTGGCTTGTGAGTGGGTTATTGCCTTGCGTGTTTTTCATGTTCTACAATCTAGATGCAAATGTTAGCTAGTGTACCACCCAATCTCTCTCAACTCATGATTATACATTCCTCAATCAGAGAGAGGGGTAATGAAAAGTTATAATATTTGAACAGTCATCAAAAATATGATCTCATGACTGCATATGGACATGTAGAATTACAGTATCACTGACAGGTGTCTGGAAGTGAGGTAGATGTCTTGCCAAGATAAAGTGTTCCATATTGTTAGGAAATATGTAAATAGCATCAAGAAGTGACCTGTGGAACCTTTTGTTGAAAGTATTTTTATCCTTTTTATCCATTCAATATCAGATGTGTTACTCATTGCCATCTTCACAAAATCTCTCAATGCATTTGTACTAGCCATGAGTAAACATAGCTGATTTACATTGTCAGCCTCAATGATCTGTAAAATGTTATGCATAGGCTTAAAATGGCCACAACCAATTGGAAAATAGATCAAATGTATTCCCTGACATTAATATTCATGGTTTTAATGTGAAGTTACACAGACCATTAGCCCAGCATGCTAGTTAATAATTAAGAGGAAAGTAAAAGGGATATCTAGTCAGCTACTGTCCCAACGCTCTAACCACTGGTCTACCTGACCCCTAATTAGCGTAGGATTGGATGTGATCTCCTCTCGGGCCTGGGTTGTTGACATAAATTCATGTCAACACAACAGCGGTGGGTCCCACATGTCAAGTCAGCCATTAGAAAAAAAGATTTAAAACCCATTGTGTTTCTCCTTGGTTGATCTATCGGAGGGTGTTTAAATCAATGGCAAAGTGAATTTGTAAGAGCAGATTTGTACACACGTGGATTTATGCTTATTTTGATTACTACTACTGTAACAAAATAATGTCTGCTAGTACTACTACTACTACTACAGTACTACTGCTACGACTACTACTGCTACTACTAGGCCTATTACTACTACTACTACACGGTCTACTTCTACTACTACTACTACTACTACTACTACTAGGCCTACTACTACTAATACTCATACTACTACAGTACTACTACTACTACTGCTAGGCCTACTACTACCACTACTACTGCTACTACTAGGCCTACTACTACTACTACAAGGTCTACTACTACTACTAGGTCTACTACTACTACTACTACTACTACTACTAGGCCTACTACTACTAATACTACTACTACTACAGTACTACTACTACTAGGTCTACTACTACTACTACTACTACTACTACTACTACTACTACTACTGGTGCTACTACTGCTACTACTGCTACTAGACCTACCACTACTGCTACTACTACTACTACTAGTGCTACTACAGTATGACCACTACAGCTACTAATACTGCTACTACTACAGTGCTGCTGCTACTCCTACTAATACGACCACTACTGCAACTACTACTAGTATTACTACTATGACCATTACTACTACTACTACAACCATTACTACTACAACCATTACTACTACTACAGTACCACCACTACTATTATGACCACTATAACTACTACAGTATCACCACTACCACCACTACTACTACTACTACTACTACTACAACTACTATTACTATTTCCAATGGGCACACACTGGTTGAATCAATGTTGTTTCCACATCATTTCAATGAAATTACATTGAACCAACGTGGAATAGACGTTGAATTGACATCTGTGCCCAGTGGGTTACTAGTACCACTCCTACTATTACTACTATTAAATATTTTACTACTACTACTCAACACAATACAAGTAACAATACAAATAAAAAGTTACATGCAGAGCTAAATTCCCAAAGGGAGCTTCCTATTTGAGGACTCAGAGGGGTCCCAAATGTACAATAGTACTAAAAAGCTTGGATCCGTTCCCATTCACCTCTTTCTCTGGGAGCAATTAAAACAAGTGCTCAAAGCCCTGATCCAACTTGAGGCATTGCTGGATTGGCAACTTCAAAGGCTGACCTAAAAGCCTACAGCGAGATGGGCCTCAAATACCACCAGGCCCTCTGCAAATACCGCCAGACCTTCCGCTCCTCTGTTTCAGCATGAAACAGAGGAAGGGAAACACCCTCCGTCTTATCAAAGGACACTGAAAATAACACAACCATGACTGTCTGCCGTTGCATTAAATGTTTCCTTTCACTGCCGTTAAAGAGAGTAAAACGTTCATGGCTTTACAACAGACTTTACAGCGTTAACCCTGTGAGGAGAAAACGAGTGTAAAATGAGAAATGTTTTGGCTCCAAACATGTTAAATGACCACAGATGGGTTTACAATGTTCATAGAGGAATATATCCACACAAACTGTGGTCTTGGTACAGGGACAGTACTGGGTACCATAGTGTGGTTTATGATGCGGTGTCCATTTTAGGACACCCTCCTTCTCACATCAGCCTAGTCACACCTCACCCCTACACAAGTCAAGGATCACCCCTCCGGCTCATGTCTTAAGGATCTGTCAAGTCTCAACTCTTCATTAGTACCCCTGACTTAACTGTCCAGTAAATGTGAGTTGCTACCATACAAGATGTCACATTTCTTGCAATTCACACAACAGTGGGATACACTATGGCCATAATGATGGGCCTAGTACAGCCCTCTGGGGTACTCCCATCTAGATAGTGTGAGCTCATTGGAGGTTAGAAGGAAGGTCTTCAGCCAGGTCCTTCCTTTGTTGTATTATGGATTATGTTCCGTTGGCTTCGTTGGCATCACATGCTTCCATGCCACTCGGGACATTCTCCCACTGATTAAGGTAATTGCCTGCTCAACCACTTGCCCCCAGTGTGCCTAAATCCAGCCATGGCCGCCGACTCATCCATTTGTCTTTGGGTAATGAAATCCTGAGCAGTCGACGAGCCATGCCGTGGCAGGGCGCCTCATTTCAAGGGGTTATTAAGTAGGGAGTCATAGCGAGGGGCACAGGTTTCTGTTACACTCTTATCGCCGAGCCTCGTTAACCTGGGCCCTCTTCGGCTCTGCAGCACAGTTGCCAATGAGGTAATAACACTAAACCGATGAGACGACCGGTGGGACTCAACTGGGAGGGAGGAGGGAAGGGAGGGAAGAGGAAGTGGGAACAAAATAATTTATCTCAGACATCATCACTCAAGCATGCACATGTATGTGTACGTACATGCTGTGCCCCATCATAATCATCTGGAAGCTCTTGTTTTTTCAAGTGTTTCTTTGCTATGAAAGAGTCCCATATTGAAAGTTGGATAGTATAGGAACTTTATACACACTAAGTATGATAGTATTGCTGTGGGTCTTAAGA
This sequence comes from Oncorhynchus masou masou, assembly GCF_036934945.1. NCBI lineage: Eukaryota > Metazoa > Chordata > Actinopteri > Salmoniformes > Salmonidae > Oncorhynchus > Oncorhynchus masou. The sequence goes on along the minus strand of NC_088243.1, from coordinate 65,163,752 downwards.
CTGTTAAATATGGATCAAATGTAGGCCATGGGAGCTTTGATGGGTCAGTGCACTTTAACAAAAGTTCCTCAGGAAGTGTGACAGTAATGATAACTTTGGGATTCTGAGCAGATTATTACAGGAATTGTGAAGATCTGTTCCGTTGTCATGCATTGAAATGCGTGGCTTTCTTTTGCAAAATAACTATGAATTAACTGACTTATTTTCAAATAATTGTCAACGTATGGGACGCACTGTACTAGAAAGAATCATAGCAGGTGTATTTCTCTCCGGTAACTGGCATATTCTGTCTGATCACAAATCATCTGTGGGAACATGGCAGCTCTCAACACCAGACAACACAATACTTTGTAATGATGTAACTTTTGTAATGTGTTTAATTTTTGTGGATAATCTGCTCTACAGACAATCCACAGACTATCAGTAACATTTCAACTAGCTATTTACTAACCCTAATCTTAACCCTTACCCTAACCCTTATTCTAAACCTAACTAACCATAACCTCAGAAAGCAGTTTCTTATCAACAGATATCAACAGTTTGTTGATAGTATGACCATCTACAGCATCTACATGGGACTATCCGGACTATCCAAATCGAGTGTACCTAAACACTTAACCAAACAATTAACAGCATGAGGTTACTGATTGAAAGCACTTGAATAAGTATGTAGATTTGTTTTCATTCCCATCAACACACAATGCCCCATAATGACTAAATGAAAACATGTTTTTAGAAATGTTTGCTAATTTATTGAAAATGAAATGCAGAAATACTTAATTTACATAAGTATTCACACCCCCAAGTCAATACTTTGTAGAAGCACCTTTGGCAGCGATTATAGCTGTGAGTCTTTCTGGGTAAGTCTCTCAGAGCTTTCCACACTTGGATTGTACAACATTTGCTCATTTTGTTATTTTCTAAATTATTCAAACTCTGTCAAATTGGTTGTTGATCATTGCTTGACAACAATGTTTAGGTCTAGCCATTGATTTTCATGAACATTTAAGTCAACACTGTAACTCGGCCACCCAGGAACATACACTTTCTTCTTGGTAAGCAACACCAGTGAAGATTTGGCCTTGTGTTTTAGGTTATTGTCCTACTAAAAGGTTAATTCATTTCCCCGTGTCTGGTGGAAAGGAGACTGAACCAGGTTTTCTAAGATTTTGCCTGTGCCTCCAATACATTTATTTTTTATTCTGGAAAAACTCCCCAGTCCGGTGACAAGCATACTCATAACACGATACAGCCACCACTATGGTTGAAAAAAATGGAGAGTGATACTCAGTAATGTGTTGTATTGGATTTGCCCCAAACATAACACTTTGTATTCAGGACCAAAAATAAATTGCTTTGACAAATTCTTTGCAGTACAGGATGCATGTTTTGGAATATATTTTTTCTGTACAAGATTCATTCTTTTCACTCTGTCAATTAGGTTAGTATTGTGGAGTAACTACAATGTTGTTGTTCCAGCCTCAGTTGTCTCCTATCCCAACGATTAAACTCTGTAACTGTTTTAAAGTCACCATTGGCCTTATGGTGAAATCCCTGTGGTTTCCTTCCTCTCTGGCAACTAAGTTACGAAGGACGCCTGTATGTTTGTAGTGACTGGGTGTATTGATACACCTCCAAGTGTAGATTTCATCAAACGGTTGGCTAGGTACCCGGAGCTGCGTGATGGTCCAGGGTGAGACCCAATATTCAATGTCTGCTTTCTTCCATTTTTATCCATCTATCAATAGGTGCCCTTCCTTGCGAGGCATTGGAAAACCTCCCTAGCCTTTGTGGTTGAATCTGTGTTTGAAATTCACTACTCGAATGAGGGGCCTTACAGATAATTGTATGTGTGGGGTACAGAGATGTGTTAGTCATTCAAAAAGCATGTTAAACTCTATTATTGCACACAGTGAGTCCATGCAACTTATCATGTGACTTTTAAGAAAATGCTTACTCCCAAACTTATTTAGGCTTGCCATAACAAAGGGGTTGAATTATCATTGACTCAAGACATTTCAGCTTTTCATTTTTTATTAATTTGTAAAAACATAATTCCACTTTGAAGTTATGGGGTATTGAGTGTAGGCCAGGGACAAAATAACTACATTTAATCCATTTTAAATTCAGGCTGTAACACTACAAAATGTGGAAAAAAATCAAGGGGTGTGACTACTTTCTGAAGGAACTGTACATACTTCAACCTACATACACACAACCACACCTATACAGATAATACCCAGTGCACACAGGAGGGAGGGAACTTCCAGTTACTGTATCCAAAGGTCAACTGTAGGTGGCCGCACCTAGGAGGAGGATTCACGTCATTGAGGTGGTTCCCTAACAACATCTCTAAGATATTTTAGTAATCTAATGCGACATTCTGGGTGTAATATTCAGGCTACAAGGTAAGAACCAAACTAATGATGACAGTATAGTGAAATTTATGATGTATACAGTGGTGTAAAGTTCTTAAGTAAACATAATAAGTGCTACTCATTTTTTTGTGGTATCTGTACTTTACTATTTCTATTTTTGACAACTTTTACTTTTACTCCACTACATTCCTAAAGAAAATAATGTTCTTTTCACTTCTTACATTTTCCCTGACACCCAAAAGTACACGTTACATTTTGAATGCTTAGCAGGACAGTAACATTGTATAGTTCACACACTTATCAAGAGAACATCCCTGGTCATCCCTACTGCCTCTGATCTGACAGACTCACTAAACACATTTGTAAATTATGTCTGAGTGTTGATCCTGGCTATCCGTAAATTTAAAAAAACAAGAAAATAGTATTGTCTGGTTTGCTTACTATAAGACATTTTAAAAGATTTATACTTTTACTTTTATACTTAAGTACATTGAAATACATTTAGACTTTTACTCAGGTAGTATTTTACTGGCTTTTAATTTTACTTGGGTCATTTTCTTGTAAGGTGTCTTTACTTTTACTCAAGTATGAAATTTGGTACTTTTTCCACCACTGGATGAATAATGAAATGTATGTGATTCTAGTAATGGTTAGTACAAACAATGGAGTTGAATAACCTTATATGTTGGGCTATGATGGGTTATACAGCTGTACTAAGCTCATGAGACATAAATTATATTCTTCAAGATATTTATTTCAAATGACCAACTAAAAGCAGTAAATATTGCAGATTGTCACGTCTACTCCTTCTCCCTCCCTCCAGCACTCGACGTTGCCTGTCTACTAACCACCAATCTTGGCTTTATTATTATGTACACCTGTTCCCCATCATTACGCACACCTGGTCGTCATTCTCTCCTTGATTACTCCCCCTTTATTTTGCCCTCAGTTGTCTTCAGTCATTAGGTGTTATTGTTTTCTCTCACGTTCAGTACATGGCTCGTGTTTGATCTACTGTATTGGTTCTTTATTAAAAGCACCTTCTACACCTGTTTCCTGACTCCTGGCATATACTTTACACAGAAGAGTTTCAGTAGACTGTGTAAAGGAGAAGTACTGGAATGAGCTGCCACAGTTACAATCAATCAGTCATTCATGATCGTTACAATATGACCTGGGTTTATTGAAACGGGCGGCGGTTGCAACACTCATTGACCTTGGATCAATGATAGACAGAATCCACAGACACTGGAATAGGAGAAAACAATAGAACAATACAGTGGAAAATACTCAATATTCTGTAAATATAAATACACTCCCCATCCTATCTATTTGTACAGTGAAGCTAAAAGTTTTAATGTGTCTCTTGTGTGTCCAATAGAAATGAATGGTAAATAATGTAATGGATGTATTGTATTAGGCACATCATAATCTGAAATACAACAAAAACAAACTGCAAACATTTGACTACTTTAATACACTATAAGGGAATTTGTCCAAATACTTATAACACCTTCAAATGGAGGGAGAAAATACATAAAGTGCTTTAATTTATAAATCGTAAAACAGATATGTATGAAAAAGCACTCAAATAAAAGCTTCACTGTCCAAATAAATTAAAAGGTTTGTGTATAATTTGAGTGACCCCCCCATCATGATGTAAGCATTGGCCAGCTTTTTATTGTTGGTTTTCTCTAATTGTTTTTCAATCAATCACTTTGCACTACAACTATTGTATTTCATGAGCATTTTTGGTCTTTATATTTTTTTCTAAATGCTGGATGTCTTTGTTTAGGTACAATCAGTCTTGCTGGGGGAACAAGAGGAGGAGGAGGGGGCTAAGGACTTTAAGATGAGTCTCTCTGGGGAGCGTGACACTGACAGGTGGGAGGAAAGGTTGAGAGAGAGAGAGAGAGAGAGAGAGAGAGAGCGAGACTTAATTTATGCTTGCTTGTGAGTGTATCCATAACTTGAATTGTATGTTCTTGTATTAGTGACATGACATCATCATTGCTCAACAGAAATGATTAGTGTGTTTGTGTGTGTGTGTGTGTGAGTGAGTAAGTGATATGGAATCATGGTGTTTTATTCCTACAGTGTGGACCATGGTGGAGAGTGCTGTTTGAAATCCGATCTTAAGAAATGTGAGTGTTGACTAGGGTTGCAAAGCCACCGATAATTTATTCAGTAATTTTGGTAATTAACAGAAAATATATTGAAATCTATTGTTTTTTCATATATAGTATTCATTGTTTATATCTGTGTCAATATTGTCCATGATTCTCTAGTGGATAGACCAGGTTCAAGAGAAAATAGGCTAATTAATGAAAAAAAGCATCAAATCAACATTGGCATTATCTTCAATGAACTTCCAACTATTGACTTTGTTCACAATTTTGTGAACCAGTTTGTCGCCATATTGACCTAGTAAAAGACATGTAATATATAAAGGATATCTCATGCTGAAACTCTCATATTTAACACCAGGGGTATTCATGAACCTGATGGTTTATTTTTAGGATAATGTTTTACAGCTATGTCATTCTCTTTTTTTACCATCTTATTTGATTCATTTATATCTTTTACATGTGATACAGTCACACAGAGGGCCAGAGATAATTCCAGAACAACTGATTGAACTAGTTGGTCCAGTCAGATTGAAACTCTCATTCTATGGAACCATAGATCCAAACCACCAACATCCCACTAAATATAACTAGAATGATGCCGTCAACTCTGTAGCTGGCACTGTTGGTGAACTGCTTCCTGTAGACTGATGTAGAATTAGGAACGGGAACAAACATTCTCTAATGTTGATTTAAGTGATAGAAGAAAAGTGTTCTGAAAGCAACAATTGGGCTCCAGTTCAATGTCTGACAATCACTGACGACACCATGTAGCTGGAGAACAGTAAACAGTGTTGGTTGGCTCTATTGATGTCATGTTGTCTTGGTCTCCCCCATCAGATGCCTCTGATCTCACACTGGACCCAAACACAGCATTCAGAGAGCTTACTCTGTCTGAGCAGAACAGGAAGGTGACAAAGGTGAGAGACGAGCAGCCGTATGCTGATCACCCAGAGAGATTTGACTTCTGCAGACAGGTGCTTTGTAGAGAGGGTCTGACTGGGCGCTGTTACTGGGAGGTAGAGTGGAGTGGGGAAGGGGCTGATATAGCAGTGACATATAAAGGAATCAACAGGATAGGTGATGGTAATGACTGTGATCTTGGATTCAATATCAAGTCCTGGAGTGTGCACTGCTCTGATGATGGTTACAATGCCTGGCACAATGACGAGAGAATTGCCATACCTGTCCCCTCCTCCTCCCACTCAAACAGAGTAGGAGTGTATCTGGACTGGCCCGCTGGCACTCTGTCCTTCTACAGCGTCTCCTCTGATGCACTGATCCGTGTGCACACATTCCACTCCACATTCACTGAGCCTCTCTACCCAGGATTTGGAATTTGGGCGACTGGCTCCTCAGTGACCCTGTGTCAGGTAGAATAGCCTCCTGTTTCCTGGAGGAACAACAGGGAAGTCACACTCCAGTTCAAACACCTGTAGGCATGACAGAACACACACTTTCAGAAAAAAAGGGTATGGTTAGGGTATGATATTGTTCCCTGTGGTACAAATATCAACATACACCATTATGTACTTATGTACACATAGTAATCTAGTACAATGGTACATTTTTGTACCAAATATTTTGAATATAAAAGTACAATCATTGGAGGTGTAGCTTATTGGGGGAGTGGCTTTCAATTAGTTATTTTTGGCCCCCCTTGAGTGGAAGTGTTGTACCAGTGGTCCATGGCTATGTTAATTTGAGTTCGAGCATATCTGCTGCTCGTTTTGAAGTATTTTCAAGACGTATATACATATGTAAGAGCATGTGACATGTGACAATAAAGAGCTGTAAATAATATTATAGTGACATTAACCCAACATTGAGCCACCTTGTCAAAAGGGGGATGGTGGAAAGTGTACATGTGAGAGACCTGGTATAGAAAATAGGTATATTTATTATAAATAATTTGGTGGGTGCTTATACCTTATTTGTCTTATACACATGTGGGAATTAGAAATGAGATGTTCTGCATATCACAATTCCATCAATCATCAACAGCGACCCTGGAGCAATTAGGGTTAAGTGCTTTGCTCAAGGGCCTTGTTGGCTTGGGGATTCGAACTAGCAATGTTTCTGTTCCTGGCCCAACACTCTAACCTCCAGGCTACAGTACCTGACACCACCATTGTTTTCTGACATCCCAGGTTTTGGCACTTAAAATGAACAAAAAGCTTTGTCACTGAGGTTGTACCTTAAAAAGGAACATTTGTACCTTTTTGGCTCTTTTAATGTGCGGACTGCAAGGGTACTGTTATGTGCCTATAACATAACTAATGAGTAATAACAGGATACCACTAGAGTGACAAGCGTTTCTACCCCTTTAAGTACAATAAGGTATCTTTTTTTCTGAGAGTACAGAGACATGTTTTTAAATTAATGTTTTTTTTTATATTGTTTTAATTCCTTGGTGTTTGTAAATATTGCCATCGGTAGAACACATATTTGTCAAAATGTCCACACAACAATCCTGTATGCAATTTAAACAGATGAAAGAAGATGTGTTCATTTGCATTTACAAGAATATGGCTTTTCAATAAATGAAGTCCTTCATACCTACAGTACCTACCTACCTACCTGTCTACCAATGGTTTAGACTATGATTGAAGTGTCTTGTCAGTGAATGTGATTTAGTATGAATATTTTTGATGATGCCTCTTGGCCAGGGCTCCACACAGCAATAGATTATTTGAATGAAACTCACATGAACCAGGTATCCATCCAGCCTTTTTACACAAGTAAAGTACATGATAGATAAAAAAATGTCACGGCAGGCCAAATAGGAATAGCTAATTTGTTGGTAAACTTTCCAAATGTCAACAAAACAAAATACTCTAGACAAGGTTGGATCTTTTTGTGTCGGTAAAACTAGTTATGCGAGAAATGGTGAAGGAAATGCCTTTATGCACAAATATTTATAGAATAATCATCGTATCGAAGTAAACTTTGAGTCACATGATGATATGGTGTGTTGTCCTCCCACTGGGACTCGGAAAGCATGCAGTTTATTAGGCTACAGATTAAATATATTCTGATGAACTTCACAGGGTGCGGAAGTGCACGGTGATTAGCTTGATGCTCTTTTCCAATACATATCAAGAGTTTATTCTGGAGACACCAAAATCGATGCTTGGCTGAAGTTTGACAAATACAAATAATCTTGCTCTTTTGTCCATAATAATCTCATCATGTAGTAGTCTACACCTGCACTATATCTGCGAGCTGTTGACATGTGAGCACGTGCCAAGATCAGAGTGGACACATTCGCTATGTAACGTCATTTTTAAACACAAAATCTATATTTATGCGTATTATGTCATCACGCTGTCACGCCTTGGTCTTAGTATTTTGTGTTTTAGATAATTAGTTGGTCAGGCCAGGGTGTGACATGGGTTTATGTTATTGTGTTGTCGTATTGGGGTTTTTGTAGGCATTGGGATTGTGGTTGATTAGGGGTGTGTTTAGTTTAGGTTTGGCTGCCTGAGGCGGTTCTCAATCAGAGTCAGGTGATTCTTGTTGTCTCTGATGGGGAACCGTATTTAGGTAGCCTGGGTTTCACTGTGTATTTCGTGGGTGATTGTTCCTGTCTCTGTGTAGTTTCACCAGATAGGCTGTAATTAGGTTTCACGGTCCGTTTTGTATTTTGTATCAGTTATTTCATGTACCGCGATTCATTCATTAAAAACATGAGTAAACACCACGCTGCATTTCGGTCCGACTTTCTTGCGACAAACGAAGAACGCCGTTACACACACAAAGCCCTTTATATGCAACAAGTGGGAAAATGTACATATTATTTTATGCAGATCTGTCGCCAATTGGATGAAAACCTAGCTAGGGAAAGAGATTACTTTAGTCTACAATACCACCAGCTGGTGGACATTTGATTTACTCAACACTTTCTCAACTGACTGGATCCAGTTTGGTCCTATGGCCGAGCCATAAAAACATGACTGTTAAGGGAGCAGAATTAAAGGGGGCTAAACTTACTGATTTGGCCTTGTTTTCAAGATTGCTCATTAAGAAATACCGCGGCCATGACTGAAGACAAAAGAGAGTTTTCTTGGGGTGTGGTTTGATGCGGATGTTTGTTGGGTGTGTTTTTGCCATTCAATCACAACACACAAGGGCGCAGTAGTTGGTATTGTGACCGCGAGGTAAGCTAAGAAGTAAGCTAGCTTTGATATGGAGAGATTTTTTGAAGTTGCGGTCCCTTCTCCCCTGACTGACTCACAATCTCAAGATGGTTAGCTAATTCAGTTCTATGTGTAGGCTAAAGCCTGTGCTGACCTTATGTTTAGCCAAGCTGACAGTGACAGCAGCTAGCTAGCATAGCTTGGGGATAGCTGCAGCTGGCTAGCCTATCTATTCTGAACAAAAATATAAACACAACATGCAACAATTTCAAATATTTTACTGAGTTACCGTTCATATATGGAAATCAGTCAATTTAAATATTCATTAGGGCCTAATCTATGGATTCCATATGACTGGGAATACATATATGCATATGAGGTGATGGCGGCAGATGACTGGCACAACAATGGGCCTCGATAAAATGCAATTGTGTTCATTGTCCGTAGTTTATGCCTACCCATGCCATAACCCGCACCATTATTATAGGGCACTCTGTTCACAACGTTGACATCAGCAAATCGTTCACCCACACAACACCATACACGTGGTCTGCGGTTGTTAGCCCGGTTAGACGTACTTCCAAATTCTCTAAAATGACATTGGAGGCGGCTTAGGGTAGAGGAATTAACATTCAATTCTCTGGCAAGCGCTCTGGGGAACATTCCTTCAGTCAGCATGCCAATTGCACACTCCCTCAAAACATGAGACATCTGTGGCATTGTGTTGTCTGACAAAACTGCACTTTATAGAGTGGTCTTTTATTGTCCCCAGGACAAGGTGTGCCTATGGAACATTTCTTGGATCTTTTATTTCAGCTCATGAAACATGGGACCAACACTTTCCATGTTGCGTTTTATATTTTTGTTCAGTGTAGCTAGGCAATATAGCTCTGTCACAGCTATGCCAAGATAGCAAGAACCAGCGCCTGGAATGTGTTTCATGACACTCGTTCTACAGCACCTTGCTACAAAAGTTACTTGCAACTTAGTTTCAACATTTCATCATGTCATGTAAAGACATGTTACCATGGAAACTAACTGCAAGTTCAATCCCCCGGTCTTCAGTCAGCTGAGCTGTCCTACAACACACTATTCTATAACGGGCTAGTTTTGTCTCGTCTCTCATTATGTCCGCAGTTATACTGTGTCTATCCCAGAACTACTAATATCCCTACTGGTGTAGGCGACAGTACGTGTGGATGCGATTGTTCATCTTACAAAGACAAAACATTTTCTGCTATGAATATCATATTGTTGTGCTTATAAAGACAGTAGGCCTGCACTTTACCTAGCAAATGAAAATAAATTGTGTGTAGAGTACAACTTGAGCTGTCTAACCAGAACTAAAATAGCTTTCTATCGTCTACTGTCTAACTACACACAGACATGCACAGCTCTCTGGGTGAGGTTCTGTCTTCAAGTCTACAGTGGGTGATGAAGTCCATTCCATCTATGTGATGTATTACTGGTTATGGACAGGTGCAGGAGGAAGCTTTGAATAGGTCAGTAGCCTACAGTGTAATATGAGGAGTACAACTGCTAAACTTATGTAAATATTCTAAACAGTGTTAACTTGATAACTATCAAATGTAACAGTTCCATGTAGAACTAGATGGTTTTCCATGATGAAAAATGTTGTGACTTGCTGCAACTCTGAAAGTATTTCCGGGGTAGTGGAAGAAGTTAAAAACGTTTTATGTGAGGTCCTGAAATATATGAGAGTTACACATGAACTCTTGAAATATAACAGAGTTAAACATATACAAATATCTGATCTGATTACTTTGACAGACTCTATCAACTGTATTACTTTTGACTGTGGGCAGTATGTCACCACAAATAACTACACTAAGATTACTACACTTATACTCATAAGGAATTAGAAAGATTTTAGACTCATTTTGGGAGAGAAATGTGATGGTGTATCTAGTGGAAGAAGTTTGTTTTTACATTTTTTTGTGGTAGTAGGAGTTTTGAAAAGTTTTACTTGAGCGAAGTAGCAAAATATTGTCAAAGTAGTTTTATTCTCATTGTACTTTTTTTTAACTCTGTTTATTAAGTTTTACACACACACAGACAAGACAAAGCAATATAAATAATATACTCAACTAGAAAAAAAAGAAAAAAAATAGCTTTAAAGATACCATACTTTAGACAAGTTAAACACACCAGGCAGAAGGCTACAGAGGTTAAAGGGCAATCTATAGTACAGGGACAGAGCAAACACCTCACCATTGTTCCTGTAAACAGTCAAGGGATAAGGGTGGAGAAATGCAACCACTCACAGACAGTCATGGCCACAGACCGACCATCCACTGGACCAAAAATAAAGTTTACAATGCTTTAAAATAAAAAATATATAATGATTATTCATGTAGGCGTGAACAAAATTTAAAAATAACTGGGAAAAACAAGCTCACACTTCAGTCTCTGCCCGGGCAAGATGAACAAGGCATCCTTGGATCACAATCAATAAGCACATGGACCTTAATGCCCCCCCAGCAAAAACACAGAGAGAAGCTCCTCCAACCCTTAAGTCACAGGGGGGTCAAATACAGACTTATTTTAGTTTAATTGGAATGCCATCAGAGGATGGACTGTTTAAAGTAAGACCGGAATGGAGCCCAAGCCTCATTAAACAGTTTGGGGTTCCCACGTGAATTGAATTGAATTTTTTCTAGTTTCAGAGAGCACAACACATCTCTCACCCAATATTTATAAGATGGGGGAGCTGCCATCTTCCAGTTCTGTAGTATTAGCCATCTAGCTAAAAGAGTTGTATAAGCAACAGTGTCCGACTGGATTCTTGATAGGGGGGTACCCATGGGCAGTACTCCAAAAAGGGCTGGAAGGGGAGACGGATCTATAACAGTGTCATATATATCAGAGAAACATTTAAATATTAATTCCCAGAAACCTGACAGTTTATGACAGCCCCCTAAAAGAGGACGAGTGCACCCTGTGCAGCACAGATTCCCAGGCGTCTTCCCCAAGGTCCTCCAAATCCTTTTCCCATCGAGTCTTTAAAGGCACCAAAGAAGGGTTCTGTAAGTCATGAATGATTGCATATACATCTGAAATTGCGCCCCTAGGAAGCTTGTTCAACTCCAAGATTCTCTCTATAGCTGTATTCGCAGGCCTATCTATTGGGAAATCCGGTTGTGTTAGCTCTGACAAAGTTTCTAGTCTGGAGATAGCGGAAAAAGTGGGATTGGGGGAGATTGAACTTTTCCTGCAGCTGAGAAAAAGAGGCAAATGTATCATCAAAGAATAATTGGGCTAACGAGGAGAGGCCTAAGTGAGTGCCAAATGCCAAAAGCCCCATCATTCATAGATGGAGGAAATAAAATGTTCTGATTGATTGGGCATGATAGAGAAAAGCCTCGGAGGCTAAAGGCTAAACGGAACTGATTCCAAATTTTAAGAGACTGCTTTACAATTGGGTTGACACACCTTTTGCCTAGGGACACTGTGAGAGACGAGCACAACACAGAGGAAAGTGCTGCAGGTTTACACGATTCAGACTCCATCTGGACCCAGAGGGGTCTAGGGCCAGTAGGATCAGTCTGCAGCCAGTACAGAACGGATCTGAAATTTGCAGCCCAGTAGTATGTCTGAAAATTTGGTAGAGCTAAACCCCCCAATGACCTAGGCTTCTGTAAATGTTTTCTACCAATCCGTGGTACCTTGCCATCCCAAATAAAATGCATGAATGTTTGATCCAGTGAAATAAAAAAGGATTTTGGAATAAAAATGGGTAAACATTGAAATAAATATAAAAATTTGGGCAACACATTCATTTTAATGACATTAATCCTTCCGATAAGAGAAAGGGGTAGTGAATTCCAAAAAGTAAAAGATTGTTTCAAGCTGTCTGCTAGAGCAACAAAGTTTTCCTGAAACAAATTTGAATATTTCCTTGTCACTTTTACTCCCAAGTAGGTGAATCGATCCCGGACAATCCTAAACTGGGAACTTGTAAAAGAGCACTTTAAAGCAGCCTTGTTTACCGGAAAAAGCTCACTCTTGCGGAGATTCAGCTTGTACCCTGAGATTGATCCAAACTTTTTCAGAACAGATAGGGCATGTGGCAATGAGGTATCGGGGTTGGAGATAAACAAAAGGAGGTCGTCAGCATATAGCGAGACTTTCTGCTCCCAGCCCGCCCTGATTATACCTTGAATGGCATCATTAGAGCGTAGTGCAATGGCGAGAGGCTCGATTGCCAAAGCAAATAACAAAGGGGAGAGTGGACAACCCTGTCTGAATCCGCGGTGCAAGGGAAAATAGTCAGAGGACAAGTTATTAGTCCGTACCGAAGCCATGGGTGAAAAATAAAGAATCTTTATCCACGCAATGAATTTGGGGCCAAAGCCATATCTATAAAGGGCAGCTGTTAGGTAATCCCACTCAACGCGGTCAAACGCTTTTTCGGCATCAAGTGAGACCACCACCTCCGGGTCCTCCGACGCTGGGGAGTACAGTATATTCATAAGGCGCCTAATATTGAAAAATAAATGCCTATTTCTCACAAAGCCAGTCTGGTCAGAGTGTATTACTTGGTGCAGCAAGCATTCCATACGGATGGCTAGAAGCTTAGCTAGGATTTTGTAATCACAGTTTAAAAGCGAGATTGGGCGATAGGATCCACATTCCAGGGGGTCTTTGTTTTTCTTTAGTAGTAATGAAATTGAAGCCTGATAAAAACTAGGCGGTAGCTTTGAAGTATTAAGGCACTCTGCAAATAGTCGAGACAAGAATGGGCAAAGCAGACCAGAAAACGTCCTGTAAAATTCGGTTGGAAAACCGTCCGGACCCGGTGATTTACCACTTTTCATTGCGGACACTGCTGTTGCAATCTCCTCAAGCGTAAATTCTTCTTCTAGACAGTCATGGGAGTCTGTATCAATTGAAGGCATATTCAAGCCATTAAAGAAGGAGTCAATCAGCAAAGGGTCTTGAGGGGATTCAGAGGTGTATAGCGCAGAGTAAAATTGTTTAAATTGATCATTGCACTCTTTATGTATAACTGTGGTGGCACCAGACGGGGTCCTTATTTCTGGGATTAAACGTGAGGCCTCAGATTTACGGATCTGATGCACAAGGAGTTTACTGGCCTTGTTGCCTTGTTCGTAGACTTTGTATCGAGCTCGCAAGAGTAACTGTTCAGCTTGCCTGGTAGAAAGCTCATCAAATTCAGATTGGAGTAGTTGGCGCTCTTTATGCAGATCAGAGGAAGGATCCGTAGCATATTTCTCATCCAATGTGGCTATGGACTCGCTCAGGTCCCGAAGAAGCTGGGAGCGAACTCTGTTTTGGTTGGCTGTATAAGAAATAATTTGGCCACGTAGGTATGTTTTGAGAGACTCCCATATGGTCGAGCAGGACATACCTGGTGTTGAATTAGTTTCTAGGAATAAGGTGTTTTCAGAAGAAATGAAATTGACAAACTGGGGTTGAGACGCCATTGATAACACATAGGAGGTCGCTGGGGAAACTCTAGTTCAAGCACTAATGGTGAATGGTCAGAGATAACAATACTCTCGTAAGTACACTGCCGAAGGATAGGCAGAAGTTTTTTGTCCAAAAAGAAGTAATCAATCCGGGAGTATGTTTGCTGAACATGAGAATAAAAGGAATACTGTCTATCTATAGGATGTAGGAAACGCCAAGCCTCAAACATAGCATATTTCTGAAGAAAGGATTGAATAAGTAGGGCACATTTAGATGGGCCTGTATTTCTTTGTGAGGACTTGTCAAGAACTGGGGACATTTTACAGTTGATTCATTTTACTTTTTAAGCCTTTACGTGCACAAGGTGATGGCTGGATTCGTCACATATGGTGGGATTCAGTCACCTTGGTCACATATGGTGGGATCCAGTCACCTTAGTCACATACTGTGGGATCCAGTCACCTTAGTCACATATGGTGGGATCCAGTCGCCGCAGGGCAAAGCTACATAGATTGTGTATGCGATGGTGTACGATCCAATGTTCCAGCATTGAGGACTAGTGGGGCTGGCTGCTGGCCTGAGGAAGACATGGTCAACGCAGTTGGTCAGGTCCCCGATGTTGGTGTGAGTGGACCGACGCCTACCTGCCGAGTCTCCGCTGGAGAAGCTCTATAGAGTACAGAGGTCAAGAGGTCAGGCCTTACTCCAGGGGGAGAAAACTTAAATGTCTCCTTGTCTTCTGTACTCTATTATAACAGTTGGCATATTCTATAGTGGTAGTCTGAGTATAGTCATTTCTGATTGTAGCGTGGGGCAGTTATATACATATTATTACTTAAAATATTTGATCTATCTTTTTTCACCTTTATTTAACCAGGTAGGCAAGTTGAGAACAAGTTCTCATTTACAATTGCGACCTGGCCAAGATAAAGCAAAGCAGTTCGACACATAGAACAACACAGAGTTAAACATGGAGTAAAACAAACATACAGTCAATAATACAGTAGAAAAATAAGTCTATATACAATGTGAGCAAATTAGGTACGATAAGGGAGGTAAAGGCAAAGAAAGGCCATGGTGGCAAAGGAATACAATATAGCAAGTAAAACATTGGAATGGTAGATTTGCAGTGGAAGAATGTGTAAAGTAGAAATAGAAATAATGGGGTGCAAAGGAGAAAAATAAATAAATACAGTAGAGGAAGATGTAGTTGTTTGGGCTATTTACAGATGGGCTATGTACAGGTGCAGTGATCTGTGAGCTGCTCTGACAGCTGGTGCTTAAAGCTAGTGAGGGAGATAAGTGTTTCCAGTTTCAGAGATTGTTGTAGTTCGTTCCAGTCATTGGCAGCAGAGAACTGGAAGGAGAGGCGGCCAAAGGAGGAATTGGCTTTGGGGGTGACCAGAGAGATATACCTGGTGGAGCGCGTGTAACAGGTGGGTGCTGCTTTGGTGACCAGCGAGCTGAGATAAGGCGGGGACTTTACCTAGCAGGGTCTTATAGATGACCTGGAGCCAGTGGGTTTGGCGACGAGTATGAAGTGAGGGCCAGCCAACGAGAGCGTACAGGTCGCAGTGGTGGGTAGTATATGGGTCTTTGGTGACAAAACGGATGGCACTGTGATACACTGCATCCAATTTATTGAGTAGGGTATTGGAGGCTATTTTGTAAATGACATCGCCGAAGTTGAGGATCGGTAGGATGGTTAGTTTGGTAGCATGAGTGAAGGATGCTTTGTTGTGAAATAGGAAGCCAATTCTAGATTTAACTTCGGATTGGAGATGTTTTATGTCTGGAAGGAGAGTTTACAGTCTAACCAGACACCTAGGTATTTGTAGTTGTCCACATATTCTAAGTCAGAACCGTCCAGAGTAGTGATGCTGGACGGGCGGGCAGGTGCAGGCAGCGATCAGTTGAAGAGCATGCATTTAGTTTTACTTGTATTTTAAGAGCAGTTGGAGGCCAGAGAAGGAGAGTTGTATGGCATTGAAGCTCATCTGGAGGGTTATTAACACAGTGTCCAAAGAAGGGCCAGAAGTATACAGAATGGTGTCGTCTGCGTAGAGGTGGATCAGAGACTCACCAGCAGCAAGAGTGACATCCTTGATGTATAGAGAGAAGAGAGTCGGCCCAAGAATTGAACCCTGTGGCACACCCATAGAGACTGCCAGAGGCCCGGACAACATGCTCTCCGATTTGACACACTGAACTCTCTCAGAGAAGTAGTTGGTGAACCAGGCGAGGCAATCATTTGAGAAACCAAGGCTATTGAGTCTGCCGATGAGGATGTGGTGATTGACCAAGTCGAAAGCCTTGGCCAGGTCAATGAATACAGCTGCACAGTATTGTTTCTTATTGATGGCGGTTAAGATATCGTTTAGGACCTTGAGCGTGGCTGAGGTGCACCCATGACCAGCTCTGAAACCAGATTGCATAGCGGAGAATGTGCAGTGGGATTTGAAATGGTTGGTAATCTGTTTGTTAATTAATAACTTGGCTTTCGAAGACCTTACAAAGACAGGGTAGGATAGATAGGTCTTTAGCAGTTTGGGTCAAGAGTGTTCCCCGCTTTGAAGAGGGGGATGACCGCAGCTGCTTTCCATTCTTTGGGAATCTCAGACGACACGAAAGAGAGGTTGAACAGGCTAGTAATAAGGGTTGCAACAATTTCGGCTGATAATTTTAGAAAGAAAGGGTCCAGATTGTATAGCCCAACTGATTTGTAGGGGTGCAGATTTTGCAGCTCTTTCAGAACATCAGCTGACTGGATTTGGGAGAAGGAGAAATGGGGAAGGCTTGGGCGAGTTGGGAGCCTATCCAACTCGCTGAGGAATGGGAGCCTACAAACTGGCTGAGGCCTCCCAGGTAGCTCTGCGCCAACACCGGGACCGACATCACCCCCCAAATGTTTGTTTTTTAAAATAAATAAATAAACTCCCTGATGCTTCCCTTTGTTGAGTTGTCATTCTGTTCAGGGAGAGAATACATTTAATAAATAAATGAAACAAACAAGTTACACAACCAGCGCACCGACAAGGAACAGAAACAGTGACAACTGGGGAAGAAACCAAAGGGAGTGACATATAAAGGGCAGGTAATCAAGGTGGTGATGGAGTCCAGGTGAGTATCATTATGTGCAAATACGCATAATGCTGGTGACAGGTGTGCATCATAAAACGAGCAGCCTGGTGACCTAGAGGCCAGAGAGGGAGTAGTTTAATTGAAATTTGCAGCTGTTCTTGGTTAATAATGAATCTGCTAGCATCTGATACCTGAATGTCTTACTGCATCTTTAAATATATGAAAATATCTGGTCTGATTACTTTGACAGATTATATCAACCGTATTACTTTGTAGTGTGGGGCAGATCACATATTTAATCAGAAATTACTACACTCAGACTAACACCATAGAATATGTCAACTGTAATGCTAGAGTACAGAAGACAAGGAGACATTGGTGAAGTTTTAAATAAAATATAAACATGTTTTTTTATCACGAGTCTGGACAATAGCGGTATGTTCAGTCCTTTCTGGGCTGTAGGGGGATAAGTGACAAGACCGACCCAGTGGCCAGAGAAGGGCACCACTGTCACACAGTCAACAGAGCATAACATACATCTGAGTTTCATTATTTCAAATCCAAATGATTGATTTAGTTTACCATAAACAGACCATCAAAATGTAATTCTGCTTTAATGTCCTCAGAGAGGCAATTAATTTTGCAGCAGTCAAAAAACTGAAATTACAGACAAAATATACAACAGCAAATAGCAAAGTATATTTACAAGCAGTAGGCAGGGTAAGTGCAATTTCATAAGTGCACGTGCTAAAGCTCAATTAATCCAACATGTTGCAGAATTGCGTTCGGCCTTTGTTGGCCTTTCTTAGAAATGGAGTCCATACACTAATCCCAGGACAGCTTGTTGTCAGTTGATGCTGAAACTAAAAAGGCTGTACCTCTCGATTGGTAGAAGATAATTCTGTTCTGATTTAAATAGCAGAGAAGTAGACCAAGATGTTATACCCTCTAAATAATTCTTACAATATTTAAAGGCTTTCGCATGCCACACGAACAATCTCTTTTTGTTGTTGTTGCAATAACAAGTCATGATGCGTACCACACCAAAACCTGCTGTGCAATGTAATAGTCCAAAGCATACTTATACAGTGAGAAATAAAAGGGAACATATGCAATATCACGGATGATATATTTTTCAGCTGGTTGGCGTTTATAGGTCCTTTTATATGAGTGCATGTGATACACCACTAATACAATCTGCAACCTTACTCCCAGCTGTTCTGCACGATATTATCATGTGCAAAACGTGATGATTGGCACTATATAAAATACTATCATCCCAGGATGTGTGTAAGCAGAAAAACAAGCCTGCCCCAGCAGTTTGATAATTATTAGCCTGACTTAATCTTGGGAAGACATAATACCCTCTACCTGCTTAGACTAGAGTACTGTCTAATTACATTAACTGTTAATGCAAGTTTTTGTGTGTGTGTGTGTTTTTTTTGTCTTGGGGTAAGGTTGCACTTTAGTGAGTTACACTGGACATGATGAATGTGCAGGGGAGCCAATGGTCAAGAGGTATTTATTTCATGGGCCTCTAGCCACACTGACACTCCTTTCAAATCTGGACGTGATATAGTGGCCAGGCTGGGCCCAGCCCCTGAGTGCATGGCGCTCCCCTTTGATATGTAGCAGACCAACAAGTGCAGGCGCCGTGAAGCTGTTATGGCTTGTCTGTCTTTTGTTCCGCCACTAAAGGCAGCCTGCGACATGTCGCCGAGAGCTGGTCAAAGGGTTGGTGAAGGTCACGAGAAGAGGCGCGTGGCTCAACATCAGATGTCACCATTGCTGAATGGTGGAATGGTGGTTATTGAGGGCCACAAAAAGTATGATCAACTAGATTCAGGCAAGGGCAGATTTATTTTCTTGAGTGGATGGTCAGGGGGCCGGAACATAATTTACAAATCATTTGTAGCCTGCAAATTGACCGCAAGAAGCCCAAAAAGGTATAATACTTGACAAAAACATAATCTGATTACATTTGTATATGGTCACATACAGTGCTGAAATGTCTTGAGTCAAAAGCCTAAAAAAAAGTCACAAAATAAGTTGCATGGACTAACTTTGTATAGTGTTTAACATGATTTTGGAATTAAAGCCTCATCTCTGTACCCCACATACTGTATATAATTAGCTGTAAGGTCCCTCAGCAGAGCAGTGAATTTCAAATTAAATCAAATAACATTTAAAGGTCACATACAAATATTTAGCAGATACATTTTTTAAATATATATTTTTCAGATGTAATTGCGGGTGTAGCGAAATGTAGATTCAACTACAAAGACCAGGGAGGTTTTCTAATGCCTCTCAAAGAAGGGTATGTATTGGTAGATGGGTAAAAATAAAGCAGATATTGAATATCCCTTAGAGGATGGTGAAGTTATTGATTACAGTTTGGATGGTGTATCAATACACCCAGTCACTACAGAGATACAGGCATCCTTCCTTACTCAGTTGCCAGAGAGGAAGGAAACCGCTCAAGGATTTCACCAGGAGGCCAATCGTGTTTTTAAAACAGTTACATGGTTTAATGGCTGTGATAGGAGAAAACTGAGGATGGATCAACAACTTTGTAGTTACTCCACAATACTAACCTAAATTAAATAATGAAAATAATGAAGACTGTAAAGAACTCAAATATTCCAAAACATGCATCCTGTTTCCAACAAAGCACTAAATTAATACTGCAAAAGAATTAGCAAAGCTATTCACTTTTTGTCCTGAATATAAAGTGTTATTTTTGGGGCAGGTCCAATACAACACGTTACTGAGTGCAACTATCCATATTGTCAAGATAGTGGTGGTTGCATCATGTTATGGGTATGCTTGTGTCATCATTAAGGACTGGGGAGTTTTTCAGGATAAAAAAGAAACAGAATGGAGCTAAGCACAGGCAAAGTCCTAGAGGAAAACCTGGTTCAGTCAGCTTTCTTACCAGACACTGGAAGAATAATTCATCATTCAGCAGGACAATAACCTAAAACACAAGGCCAAATCTACACTGGAGTTGCTTACCTAGAAGACAGTTTCCAATAATGTTTCTGAGTGGCTGAATTACAGTT
Source organism: Oncorhynchus masou masou (assembly GCF_036934945.1). NCBI lineage: Eukaryota > Metazoa > Chordata > Actinopteri > Salmoniformes > Salmonidae > Oncorhynchus > Oncorhynchus masou. The sequence continues at coordinate 65,143,512 of NC_088243.1, read as the reverse complement.
TTGACTTAAATATAATTGAAAATCTACTTTCTGAATGCACTGTATAGCTCTCTATTATGTGTGGGAATACTTTGGACCCCCCCCCCCAAAAAAAAAACTTCATATACGGTACCAGTCAAAAGCTTTCCTAGTTTTTCTTTATTTTTTAAAACTATTTTCTACATTGCACAATAATAGTGAAGACATCAAAATTATGAAATAACACATGGAATCATGTAGTGACCAAAAAAGTGTTCAAGAATTCCAAACATACTTTATATTTGAAATTCTTCAATGTAGCCACCCTTTGCCTTGATGACAGCTTTGCACACACTTGCCATTCTCTCAACCAGCTTCATGAGGTAGTCACCTGGAATGCATTTCAATTAATAGATGTGCCTTGTTAAACGTTTAATGGTATTTCTTGCCTTCTTAATGCGTTTGAGCCAATTAGTTGTTGTGACAAGGTAGGGTTGGAATACAGAAGGTAGCCCTATTTGGTAAAAGAGAAAGAGAAAATACCATACATCATTACTTTAAGACATGAAGGTTTGACAATCTGGAAAATGTCAAGAACTTTGAAAGTTTCTTCAAGTGCAGTCACAAAAACCATCAAGCAGTATGATGTAACTGGCTCTCATGAGGACCACCACAGGAAAGTAAGACCAAGAGTTACCTCTGCTGTAGAGGATACGTTCATTAGAATTACCAGCCTCAGAAATTGCAGCCCAAATAAATGCTTCATAGAGTTCAAGTAACAGACACATCTCAACATCAACTGTTCAGAGGAGACTGCGTGAATCAGGTATTCATGGTCGAATTGCTGCAAGGAAACCACTACTAAAGGACACCAATAATAAGTAGACACTTGCTTGGGCCAAGAAACACGAGCAACGCTACATTAGAACTGTGGAAATCTTAACCTTTGTTCTAATGAGTCCAAATTTGAGATTTTTGGTTCCAACCGCCATGTCTTTGTGAGATGCGGAGTGGGTGAAAGGCTACCATCCGCATGTGTGGTTCCCACCGTGAATCACGGAGGAGGAGGTGTGATGGGTGCCACAGGGTTCAATTCTCGGGCCGACTCTCTTCTCTGTATACATCAATGATGTCGCTCTTGCTGCTGGTAATTCTCTGATCCACCTCTACGCAGATGACACCATTCTGTGTACTTCTGGCTCTTCTTTGGACACTGTGTTAACTAACCTCCAGACAAGCTTCAATGCCATACAACTCTCCTTCAATGGCCTCCAACTGCTCTTAAATGCAAGTAAAACTAAATGCATGCTCTTCAACCGATCGCTGCCCGCACCTGCCCGCCCGTCCAGCATCACTACTCTGGACGGTTCTGACTTTGAATATGTGGACAATTACAAATACCTAGGTGTCTGATTAGACTGTAAACTCTCCATCCAGGCTCACATTAAGCATCTCCAATCCAAAATTAAATCTATAATCAGCTTCCTATTTCGCAACATAGCTTCCTTCACTAATGCTGCCAAACATACCCTTGTAAAACTGACCATCCTACCGATCCTCGACTTCGGCGATGTCATTTACAAAATAGCCTCCAACACTCTACTCAACAAATTGGATGCAGTGTATCACAGTGCCACCTGTTTTGTCACCAAAGCCCACCACTGCGACCTGTACGCTCTCTTGGCTGGCCCTCGCTTCATACTCGTCGCCAAACCCACTGGCTCCAGATCATCTACAAGTCTTTGCTAGGTAAAGCCCCGCCTTATCTCGGCTCACTGGTCACCATAGCAGCACCCACCTGTAGCACTCGCTCCAGCAGGTATATCTCACTGGTCACCCCCAAAGCCAATTCCTACTTTGGTCGCCTTTCCTTCTAGTTCTCTGCTGCCAATGACTGGAACGAACTGCAAAAAATCACTGAAGCTGGAGACTCATATCTCCCTCACTAGCTTTAAGCATCAACTGTCAGAGCAGCTCACAGATCACTGCACCTGTACATAGCCCATCTGTAAATAGCCCATCCAACTACCTCATCCCTTACTGTATATATTTAGTTATCTTGCTCCTTTGCATCCCAGTATCTCTACTTGCACATTCACCTTCTGCACATCAATCACTCCAGTGTTTAATTGGTGTATTGTGATTACTTTACCACCATGGCTTATTTATCGCCTTTATCTCCCTTATCTTTCCTCATTTGCACACACTGTATATAGACTTTTTCTACTGTATTATTGACTATATGTTTGTTTATTCCATGTGCAACTCTGTGTTGTTGTATGTGTCGAACAGCTGTACTTTATCTTGGCCAGGTCGCAGTTGTAAAAGAGAATTTGTTCTCAACTAGCCTACCTGGCTAAATAAAGGTGAACAATTGTGTGATGGCGCTTTGCTGGTGACACTGTCTGTGATTTATTTAGAATTCAAGGCACACTTAATCAGCATGGCTACCACAGCATTCTGCAGTGATACGGCATACCATTTGGTTTGCGCCTAGTGGGACTATCAATTGTTTTTCAACAGGACAGTGACCCAACACACCTCCAGGCTGTGAAATGGCTTTTTGACCAAGAAGGAGAGTGATGGAGTGCTGCATCAGATGACCTGGCCTCAACAATCACCCGACCTCAACCCAATTGAGGTTTGGGATGAGTTGGAATGCAGAGTGAAGGAAAAGCAGCCAACAAGTGTTCAGCATAAACTCCTTCAAGACTGTTGGAGAAGCATTCCAGGTGAAGCTGGTTGTGAGAAAGCCAAGAGTGTGCAAAGATGTCAAGGCAAAGGGTGGCTACTTTGGCTGCCTACTTTTGTTTTACACCTTTTTGGGGTTATTTCATAGTTCTGATGTCTTCACTATTATTCTACAATGTAGAAAATAGTAATTAATAAAAAAGCCTTGAATGAGTAGGTGTCTCCAAACGTTTGACTGGTACTGTATATATTTTTCTTCCTTCTGAGCTCAGAAAACTTGAGGGGGGGATGGGTGTTGGATGGGATAAATCACCCATGGGCCAAATTTCGACCCACGGCCGCCAGGGGAACCATGCTTTACAATGTGTCTCTATGTAGTCACATGGCACAGTAGTTACAGGCAGGGACATTGTATACATACATACTTTTGTTTTTTTGCACCTACTACACTGTGGTTGAATGTGTACCACATACAGGCTTTTACCTATTCTAACTCTTGGTGGTGGAAACAAAAAGCTGTGGTTCTTTTACAGTAATTACCAGATGGTAGAGCATATTTGTGTGAGCAGAAAGGGAATTCCTGGCGATATGATATGAGGGCAATGCAGTGGCATCTGCTCCTTTGCTCTATTCCAAGGATCTACACAGTAAACAGTTACCGTTATCCGATATCCAGAGCTTCTGAGCAAATATGTTTTAATATATTATTCATCATAATATTTATCATCTGTGGTCCAGTGTCGATTCTTACAGATCTTTGTTCCTTTGTACAATGTACACTGACTCCTCATAACAAAAACCCAAGAATGCTGCCGTCTCTAAAATTCTCAGAACGGTTCATTCTTTTCAAGCCAGGACCTCTTGCCGCCGCCTCTGACCTTGGAGTGTGAAGTTACATGCCATTATCATATTAAACGTACGCTCGTACTCTTCCCCCTCTGAATATTGTAATCGCAGGGATCCAAGGAGTCTGAAAATGTTTGTATATCAATGTGGACAATCATCTCTTCCATTTCTATGCATTATAGTCTCTTTTAATCTCCCATTGTCTTTGAATAATATGCCTTGCATTGACGTTAGTGCACTGAATTGGACTGTGGAAATCTACTTTTTTAAATTCTGATTAATATATGTATCTTGTGGGGTCCTACAGGCTTGCTACAGATGGTGCTGCTTTTCATAATGACATTTGGTGAAACAGTGGATAGTTTAGATATGATAGGCTGAGCTTACATTTAACCTGATATGGCAGCCCGTATGGCAGTTGAAAAGGAATTTATTTCCAGTCTGTTTTCAGCTATTCACTGATAGTCTCTCCGAGACAAATAGCATGCAGACATTTTTTTTGCAAGCATTTCATTGTGCACGTTCATGGTGTCATCATTCTTTTTGGTGTCATTTGTCAACCTGAATTCCAAACTTGTCTACACAAACAAATGTAACCAAACACCTTGAACTACATCACTATGGTAAGTAGCTCAAATAGCTTACCCACAGTCAAGCGACAGTCAAATGCATATGCACAAAGGCACAACTACAGTTTGACGGGTGTCATCTGTGTCCAAGTCCTTGTATTCATTAGAATATGAGAGAATTTCAGCTAAAGGTCTTTATTCGGAACCAACTACTTCGTATTTTTTCAGATGTTCAGAGCTACTCTCTCTGTATTTGCACATGGTGGAATTGGGTAGGCGAAGTCACTCTCATTTTAATGATGCATATTTATGGAGGGATCAATTAAAGGCACCTCTGGAGTTGTGCGGATGAAAGAGCTCCGACTAGCAAGATCCCATTTGCCTTTTAATTGGAATTCTGATTTAATTCTGATTGAATCCAAGTACTGTGCCATTACTTGTGACAGCCATCCCAGAAATGTACCCTAATGGTTCTACAGTATAAGCATCACAACAACAAGAAGAGGACACAACATGCATGTATTATTCAAAGCCTTGTTTTTTATAGTGATGTGGAAAAAAAATGTATCTAGATTAATCATTTACGTGAAAGCCCAAGTCACATGGATTTATCCCAAGATTACAGTGCCCATATTAGGACGGAGTCTGCCTTGTGTGAAAGATAAATGAAGGCAGCATTATGTGTCCTTACCTTAGTATGTACATGTTTTAATTGACATATACAGGATACTCAACACTAGAAGGCACAGTTTAGTTGTCAAATGAACGATCATACAACATTTTACATAGCTTTTTAGAATTGTTCGTTTTGCAATTAATTCTGCCACTTTCCAAGAGTGTGCTCACCAACAACTTATCAAGATTGTTCACTTAGCATGAGAAAGATCAACATTTGCATTTTGTGTTTGTATGCTTCATTAAGTCCTTGTAAAATGTACATGTCAATTCATATTTTCACGTTTACATGATATTCATCCTAATTGATTTGTCTGTCAACTTTGGGGACTGTTTAAGGACAGACGTGTCTGTGGAAGACAGACTGATATTTACAGTCAGTCAACCACTGTCTGCTGACGAAGAGACGAGGAGAGAGGACGGACTGCCTTTTATGTAAATATAGTCCAAGCTGAACATTCAGTCAGAAGAGGTCTCCCACCCAAACATGCCTCCCTTTTACATGTCATATCAGGCGTGAGATTATATATATTTTTTTACATCAAAGCCTTTTCAATAAAGCACATGGGGTAATAGTTTGCAATGTGTAGGGTCTCGTTTTACCCTTTTACAAGATACACTTTAAAACATCTTGCTAAGGATGACACTGGTTGAATAAGACAGACTGATGAAACGGTGTGAATTGCTTGGCAGCTATGTCTTCATAGCCATGATAGCTGGCTGACTTTCTAGCACCTTAGCCAGGTTTTAAAATAGTGCTACTTACATCAGAGGTAGTCTGGGGAAGATAACTGTATAGTATGTAGGTGTAAAGAAATGAGGAAAGCATGCAGAGAATTAGACTTCTTCTACTGCCTTTGGCACCTTGTTTGTTCTTTGAAACCAGATATTTGTTTTTGTTCCTCCCCTCAAAGCAGTTATGCAGTTGGTTGAAGCATTACGCAATATGGTGCATGCGTTTTGTTTTCATGGTAGGCTAGCAACATCAGTTAGTAAAACTCACAAACAGTTGTTGTGGTCATTCAGTGGACTATACTAACTTCAAGTAATAATGTTTTCAAAGAACCTAAATCAGTTTGATCAATTGGTGTGGCTGGCGAAAGAAGGGTCATTCATGAATGGGTTAATTCATTTGTGATGTTTTAGTGGATTGTGTGGATTCTGCATGATATTTCAGAAAATGTCAATGTTTATATAAAAACATCATAGTTATCATAATGTACTCTTCTTTTGCTATTTCCAATTTTCCAATTAATAAGCTTTATAATAATGGAAATAATGAAGATGGCAACAGACATGGCAACAGGACACTGCATGAGACATGCAGCTAGTATACAACGGGTATAGCTGTACTATATCTAAATGACAAAAATGTAAAACATGTAAAAAAATTAAAAAATGTGTTCCTACAGTGTAATTACACTGTACTGGCCTATGTAACTACCATGTAAAGACATACAATTCAGGGACATTTCATGTAAAGTAGGACCCTGTCTTGTTTCAAAGGGAGGCTGCTTTATGTTCATTGTTGTAAAAACATGCTGTGTTCGCTCTGTGCTACTGTCTAAGCAGTAACAAAATCAGCTACTGTAAACACCACATCCCCCCCCCAGAACTCTACTCAAATGGTTTACGAATGTGGATCTCAGCATTAGACCTAAAACAGCAGATAACAGCAGATAAATGGGTTGGGGATGCAGTAGTCTTGACAATGAGGAGTTGCGTGAACAAACTGGGGCTGAGATAAGAAGCTTAACCCTTCACAGTGCAGTACGGTGTCCATTATGGGACAACCTCAACCTCAAGGCTCGTGCCTCACCTCATGACAATTGACACAAAGAGGGGTAACATTTAAGTCAAGGAGGGTGAGGCTTGAGGCTGAGAGTGTCCTACAATGGACACCGTAGTAGGTGTTTCCTGACTACACATCACATCACTTACCTCCTCCTCCTTCATCCGTCATGCCTCAGTAGGAATCTAATCTTCATCCCAAGGAAATCCACAGATTCACTGAGGCAACAAAGAAGCACATTCCCTCAATTGCTTCGGGACCACATAATTATATGAATAACAAGGAGAAATGATAATAGCACGATTGACGTTTAATCGGTCCAAGAGAATAATAGTAATACTGGGTTGATAATCCAACTCCATTCATTTACTCCATGCAAGAGTAAATCACATGTTAAAAAACTCAAGGAAGTCTGATTGTACTTCTTAGGTTGTAGTCAGAATGTGGGATGGACATGAATAACATGAATTCTACTTGTTTTGTGTTTATGTGCCTTGAACCCACTGAGTCTAACGTCCACCAATGGGAACAAAGCTCATTTTTGAAGCATACAGCCAAAGCATCACTTGTTAGAATGCACTAGAAGAGGGGATAACAGTGAACCACTAAACTGTTTGATGACCATATTTCTATGTAATGCTTTTACAACACAATGAGAAGAACACACTAACTATATCAAGTTGAAGATATCTTTCTTTCTCTTACTCGCCCCCCCTCCTCTTTCTCTCTCCTATTTTCAGACAGCATGCATTCCAACATGGAAATTAGAAAACAAGATTAGAAAACAATTTATATAAATCCTCCCGTGTTCACTCACTGTTTACATTTTTCCAGGAAGGCACACTGAGCCTCGTCTCCATGGAAACTGCCCGTAGCCAATGGTGGGTCTCTTGGCCTGACCATGTGAAATGACGCCTGTTGAGAGACATATTGAAGTTGGCAGTCAGGCTGTGTGCTGACTATGTTTTATTGAAAGGAAAATAAGAGCCATTGAAACGGAAAAGCTCCTTATACTGCATAAAAGACTATTTTGTTTATCTCAAAGCTCTTCCTCTAACCCATTATATTAGTGATGATTGTTTTTTCCACACCTCACAGCATGTTTTGAGGGTGGGCAGTCTACAGTGTGTTGTTTTTTCCCCCTGCTCCCATTTAAGTTTATAGCTTATGACTGCTTTGAAATTCAACAGTTCCCTTAGGAAAACCTGCCCATTTCTATCACCATTAGTTCATAAGCAACACACACACACACAATCCCTCAGAAAATGTGCTATATCCCTGGGACTCTAGGAACAGTCTGTCGACATTGATCACAGATCACAGTTATTAGTTTGAGTCTGTTATATGGGGAAACATGTTCTTCTCTTCCCCACTTCAGATGACACTTCTAGTCTCTGGCACATCAGGCACATTCTTCTCAATCACATCCATTTTAAGTAAGCGGATTCAAGATGTGATAAAGATCTTAAATTCGCAAATTGCAATTTTTACAAGGCAATAGAAAAATACAAAGTCCTAATGAGTTGACTGACTTGAAATGAAATTGCATCCTTGCCATTGCTATGATGTGGTGTTGAGCAGCATCAAACCAGCTTTTACCCCTTCAGACAAGGTATTGGGAAGTTAAGCCTTCATTCCCCTGCGATAGTGTGTCATGTCACCATGGTCTCATCTCCCCCGACTGAGCGTTGTCAAGATCCAGGGTAAGCCTTACTTTGTCACTCTCAGTTCCTGATCTAGCCAGCAGCCTCTTTCGTCTCCTATTTTCTGAAAGTATCAATAATGACCGCGTAATTACATTTAGATACAAGCTCCCACAGCTAACAGACAGTCAATCAATTTCCAGCTCCTCTTTTTACCAATCATTGAACATGTTAATCTAGCCAGGCTACGGCAATTTGATTTAATGCTGTCGTAATGCTATAATAAAAGTTTAATAGAATATGTAAGCATGGAAATCTGGTTGAAGGAGTTATTAATGTGGGCCATATTAATGCAAAGCTACAGTATGTGATCTGTGAGTCATGACAAAGCAGGTACACTTATCAGCCAACAGATGGCAGAGAGAAGCAGATTAGCCTGGGTGTTGTGAATGTGCGCTTCTAAGCTCCTTCAACTTAGTGCACATCCATCCAGAGCCTATATAAGAGGCAGGCCTATAGACTTCCTCTCCCTGGGCAGCCCACACTGAAGACTTTCAAGCCTACACCCTATCAGGCCTTATTCATCAGGGCATATCAAAAAGCAACTTAAGATGCTCTATCCCCCCTGATTTGCCAGGCACTCTCCATACGATTCTGCTCCACATCAGGAAACAGGCACCCCCTCGGACTCAGGAGCCCATTTAATCAATGAGAGAGATTACAGTACTTCGGGGCCTGCTGGCGCTGAGTTGAGATAGATGTCTTTGGTCTGAATGCAGGGGCCTGCTTCCCCGTTCCACACAGGTCTGAAAAAAACATGGTGCTTTTTGATTGACAGGGAGATAGAATGGGTTCTTGTGAAAAGGCTACTGGATCTGTGTGAACACTGTTGTTGGAGAGGTCTGCAGACAAGTGGCATCCTGTAATGGTTCAATCGCAACGTTTGAGAAGGTTTTTAGGTATTTGTCTACCGATGGATTGTACACCGTCTATGTCATTGTCATTTTCTTCTCTACCTTAATGTGTGTGTTAGATAAACTGTTGCTGGTGGTGCAAAAAAATGAAAAATATGACCAAATCCAAGGCTTTCAAAGCATTGCAATTGTCTCTGTGTTTCTGTGTTACTTTGTCTCTATAGAAGCACCCTGCTGACTACCATTTCAGACTTCTCAGCCAGTTGCAAAACAAACTTTAAAATATAGGCACGACTTCATTTCTCAAATAAATGTTTCAGCACCAGTTGATGTTTTAAATATTCACACCCATATGTGGTAAACAGCTTAGTCATCAGCTGTGTGTTCCAGGCTTACCAAGCCAATGTTTACAGTACTGATATGTTTAAACAGCTGCTTTCCTGAACTCAGAAAATCTGTCCAACAAATCTCCTGTTGGCATTTAGAACTTCTCAACTCTTGTTTTCATATGCTTATGAATAAGAAATGCTAAAACACAGACCGCCTTTCTCCAATATGTTTATCTTAGAATCATCATTTCTAAGATCAGTGAATCTATGAGTGGCATGCAGAATAATCTGTAAAGTAATGATACCCAAATACATCATCCCAAACCCTGAGTGGCAATCATTCCAGAGTTATTATTGGTCATATAGGCTGACTTACATCGACCGATTTGTCTTGGACCGCGGATCTGAAGAGAGCCTCAGGAGGGGCTTCGACAGGTCAGAAAAGCAGCCAAGCAGCGAGCAAAAAGGAGGCCCTGTGTACGCAGTCAGGTATGAGCTGTACAATTACATGAATGTGCATTTTATCATGGAGCCAGGAGCTAGGTCCGGGGGACGCAAGTAGGTTTTCTTTGGCGTTGGCCGCTCAGTTGAGCTTTGAGCACTGAGTCAAAGGCATCATAGAGCAGCACCAGCAGGCCCAGGCTTCCGCTCCCTCCTCTCCTCACCCTGCCTGCTGCCCTTGGAGAGGAAGACGGAGACCAGCTCCCCACAGCATACACACGCCGCAATGGCTCTTTGCATTTTTATGGAGCGTTTATTTTCTCTGGCGGGGGAAGAAATGAGACGGACGTTTGATTTAGGTGATTCAATTTGTTTTGAATCCCTCCGTGCACAATGTCACAGATACTGTGCGTTGCTTAAAAAAATAAACGCCAGGCTGTTTCAAATCTGAAGTTTAAGTTGCCAATCAATAGCGTTTTAGGCCTAAGCTCTTAAAATGGAAGGAAGAGGAGTGTAATACTTGTTTCCCATTAAAGAGAAAGTTTGATGATTGTGAAAGCAGGCGCATTACTTTGTTGTTAAAGTAATACTCTTTTGGTATTCTGTCATTAGACACTTTCTAAATGTTTCCTCACTCTATGAATACTTGCTTGTTATTATTTAGTTATTCATTTTGTGGTACTCCAGGTGCAATTTCCTGTCTATAATGGCAGGTGGGTATACAGTAGGATTATATTTCTTTTGACTATTGCATCTCTCTCTCTGCCTCAATCGATCTATCCATCCTTGCTGTGACAACAGTAAGGGACTTGTTGTGTGGTGTCATTTGTCCTAAAACTGTAAAGCTCGCCTTCATCTGGGAATTAAATATTGTCCACTGACCGCATGATTGAATGGCTCGCTGTGTTACACCGAAAGTGATTGCCATAAATATTTCATCAAGAAAATTGCTTTGTGCAATAAATCCATCATCCATGCTGTGACAGCGGGAGTGGGGCGAGACCCCGCGACAGGGCCGTTACTCTCCGTTTCACCTCGTGAGCTACTGCAATTAACCAGGCTCTCATACATCACTCGCTGGTCATTTACAAAGTCATTGGCTTCCTTCCTGCTTTCATTACAACCATATATATACACACACCAAGTTCACACTTCAGAGTCGTTGAGGGAAGCGAGTGAATTGTTTGTTATCGGCAAGGGGGTTTCCTCCTGCGTTCTCCAGGGCCACTTCTCCAGTGAATAGGGTTGTAGCTCTCCATGTCCCTGGATGACATCTCCATTGTGTTGTGAAAACACTTATGCAGCATGATGTAGAGGAAATTCCACATGCCTAGGGAAGGTGACAGTTGGGTTTACAGTATATCACTATCACTAGTTAAAACTGGGTATACCCACCAGGTTCTGTGTTTTGAAACAATGTATGTGATAAGAAAAAGCTCTCTGTGACAGTTTGTTTACATTGACATATCCTGAGAGCATGAACGGTAATCTTTAATATTTACAATAGGCAGAATCTGGCTGAAGTTAGCTCACCTGGTAAAGCACGTTCCAATACATTTGGGTGTTAGTTAATGTATGTTTTGATATCAGTGTATCAGTCAAGAAGAACTGAACGAAGCTGTTCAGGATTTATTTTGATTTTGACCAAATCAGGAGATCCTTTGGCATACTGGCTTGTGTTGATATTATACAGGCTGGGTAGCAGGGGTAATGTAACGTTATTGACTGAGACAAACAACATGGATCCAGTGGTTTATGACCTGCAGTATATCTCTACCCAGCAAATGGCACACTGCTTCATATCTGCCCTGCACATTACTTACACCTATTTTTATTAGGGCAGCTTTGACACGTGGGGCTGGTGATCGATGGGAACTCTTTTTCACTAGGCTCTATGGGGTATCCAAAGTAGGCCACAAGCTTGGGTTTGTCAGACATCAAGAGGACACAGAAGGGATCAGGTTTACTGCCTTTATTCTCAATTAGGAGCAGAAAACACTAAAGTAGAAGACTAGATCAGAGTAGACAGTTTGTCATTAGGCTGGTGGGAAGGAGGATGTATTATGAGGTCCTAGGGGTGAGGTGCTACATTGGTTGATGTCACCCAAGCCAAAGAACGAAGGCAAATAAAAGTCTTATTACGGTAATTGGGTTGACCTGGGAGTCAACATTCATCTAATTATTTCCATTTTTAATCACATGCAAGTAAATCCCTACAACTGCAATCCAAAATGCTATTCAGTCATGACTGGAATAATGAATTCATTGGAGAAAGAAGTAAGGGATATTTGAACAATAGAAAATATACAATTTCTGTTTACACACTTGGTCTGTGATTGCCAACATGCTAGCTTAGGGCTCCTGAGTGGTGGAGCGGTCTAAGGCACTGCATATCAGTGCAAGAGGTAACACTACAGTCCCTGGTTCATAGAATTCACCTTGCAAATGTAGGATGAAATAAATGCGAAACTCTGGAGATGCATTTTTCAAGTCTCCGAGCCGGGTGGACATTGTGTTAGGTGAAATGTCATGGCCTGAAATCCAGGAGAGATGCATCCTGGGATTTGCAAGTGGATTCTGTTTGAGGTGGATGCTGGGGAATATGTACGTTCTCCGAAGTAATGGCTGTTGTCCCTCTCATGATGCGGCTCACCTGGCCATAGCAACACATAGAGACAGCAAAGGAAGCCATTTGTGAGAAGTTGACAGGTAGGGTGAACAAGGCTTAGTGTGAAAGTGTCAAATTCTACACTTAGAGGTGCTGTATCAAATGAAGAAAATATATATCAAAACATATTTACGTGGCAGACAAAAAGACAAGGTCTAATATTGGACCTTGCATGTGTGGTATAGGACCTTGTTTGAACGGGTTGAATGCTGAACACTTCATCCACAAGAGGCTGGAATTCCTGAAGGATTCTAAGATATTGGATGTCTCTATGTCTGGGGTTTGCACTGTTCAGAAAGGTTATGAGATCACATCTTGGAAGGTATTAAGTCATAACCCCATTTTATTTCAATTCGAACATCAAAAGTAGCCACTTAGAACCTTTTGTACCTCCAACACCAATCAGATCTACAGAAAATGAACAGAGATACAGTAGTACTATCCAATCATTAAATCAACGATTAAATATCACTCTCGGATATGAATAACAAACACCAAACATCTCATTCAGCCCAAATGTAGCATGTAAATATGCATTGAACACATTCTCTTCAGAATCTCACTTGTTGTAGGCAGTGTTATTGGTGCTTTGTTTTGGCTGTGTCGCTGCCCTGTGTCGCTGCCCTGTGTCGCTGCCCTGTGTCGCTGCCCTGTGTCGCTGCCCTGTGTCGCTGCCCTGTGTCGCTGCCCTGTGTCGCTGCCCTGTGTCGCTGCCCTGTGTCGCTGCTCTGTAGAAGTTGCATAGCTGGGAACAAAAAGTGAATTAATGCTCAGTCAGCACTTTATCACTCCTGAAAATCCTCCCTGCTGGAGAATGTCACTAATACCACAATGTGTTCCCTCAGTGGGGTAGCGCTAGCGGCCTTGCTTTTCATGGGCTTTCTGTGAAGGTCCTGTGAAGCCCACTAAAGGCATGGGCTTTCTGTGAAGTCCCTGTGAAGACCTACAGGACATCCTGAACAAGGAGTCACCATCTTCCACACTAGGGATTGTAGAGGATGGAAATCCTTCTGGATCCAAAGCTTCTAGTATGTCTCAATGAAATGACAGAAAATTACTAAGATATTTTTATCTACAAGACTTTGGGGGGAAAATACAGTCACATTAGTGACATGTTTTTATTAAATACGTAATGTAAATAACAATCTGTATCCACATTTCTTCCCACCACCAACCCCCATGTGACCACTTATGAAATGATTGTCACACAAGTTATGTATTATAATGGTGCATTATACATGCGAGATTACAAAATGTTACACACTAGAGATTCTGCACTGTCCTTTCGGTGGGTATGGAGTGAGTGAGACCAGCTTCCAAATGGAAGTCTTTAAAGACTCTAGATTCTGTTATTCCACCTTGGCAGGATTCCCAACTCACTAAAGCAATTCCCAGGGGTCCCCTGAAATTGATAATCATCTGTTTCATGGAAAATAAAAACACATTTTCACTTGGGAACTCGCAAGAGCTCATTTTGCTCCCTGAATAGGACAGAACTCTCAATATAGACTCTTTTAGGTTCAATGGTGTCTTTAGTTGGTCGCAGTGTAATCAGATGCTCCATTTAGAATTCAACTTAGATTCATGCTGCTGTTTTTTTCCAGATCTTAACCAATTAAAACTAGAGAGGAAGAAAGATGACAGAGCTGAAGGATTTAGTCTGCACAGAATCTCTATTTTTCAAGAGAAGACAGCTTTATGCCTAATTCACCAAAAGACCTCATACTCTGCTATGGTAGTCTACACTAAATCAGCCTGACATGACACAAAAACTGTTGCAACGTAGTGCTTGTTTGCAGATTTCTGACAAGACTAAACATATTTGATCAAATTCCCTTTTTTTCTGAGTGTTTGAAACAACACCTTGAGACTCAGCAATCAAGGATTGTTGTGTGTCGGAGACAAAAAGATCATCCTTGAGATTAGATTTGGTTCGGGCATGAGGCTGCAGTGTGGACGCTCCACTTGGGGAGGAATTGTGGGAATTGCTGGAAAACACTATTGAAATAATTGGCTCCATATGTGGAATGGCTTCTCAAGATATCTTTGCTGCCAGGGTTATTGTGTGTCGAAAAATAATCTCCCTCCCAGTTCGGAGCTCCGTAATGGATAATACATTCACGTGGACATCATGCAGGCAAAGGGCTTCCATATCTTTGTGCTCATGCTTTTCTTTCAAGATTTATGAATGAATAAGCTTCAATCAGTTCCAAGTTCGAGCCAATGATATGCTCCTGTTTGGAATTTCAACTCTTTGCGATCCTTACTGAAGTGCTATTGTTGTTCTTCAACAAGAAGGATCTGTAAACGTGTTAGCCCAGTAACCAGTGTCTAAGCCTCTCTGTTTTTCCCTTGAAGCACACGAGGACATACTGTATCGTAGCTTATCTTTGTGTTGTTAATATAACACTTCAGTGCATTTACACAATGCTCCTTAGGCCCTTTCGTGGAGTCAAAAGACCTTGTGGCCTCATTGGTGAATGTTATTCATGTTTTTCATAGTTTCATAATGAATCAACATTATTATTTTTGTTTTAAATGCCGAAAATCCATGGTTTCTATGTCAAATGCTTTGTAAAATATATGTCAATCTTCTGTGATGTATATAAAGTGTAATATTGGGATGCAAACTCATAATGTACGACATTTCAACTCTGTATCGGACATGGTTCAGGTGTCTTCTTTTTTTTAAGCCCATAACAATTTATGTGAGGTGTATACTTTTGTTTCAAAGTAGATTTGTGTAAGACTACCAAGATATACTCTGTGTTACCCTGATTTAGCCCACTGGAGTATTAAACCAAAAACAGCATTATGTGTGCACAATGTGCATGACTTGTGCTTAGGTCTGTGTTTCTCTTGAGCTATGCTGTGTTTCACATGTAGGAGGCGTCCTGCTGTCTTTGTGGTGTATTACACATATGGAATGTCTATGGCCCATATGATCCATGCCCGGGACTTGCCTAGGTTAGAAGCTGAGCCCCCCCATCCTCTTGAGGACAGTGTAACAGTAGCACCGTGACTAAGTTTGAGCATCCATATGTAAGCACATTTAATACTTCCTCTCCCTGTTGACCCGTCCTCAAGCGATGCCAGCATACCATTAGCACATTAGTATTCTGAGAGAGAGCAAGATGAAGGGAGAGAGAAAGATGGAGAGAGAGGTACAGCAGAGATATATATATATATATATATATATAAAGAGAGAGAAAGATGGAGGGAGCAAGAGAGGGTTTGGAGGGAGAGAGAGATGTTGATTGAATGTCAGGCCAGTGTCAACACCCAGGCCTGCTCTCCATCAGGAGGTCTGAGGAAGTGATTAACCCCACCAGGCCTGCTCTCCATCAGAAGGTCTGAGGAAGTGATTAACCCCACCAGGCCTGCTCTCCATCAGGAGGTCTGAGGAAGTGATTAACCCCACCAGGCCTGCTCTCCATCAGAAGGTCTGAGGAAGTGATTAACCCCACCAGGCCTGCTCTCCATCAGGAGGTCTGAGGAAGTGATTAACCCCACCAGGCCTGCTCTCCATCAGGAGGTCTGAGGAAGTGATTAACCCCACCAGGCCTGCTCTCCATCAGGAGGTCTGAGGAAGTGATTAACCCCACCAGGCCTGCTCCCCATCAGGAGGTCTGAGGAAGTGATTAACCCCACCAGGCCTGCTCCCCATCAGGAGGTCTGAGGAAGTGATTAACCCCACCAGGCCTTCTCCCTGTCAGGAGGTCTGAGGAAGTGATTAACCCCACCAGGCCTGCTCCCCATCAGGAGGTCTGAGGAAGTGATTAACCTCACCAGGCCTGCTCCCCATCAGGAGGTCTGAGGAAGTGATTAACCCCACCAGGCCTGCTCCCCATCAGGAGGTCTGAGGAAGTGATTAACCCCACCAGGCCTTCTCCCTGTCAGGAGGTCTGAGGAAGTGATTAACCCCACCAGGCCTGCTCCCTGTCAGGAGGTCTGAGGAAGTGATTAACCCCACCAGGCCTGCTCCCCATCAGGAGGTCTGAGGAAGTGATTAACCCCACCAGGCCTTCTCCCTGTCAGGAGGTCTGAGGAAGTGATTAACCCCACCAGGCCTTCTCCCTGTCAGGAGGTCTGAGGAAGTGATTAACCCCACCAGGCCTGCTCCCTGTCAGGAGGTCTGAGGAAGTGATTAACCCCATCAGGCCTGCTCCCCACCAGGAGGTCTGAGGAAGTGATTAACCCCACCAGAGTCCGAAGGCACTGGGAAATCATGGGCAGTATGGGGTTGCCAATCACCCCTTAAAAGAGATGTTGTGACCTACTGATCTGGAAATTGAATTCCCCAGATTTGAATTCCCCTGTACAAATCCTCACCTCAATCATCCTGAGGCCTTCCAACCCAACCTACTTTGCTATTAAATGACACCGGATCTTGTCCATTTCTGTATTTGTTATGTTTTTATGTGGAATTCTGCGTACTTTCTTCTGGTGGAATGATCCTCTACTTTTGAGGTAGTTGTTATTGCACTGCAGTTAATGCATTTATCAATCACGCACATGAGAGAGCAACATATTTTCTTAGTAAAAAGGCTTCCAGTCTGATTATGAATGGGTAAAATGTACAAAACATATTTTCAGTCTTAACAACCCAGAATAGGCCTATGTTATGAATATCTTTCGGTTAGCTACCTTTCTCTACTCCAGCCAAACACACTGTTGTTATGGTGGCAAATCACAGCTTCGTCCATATGGAATGTACAGGGATATTTTTTTGGTCTCTTTTGCCTTCCCTGAATGTTCATATACAAGAATATTAGTATCATATGGGTTAGGTGAAAATATAAGACTGGCCATATAAATTCACAATGTTAATGTTGAGAATGTTGATAGTAATCTAATGAAAAATACTGGCAGTGAAGCGTTCATTTAAAATAGCTATGCCTAAAAGTATAAATAAGAACAGAAACATCAGATTTTTACTTCACCTTTGACATTTAACGTTTCATTGAACCAGGCACTTTCTCTTTTCTCTGTTCTACTGCATCACTGGAACACTAATCCTTTCCTGTTCATTAACTTCTCTGTCAGGGAGACACTGTTCTCTCTCTCTCTCTCTCTCTCTCTCTCTCTCTCTCTCCTCCTTACTCTCACTCTGCCTCTCTCTCCCCCATCTCCCTTTCTCTCTCTCTCTCTAGTGGAGGGCTAAGTAGAAAAAGTGGCCACCATCCCAAAGCTTTCCTTTGTGGAACAGCCGGGAGCTGCTCCAGTCTCCGACCACAGCTCCAGCCTCTGTTCATCAGAAGATACTTGAAATCTAACTGACCTCTCTCTCTCTCTCTCTCTCAGCAATGACACAACCATTTATTCTGCAAATGACTGCACCTGAAGCCAACTGGAAAGGAGGGGTGAAGTCATGGAGGGCTATACAAAGTTAGCGGCGTTATCGCTTAGCCGCGGTGTCCTAGGGCAGTTCAGACTGCTTTATTTCAACCTGGAAACTATTCTCACTGTCAGCACTTTCGCTGCTGCTTGGCACTCTGTTTATTTTTGCAAGACATGGAGCTGAATAGACTCTAATAAATAGCCTGGCTTGAGAGACAGGAGCCATCAGGGCTTGTCACAACTTGTAACTTAGATAGCGCAGCAGACCAGACTGCCAAATGGGGGTTCTCTTGCAGATGAGTGAGTGCACAATTCCCTCCATGAGGCGTGTGGATATTGGATTGGTGGGTAGAGAATCAGCTCTACCCACATCTCAGTGCTTAGAATGTTCGCCCACTGACATACTTTTGCCTCTCATAAAAACTGGTCATATTGTATATGTGAACATACAGTATGTGATCGATAAAGCCTACTTACACTCATTACGCAGCATTTGTAATATATTGTTACAGATATATTGTGAAAATTTGTCATCACAATATGAACTGCCCTTCAAAGCTGTATAGTGAGGTGAGGGTTGTATAACCTGTTTGTCTGAACAGTGTCAGGGAAGTCTGGGTAATTGAACCCAGTCTCTGAGCATGTCTTGAGTACATGGTACAATGTTTGTTGAAGTCCATCTGTTTCTTTGCTGTTCCAAAATAAAAGAGCATGAGCCCATTTTTTTCCCAGGGCTCACAGATGCTCCTTTGTACACTAAATTGATGTGGACAGCTGAAGTGAAGAGGACAAAAAAACAATTTCTCTTAGTCTAACACCAGTGTTATTGCTGCCATGGTGTTGTTTCATCTCTGACGAATTGACAAGTGAGTAGTTCAGTTTGCCTTTCAGAAGATACTTGGTAGCAAGTTAAAAGTTCTGATCTAAGGAATGAATAGAGAGGGAAGCTTGGTTTGGGAAACGTTTAAAACACACACACACACACACACACACACACACACACACACACACACACACACACACACACACACACACACACACACACACACACACACACACACACACACACACACACACACACACACACACACACACACACAGCAACAAATGTCCCTAATATTTACAGTTAGAAAAACATACACCTAACAACATGCAGTAACATTTCTTAATTGATGTACTGTTTAATTGAGGTATACCTACAGTTGTAGTTCTTGTTGTGGAGTTATTTTCTCCTCCTCACTGGATTCCACTTCAGGATCTACCCTCAGAACCACTGAAATTCCTGTGAGGTTTCATCCGATGTTAATCCTCAGAGATTTGTATTAGTGTCCTCAGACACCTTTGATCTTCCCAGAGACATTGATTGGATGTGTGAATGTCGGGGCCACATTCCCATCATGCATCAGATGGATTAATGAGGTTATTTATAATTTTGGAAGTCACTTTCAGGTTCATTGAAGGCTTTCAGTAGAAGTCAGACAAACACGTTTCAGCTGTTAGTGGTGAGGAGGAGGGGGTTGTCGTGTTTCAACCATTTCAACTTGTTACGAAACTGCAAACTGATCTGTTATTGTGTCTTATGTTCTGTCATGGCTGTTAGGGATGGATCCAAATGTACAGAATGGTTACCTAGAGGAACATAGGGGAGGGTCATGTTTTTTCAATTTCAGTCAAGAGGAGGGTTTAGTATCTTTTCTATCTAGTCCAGAGGAGGGTCATGTAATCTGTCATTGATGAAATGTCAATATTTCTCAGTGTTTTTTGAATTAGTTGCTTATTAGGTTATATATCGATGTCTGCCCGATGCAGCCCCTCATCTCTCATTCTCCTCTGGGAGCGCAATATCAAGTGCTATTTAGTGTGGTCTCGATCAAATGATCCATAGCCTGTAGGCTACGAAGTGCAGGCTCGAGAAGCACAAAGCAAAGTTATATTTCTAAGATAGCTGCTGGAATGGTGTAAGTAAATCTAGGCTGCATTACACCCTGCAATTGATATTCCAACCCTGAGCCCTGGCCTGCTTTGCTCTTGCTGATCAAAAACATTTTTGTGTCCTGCCTAACCAATGGCTGTGCTAAGTAGACTTACGGTGGCAGTTCAGGTGGATTCCAAGATTTCTTCTGAAAATATTGGTTTATTAGTGATTTTTTTGGACAAGCCCTATCTTGCACGCGGACTGGCCTATAGCCTATGTTCTGTTCAGTTTGAGAAGGAGAGCCTGAAGATGAGGAGGACCGGAGGTCAACTTTGATAGCTTCCTACTACTATAATTGATTTGATTAAAAACAATTTATTCCTTGCCCATGATACATTTATCAGAGTTATTGACCTCACAATAAACCAGATTTGACTAATTTACATTGTGGTGCTGAAACTTGAAGCAGCAGCCACCGCGGCACTAATCAATCAGAAATGGACAGTTCGTGGTGCTGAAAGTAGGCGGATTTGAGTTGGCATAATTCATTTCAACCTTCTTCATTGTAATTACACTTTACTAACAACAAGAAGGCTTTGTGTTGGAGCCTATTACATCCTATTTAAGAAATACCTGTTAAGACAGATGAAATGAGGCAATAGGCTGCTACTGTATATCCATGGATTTGTCAGGCAACTCCTCCACCCACCGTGAACTCTTTAAATAGCCTACCTCCATGTCAATGAAGGGTTAGGGTAAAACCAAGACGTGAATTGAGGGGGTATGAGAGGGTATGCCATTTATTAAAGAAAATGGCAAAAAGCACAGGCTTACCGCTTGTTAGCTTAAGATTTTGAAGAAAATCAAACAGATCCGATTATGCTAGAAACAAACTGTAAAATACCCAGGAAAGATGTGACTTCCTTGCATATGGGGATGTATTTGTTTAGTTGTTTTTTTTACATGCAGAAGCTGAGCTACAACCTTCTATATCCAAAGAGAAAAAAATAGACGTATTCTAATTCTGTCACTATCAATTGTTTAAGCTATTCACTTTCTGTACAATTGAAGATGTTTAAACCCAAGACAGCTTTTAGGGAAACACTTGTGACCTTCTTTCGTTGGGTTAAGCCACGGTAGAAGAGTAGCCAGCAGTTAAATCGGAAATGTTTCTGCTTCAGTAGGCCTACTCTGTCTGGGGTGGAAAGGTAGACCTAACTTTTTAAAGTACCATGCTGAGATTCCTAATGTCTCAGATTTCATTATTTGTAGAGGGACAGTTTCATTGCAACAAGACACACTGATTTGGCATTAGAGAAATATGATAAGATGAACACATAGGCCTATCTCTCTGTCCATTCTTAGCTTGTAATTTCAGTCATTTCTGTGGTATTAAAGAATATTCCGCTAATATATCAAATGACGTAGAATTGCATGAAATTTTATTTGAAGGCTATTTTTTCGTGGACCTGCAAATATGATGATAGATTCATGCAATGCTTTTACTATAAAGAAGATCATTCCACCCTTACTCTTGCTCACACTGGTCTGTGAACCCACAACCTTCTGGCCCGTAGCCCTGTGCACTATCAAAATTCCTGCATTGCCATGTAATGCTTAAAGAACAGTTTCTAAAAGTGCACATCTAGCACTCTGGTCTGTTAAAGAAGTGAGAGTAAAAGCTCTCTGCTATCCACTTTGTTTTAATTTTTATTTTGGGTACAGGGGAGGGTCACTTGTTATTTTTTTCAAGCGTTCAGGGAAGGTTTAAGTAAAATATATTTCGCTGAAGTGCGGGCCATCTATTTTAATTTCAGAGAGGTCTGAATTTCTCCATGTAACCCTTACTATAAATGTATTTCACTCTCTAATTAAAGTAGGCTACCCAAGTAACGGCAGGGAGTGTGAAAATTAACAGTCATGGCTAAATAACAGTGTTGGGGAGTAACGTACAGTGGTGAACTACAATTAGTTCAACTAGTAATTTCATTACATTTTGCAGTAGCTTCGTGGTAGTTGAACTCAACTCAATATCGGTAGTAGTTCAGTACTGTTTTGCAATGGAGCGGTTTAGCTAACTACTGGAACTACACAATACTTTTTTCCCATAAATGTTTTCATAAAAACATTTCCTTTCTTTTTCGCCATCACACCAACCTGAAACAATTTTTGCGTGCCTAATTCATACTTTTTCTGTTTATTAGGCTAAATTATACATTCCGTGTAGTGAACTACTTTTTCTAAGTAACTTTAGTTCAGTAAGCTATATTTCTCATAGGCTAAAGCTACCCTTATCCTCTTCCAGTGTGAAGTAATTGGTAGCTTGGTAAACTATATTTTCAGAGTAGTGTCACGTTCTGACCATCGTTCGTGTGTGTTTTCCTTGTTTTAGTGTTGGTCAGGACGTGAGCTGGGTGGGCATTCTATGTTGTGTGTCTGGTTTGTCCATTTCTATGTTAGGCCTGATATGGTTCTCAATCAGAGGCAGGTGTTAGTCATTGTCTCTGATTGGGAACCATATTTAGGTAGCCTGGGTTTGACTGTGTGTTTGTGGGTGATTGTTCTTGTCTCTGTGTTTTGCACCAGATAGGGCTGTTTTTGGTTTCCACATTTGTTGTTTTTGTAGTGTTCATGTTTATCTGTTTTAATTAAACATGAATCAATATAACCACGCCGTGTTTTGGTCCTCCTCTACTTCACCACAGGAAAACCCTTACAAGTAGCTTCCCCAACACTGCTTCTTAGAGATACTGTAGACCACCAGAAAAAGACTAAATTAACAAACTTGTGACACCGTGGTCTGTTATTCTCTAGCCTGAAAACTATCTTATTAAAAAGATTAAACCCATAGCACTTATAATCTTTATATGGTTCATGGTTTGTGGACTGAACTATATGTGCAGTTACTGTCCTTGAAAGGAATCATTTATAAAGGTCTTTGCTGACTCGTATCCACAGGATTTCATAGACAGCTGCTGTCTGTTCTCTCCGTCCATATCCCACCTTCTGGGAGAGATCGGGAGTCGTAAACACGCTGCGGTGATGCCTGAAACAAGTTTCCATGCCACATTAATGGGAGTGGCAAATAGAGCGAACCTCTCGCCTACCAGCTGCTACCCTTCTAGCCTGGCGGCAGCTAGCGCCGTTGTAGGATTTCCATTAATTTGGTGCACCTGACAACCTGCTCTGCACGGTATCCTTCCCCTGTATCTCCCCATAAGCCTGGGAGGAACAGAACACACCTGTGTGAGTAAACAGTAAAAAGCTATTTTTGTACATCCTAGACACACTGTTTTTCATGGCTAATGCTAGCTTCCCCAGTTGGAAGTGTAATCACTCTGAACATTGGTGAGGCAATGATTGTTGTTAGGGAAAATGGATGGCACGGTTGCACAAAGTGTTTCTGCTGTTCTAGTGTCAGCTTGACGGCCAGCCTGAGGAGTTTTATTTCCTCTCAGTCTGGACACCCTGAGTATAAATGTTCTCAAATTCATGTATTTGGAATAGCTCAATTATATTATGTTAGAATATCATTGATTGACCACTACAATATCATCCCTGAAGCTCTGCCGATGCACATTATCAATCATACTGTGTATGAACCACCTCAACTAACATTTGCTGGTCTATTTGCAACATAAACGCTGTCAGAAAATGGAAGTGTTGTGTGGTAAGTGGTCGAAGACCTTTGATAAATGAGCTGTGAAGGTAAAAGCTTTTCACCTGTCAACACTTGCCACTTAAGACCTGTAATGTTTTTCCTCTGAGCAGTGGGTTCCAATGTATTGACTTTCTTTAAGTATCTATAGATTGTCACCAGCCTCAGACACAAAAGTATACCTTACTTCACTGTACTGTTCTGTGGGGCTTGTGCAATTAGGGTCAATCATTTTTGTTACAACACCACACTCCTAACTACAATCCTTACAAGAACTCAACTATTCTTTTGGCACAATATTGTAACTTATGGGAAACATATCTTTGCATATGTACCAAGTCTAGGCTGAATCTTTTTCAGATTTTAATGAAGATATGGGGATACTAATGGGAAACTATTTCATAGCGGTCATCATTCTTTGTCTCTCTATTCTTTAATGCATGTTTTCCCTTAAAATAACATCATGTCCATGAACAATTCCCCTTTTGTCATCGATGCATGTCAACATCCCGTTATCCCATCATTCCCTCTGCCTGAAACCTTAAACCACCAAACACCTGTTCCTTTGTGTGGCCTGGCATTTTACAGGGATTCTCAGATATGCTACTGAGCCTCTCTCTTTCTCCATCTCTCCCTCTCTCCCTCTCTCCATCTCTCCCTCCCACTCTCTCGCTTCCCCCCTCCCTCTCTCTCTCTCTCTCTCTCTCTCTCTCACTCTCCCCACTCCCCCTCACTCTCTATCCTCCTCACTCTCTCCCCCCTATCTCCCCCTCACTCCTCACTCGCCATCCCTCGTCTCCCCTCTTTTGAAAGCTTGCCTTTGTGGAACAGCCGGGAGCTGCTCCAGTCTCCGACCACAGCTCCAGCCTCTTTTCATCAGAAGATATTTGAAATCTAACTGACCCTATTCATGAGTTGCCAGGCCTGCTTGTGCTGATGCTACATAATATGAGGCTCTGCACAGACTGGGGAATGTTAAGTATTCAGGAGGGGAGACAAGGCAGACAGCTAAGAAGAATTCTGAAAGAAATCACTGGAGACTTTATCTGAGGCAGGCGTTTTTATTTGTGTGTTAAAAGACACATGCTAGACTAGCACACTAACTCTATGTACATTCGTGTTAATTTGCTTTGAATAATCTTTTCAGAATAACATTCAGTTTAGGCAATGTATGTCTCTATTCAGTCTGTATCGTGGAATTTCAGCACTGAAGCCCAATTTAAATTTGAAGGTAATGTCCCCGCTTTGGCGGCGATGGCGTTCACGGTAAATGCTGGATATGTCGGTGGAATCGGTTATTAACTTCACATTTCTAGCGCCGAAATCTGTAACGCTTCAGCGATATGGATTGAATTGGGCCCTTACACTAGAACATTATTAGCAGTAGCAGCTAGCAGACAGAGAACAAACCGGAAGTCCCTGGGTCAACACACATTCTTAGTAACACAGGCGTTGACAACATAGAGTACTTCTCTTGCAGTCGGGTGAAAACTTGTAGAGCCTCTGAGAGCTGGGGGAAATTTACTTCACTTAAAATGTCCTTTCTGTGAAACGTTTAGTAGTTTTGCAAACGATTTTAGAGTTGGTCTGTGTCAATACAGACAAGCCTAATAGGCTGCTGTGTGTTTAAACTTTTGAATGGGATGACACGGGGGCTTCGGAGGGTTATAATGGGAACACCAATGTGTGAAATATGTTATGCAAAGGAAGCAGGCGGATGGTGAGGCGAGAGACCAGTGTTTGGCACTAGGTTGGGAGAGTCAGCAATAAAGCGTCTAAAATAAACAAGCCACTGACATTCGATTTCTGCCAGGCCACAAGCAAGTGGCGCCTTCCGCATTTGGCTGAAGGCAGCTAAACGGAGGGAAGGTTTGCTGGATATTTTGGCCACCTGTAGGAGAGAGAAAGTGAAGTTGGCTGCCCTATCTCCACCGAGCGAGATCAAGTATTAAGTGTTTTAACGAGATAGCTTAGCATAGCTAGCCCTGAGCAAAAGAAAACATATTTGAGAGTGACGCGCATCCAAAGAAATGGTACAGCAACGGGAAGCAATGACGCAAAGTAGATGGGGACTGAAAAAAGGTTATCTTTGCTACGTGCTGATGAAAGGAACCACACCATATCATTTGAACAAATCATTTAAAAACGTTTCATTTTCAGACGTTATTGTATGTCAAATGAACTCACCACCATTTAAGTGAAAATATATTGAGTGTAAAATGATGAATAAGACATCATTTATAGTATCTAGTTGGACAATTTATTGCTGCTAATAAAACCATAGGAGAAGAGGGCATTTACCAATCATCAAACTGAAAGCTTTAATTGAAATGGCAACACATATAACTAAAAATCCAATTAACTACAGAACCTGTCTGAAAGAAAGGAATTTGACCTTCAAAATGGAATTAGCCTGTTTTCAATACAGGGCTAAAACATTATAATTAATTAGAGAAGTACTTGGTCTATGCCCGAGAGAAACACACAAACAATCATTTGTAGTAAAAATGGTCTCTGTTGGAGCCATGCCAATTGAATCACATGTAATGAGTATATTTTGTTATAATAATAGGCAGCTATGTGCAGCTTCCAAAAACAAAAGGATCAAAGACTCAAGGTTGCAATGGAAACAGCATCTGCAAGTAAACATACCAAATAATAGAAGGAACATAGTAAATGACTACCCAGAAGAAAGGTTTGTAGATCAGCTTTGGTATAAAGAAGCCTGTGTACCAGTCTCTTTAGCTAGCATTCCACACCTTGTAATTGCCAAAGACATGGAGTGGCAAGGAGTGGAATGTTAGCTAAAGAGACGGGTATTCAGGCTAAAATAAACCCTAATCTGCAGTAAGGAAAGGCAGCAACTAACAGTATGAAGTGCTAGCAAAGGATAACATATACATAGACAGAAATAAATAATGCATTGCTCATTCAAATGTCTATATGCCTTAGATTTCTAACTTAAGCTTGGTGATAGAGGGGTAAAGTGAAGCTCATATTGCATTCAAACAACCCTATCAGCACATATGGCTATATAGCATCTGTGTTGATCCTATTGATTGGTCAATGGATGTGTGGGAAAATGGCTAATCCTGTCTCCATGTACATCTACCTATAGGATTTTGTCTGATCCTGTTTAGGGGATGAACCGCCCTCCTGGGTTACTGACACACAACCCCATCCCAGCAGGACGAGCCTTCCGAGCCATCCGAGCCATCCCCAGGACAAGCCATCCGGACAAATTCAGCTACAATAGCGTCACGCTCGAATTGGCTCTGTGTGCACTGTCATGGCCTGTTGAGCACAAAGGGGTTTGGGTGGCAGGAGCCGTGAAATAACAAAGAGAAATCATGCCTTTCTGTTTGGATTTCTCTCTCTCCCCCTAGCCCACAATGAAATATGTGGCATTCGCGATACACCTTAACATCGACCATAATACTAATCACAATAATGATGAAGGGGAAATATTTGCCATTGGTCTCTCAAGATCTTGAGAATACAATAGAACAAAGCAATCAGTTTTGCGGTTTGCGTGTCTCATTTCCTGGTGATTGCTCTTGTCGACTTCCTTCGCCAGACAGGAAACTTGGCATGCGCTCAAAGCCAGAGTCTCATTCCCGGCACGGCGAGGCCGGTGAATACTACCATCGTCCCAAGCATTACGCTTTCATGTCAAAAAGCTGACCTCCAGACACTTCAGAAAAGCAAACAGTCGAGGTCCAAGAATAGCAGGAGAATAGTTGCATGCCCACGTTTCTCATGAAAGACCCCTTGGTTCCAATCTAGCCTGATGAAGCCCAAACAAAAGGGGAGCTGCCAGCGGTGTGTTCAACGCTGGAGATTAACTGGAGAAATGAAGACCTGTCGTCCACGTCAGCTAGCCAGCCTGACTGGCTGTCTGTAGCCAAGCTGCAGTGGCAAGGAGCCATATTCCTTTCATGATGTCCTTTATAATGAAGTGTAATTAAAGATCTCTGGGTTCAGTGATTACCAAGGGAGGGTGGAGGGGTTAGGGCCAGGGTGGTGGGGGTCTTACAGCAGGTTGGAATAGAAGTCAGGAGTGTAGCTGTAACACCGGCTGCTATGTTGAGAGGTATAGTGTCTGTTTCTGTTGGTGATAGGAATTCCATATTTAGTGGATTATTATGTAATGAGTTAGTATTTGATTGAATGAAAAACATGAAAAATTTCATTTTGTAAGACAGTCTTTTACTTACATGTTTAGCATGTAAAAAATGTCTAAATCATGTGCATCTAGAGATTTGGTAGACATGGCGTAAGTGGGAATATGAAATTACTAAAGATATGTTGTACATACATGATGGCAAGGGATGAGATCTTCTGTGGGTCATTATTATAATTGATTATATCATCTGACTGTCACAGCCAGTAATAGCAGTATTTTGTTTGTATGATATTATTTTAGTTCATAGGCAGGAACTTCAGAAAGGCACATGTTGGCAAAGAGAGTGTAGTACTGTAACACTGTGCACCTGGGTAAAAGTGCTGTGGCATTTCATAAAGTTTCCCAACTAATTTAGGCCCTGAATCATGAGGTGGTTCAAGATGTCAGGTAGACACTTCAGGTGAAAACAAAACCAGTGTGAATGAGGATTATGTGTATGCGGTGTGAAAGGTCATGGGAGCCAGCCTGACAATATCCTGCCTACCACAATAGACCAGAAACATTGACAGCCTGGGTCTTTGCTGAAGGCACATTCATTTTGTGTCATTCATTCCAAACCACAATGTGCACATTTTGTTTAAGTGCCATTCATTCAGCCTGGCTGTCATTTTATTCTTGACTGCTTTATGCAGGTCCATGAACCAGGAGTGAAATCTAGCAAGATTGTGGTGTATTTTGATAATTTTGAATAGAAGCATCAGCGCATTTCCCATTGAGAAATCTTTCAGGTTGGACAGAATACAGATTTGAGATGAAACCTATCTTGTCAAAGAGAATCATTTCATTTCCTTCACCTTACCCAAAACATCCTGCAGGTGTATTGGGTGCCAAGCAGAGCACCGTACATTGCAAGAATGAGCTATAACATGAGTTTTTAGTTTTTGTTTGTTTTGAAGTCGGGTCTCGCTATGTTGTTGAACCGGAGCTTCTATGTGAAGGGAGGCCATAGCAGAGTGGAACCATGAGGAGGATCATAAGCCCATATTTGGTCAGAAGCAAATTCAAACATTACTTAACTGCAGGACTTGAGAGGAGTGGAACCAAACATCTTAGGTGGGCACCCAGGCTAGGACAAAACATCCAGGAACCCAGGCTAGGACAAAACACCCAGGCACCCAGGCTAGGACAAAGCCAGAAGGGGCATTGATATTTGTCATGTGCTGAATCTGATCATGTTACATGCAGATCGTATGATGTATTGCAGGATGTATGTACAGTGTGAATGTTAGTGACATAAATGCAGGCAAGACTAGTGTGTCGGGCACAAATAGCTATATTATACTTCCCTGGTTTCTCACAGCGCTTACTATTATAGTCCAGGCCTTGTGGCAATGTTTGATTACACTCTAACGTCCTTGTGCTTGAACACATCTAGTTATTGGCTGGCCCATGAATCATCACATTTACCTGCTTTCTATGAGGAGAAATATCTGAGGCTAGCTTTTCTTAGACTGAGCAAAGAGAAGGGAAAAAAAGCTAAATGAGGCTATTGCTGCTGCTGCTTGCAATGGCTGCTGGACCAAATTGGGCTGCTATTGGAATTCTCTGAAGGTCAAACTCTATGTGAGTGAAGTATTATACAACCCAGAGAGGGACTGAAGGGGGGGGGGCACACAGTGAAATGCTTTCACTCGCTTGCCTCTCCTCTTCAGAGGCACCATAGATTCCTGGTGAGGCTTTATCAGTAGCCTGGTGATTTAAAGCATTGCCAATCACAACAGTGAAGGAGGGAGGTTATGCCGGATATTTGACCAGTCAAGAAGTACACTATGTTGAAACGTGCACACATTCACATAATTGGCAACACTTGTGTATAAGGAAAGGACATTTGAAATGATGTATAAGGAAAATAAAAATGATGTACAGTATTAGGAAAGGAAAGGAAAAAACATGTATAAGGAAAGTGGATGTGGATTGTTTCTCTCCCATTTCTGGAAACAGTACACACGCGCACACGTGCACACAAACACAGATGTATCTGGTTCTATTGTAGGGCAGATCTGACTACCCATAAACCATAGAAGATGTAGTAGTGTGGTGACAGAGGCCTAATCCATGGCAGCTTGGCTGTATCGAAAGTCTCATGACAAAAATGTAACATTTCAACATTTCGCCACAGCACAAAGACCAGATTCGATCCCATCAGGAATCTAAATGGCATGTCTTTTATTGTGATGCCGATGCATGTTTAGACGACAGAACACTGAAGAAGAAGAAGAGGAGTCCCATTTTATTTTCTAAAACCCCTCGATAAAATCCTTGGTTGTTTTTGTCGTCTCTTTTCCCCAATCACAAAGGGGTCAGTTGCTCCTTCTGTGAAACCAACTGTGCCTTCAGTTTAATGCATTGAGACATTAGCATTTAGATAACCCCTCTGAATATACGAGGTCAGGGAATTGAAAACGGGAGCAAAATAAATATGCTGAAGAATAAGAGTTCACATTTTAAATGAATGTGAAGTCAACTCTTTTTTTATCAGCAAAGCAGCCTCCTTTCAGAATGGAAGTACAAAGATAAATTAAATTCAAACGGAAGGTGTTGTCAAGTGAAAGGAAGACTGTGGGTTTGAGAGGCTGTAAGAATAGTAGGGCTAGATTAAAGTGTGACATTTGTGACAGAGCTGATGAGAACAAAGAAAGGTCTGCTATAATGGGAACCCCAAAAAAACTATACAGGCAATTAAAGTGTGGAAGATTTTGGTCAAATTTACAAAGCACTTCTTTGCTACATTTAGGCCTCTTACAAGCTTTGTTGTAGAAGACAAAACATCTGGACTATGTTCTGTATACAAAGGGAATACTGTTGTCTTTATTTGTAACTTGTTTATTTTTTTATTTTTTTTACATCATATTCAAATAAACGTGCAAGTTAACCTAATCACACTTGGTGTTTTGTAGGTCGTCAAAGGATTCCCCTTCTACGCTGAGGCTTTGTCTCGGGGATCGTACCTCCCATATCATTATTAACCACAACATGTGAAATGAGATGGAAATGGTTCAAATCGCTCGGGGACCAATCATGTTGCCACCATGCTGAGTGGTCCAGCGCCAAAACCACCAGCGCTCTGTCTTCTCTCAATGGGCCTGTGCAAATCAAATGGCCATTTTATCCATCTGGGCTCTTGAGGTGGGTTTCAATACACTGGTGGGAGACACGGAACCCATCAGTATTCCAGTCAGCCCCTATACAACATGAAGACCAAGCAAGCAAATACCCCTCACCCACACTCATGCAAGCACGCATGTGCACACACACACACACGCTTACACACACGCACACGCACACACGCACACACACACCACCCCCCTCCTCTCCAACAAGCTTTATTGAAACAAATTGCAGGTTCCTCCAACAGCTGCACCTCAAGCATTTTCTTGGCGGAAGCTGCGGGAGGCAAGCCTGGAGGAAACATGATTAAAAGCTGACAAAAGGTCTGAGATGTGTCATCGGGCTCCAAGTCAATCAGCGCATCGTTATATGAACAGCTCGGAAGGGGTTCCGGGGGCTGGGTTCCGGGGCCACAGAGGTGGAGGACCAGGTCATGTTACACAACACAGGCAGGTCAGGCACCTTTGAAGTCAAGTGTCAAAATACGGCCCCAAACAGCTTGTGCATAGCGGTGTTTAAACGCAAACAGAGGATGTTACTGCAGTCCTAGTAAAACTGCTTACAGACTGGCAAGTAGCGTATCTTTGAGCAGGCTGTAAATGAAGCTGCAGCACAAAATAAATTGACTGGCAGTAATGGGGTTTTTTTTCTGCTTGGGAGCAAAATGTGGTGGCAGGTGGTAGTTAACATTTCAAAGTCTAAGCTTTCAGAGATTCCGACCACGGATGTTTTTGTAAGAAAACACAAGGACAGGGTAAGACAAAGACTTCACCTGAATGGAAGCCCTATTGTTTTGGTTGAGGTGTGCTCTGTAAAGGTATCAGGGGATTATCTGCTGTCACATGCATTCGAGCACAATAACACAGAGAACTGTGCAATCACAAGGGCACTTTGTTAGTGACACATTCCGCCATGTCTAGATTTATGGTGGTGGAGAAGCGGGAGCATTATTACCATGGATAATTGAAGGCCTGTAGATGGGGAATGGGCTACACCAACACAACTCCCCCCCTTCCTTCCCACTCTCCTCTGCCTGTCAATGGTATGGCCCATTGATTGGGTGCCTTGGGCTCAGTCGCCACAGCAACTGCACCAAAGCAAACAAAGGGGCTGAATGGAGGGAACATTAGAACACAAAGAGCTACCTAGTGCAGTGGAAGATTTTGGAGAAATAAACCGTTACCTCACAAAGTTGCAAAATTGAGTAGCCGTGGTCGATGTTGTATTTCTTGTTGAATAGAGCATCATGGTGTAGCTAGCATGACCACATTTTGGTTTTACATTATTTCCTCTTGTCCATTTACTTTCAGAATTTGAATGATTTATCTTCCCCTGTAGATTTGCTCATTTACATATGCAAATAGTAACCCGTAGAGACATGATAACGTTCAATTGCACAGATGTGACATTGAATGTGAAATGCATGATGGGAGTCACTTGTATAATGATTTAAATATCTGACAAATCTGCCAATCAAATGGTTGTCTGAGAATACCACACAGAAAGCCTGTTCACTATGTTCACAGCAAATACAAAATAAACATATTTGTAGTGATTAACTGTTGTTGATCCGTAACTGGGTTATAGGCAATCCAGTTCCAACAAAACCCCAAAAACAGCATAAATGCTTCAGATGGGATTTAAAAACACAACACTCCAGCTACCAAAAAGTTTCCTCAACCACTAGACCGTGTCACTGTTTGAAGCATTGATGGGGCACACAGGAAGTTAACATTCAGGTGAAGATTACATTTTTAGAGTGACCTGGAGATAGTCCCACCCACCCAGTCCCACCTACAATGAACTTGACATTGAGGGGCCCCTTGGTCGGTTTAGTGTTGCTAGGATTAAATGGAGCCCCATAGGAAATAGCAACTTCAATGGCCTAAGGCTGGTTATTCATGCTTTTTAGAAGACTGACAGGAAATCAGACTTAATGGAAAGGTTTACACCTCCCTTTACCTCAGAACAACAATGAAAATGGACCACTTGAGAGTTTTATGAAGTACAAGCGAGAGTTAGGACTTGGGCTTAGTGGGAATTAAATCTTGAGTAATGAAACTTCTGGATTCATTGTCTGGGCCATATGGCACCTGCAAATTACAGGGGAAGGCAATGGTGGGTGGTCAGGGCCCTCTACAATTGATTTCTCTAAATTGACCAAAGCTACACATTTTAACTCACACTGTGCTTAATGCAATTGCGTTGAGGGATCAACAACAGAAGGCAATATGTTAGGGAAATCACAAATGTGTAAAAGTCAACTCTTCATCCTTTAAAAAGGTATAAACCATTTAGCTGACTATACAAATCTATTTTAGTGCAAAGTATAAGATGTGTAACCTGAGCTGCCATGCTGGAGTTTCCCCTGGAGCTCGATTCATTTTCTCCCTTTAACGAGAGAGAGAGTTGCTACTCAACACTGTCATCCTTGGCTGCCTCGCTGATTCTGTTTGAAGTTTAATCCCCTGAAGGCCTGATTGTTTTCGACTGGAGTCCTTTGTCACAATGTTCAGAGAACAATTATCACCTGTGTTTAACCACACATTTAAGGGATTACTTGTAGGCTAGTACTAGTCTACCTGTAGCTAGGGATGACTTGTAGACTAGTACTAGTCTACCTGTAGCTAGAGGTGACTTGTAGAGAAGTACTAGTTTACCTGTGGCTAGGGATTACTTGTAGACTAGTACTAGGATGACTTGTAGACTAGTACTAGTGTATCTGTAGCTAGGGATGACTTGTAGACTAGTACTAGTGTATCTGTAGCTAGGGATGCCTCATAGAATAGTACTATTTTACCTGTAGCTAGAGATGACTCTCAGACTAGTACTAGTTTACCTGTGGCTAGGGATTACTTGTAGACTAGTACTAGGATGACTTGTAGACTAGTACTAGTGTATCTGTAGCTAGGGATGACTTGTAGACTAGTACTAGTGTATCTGTAGCTAGGGATGCCTCATAGAATAGTACTATTTTACCTGTAGCTAGAGATGACTCTCAGACTAGTACTAGTTTACCTGTGGCTAGGGATTACTTGTAGACTAGTACTAGGATGACTTGTAGACTAGTACTAGTGTATCTGTAGCTAGGGATGACTTGTAGACTAGTACTAGTGTATCTGTAGCTAGGGATGCCTCATAGAATAGTACTATTTTACCTGTAGCTAGAGATGACTCTCAGACTAGTACTAGTTTACCTGTGGCTAGGGATGACTTGTAGAGTAGTATGAGTTTACCTGCAGCTAAGGACAGAGTAATGTGTGCTGTGGTCCAGTATTTCTCAGTGATAGAGCTTGGTGCCATATGCGTCAAGTGTCTATGAATAGGATTGCTGATTTAGGATCAGTTTAGCCTTTTGGATCACAATGAATAAAATTACATGGAGAGGGGAGACCTGATCCTTGGTCAGCACTCCTACTCTGAGATGCTTGATACATATATCCCCTGGGCTAATACCTACGTGCACCTGTATGGGCCCCAGGATGACGAATGAAAACAGGATTAGAAACACTGCCACTGGGGGTCAAAGATGGACTTCAAAATGATGGCTACGATTCAGCTGATATGGATGCCTGGTGAAAATGAAAAAGTAGATTGATTAACTCATGGTCATGCTGGCCATGTGTAATATGATCCATATCCCACTGGCCTAAGGGCTGCTCTGGGTATTACATAAGTTCAGCTACTCTCTCTCTCTCTCGTATAGTATAGTATAGGCTGATCGATAACAACCTGCCAGTTGATAGGGCGTTGCTAATATTGCATGTCTGCTCCTTCACCAGAGGACTGCAATAGCAATAGATAAATGTGATGCCTAAACCAGAATCCATCTAGAAATAGACGTCAATAAATGATTTCCCTGATTTCCCTGTCAATATGAGTGATGTTACAGATTCTATTCAGGAAATGTGTAAGACAGATATTAAAGGGATACTTCTGGATTTTGGCAGTGAGACCCTTAATCTACTTCCCCCTGAGTCAGATGACCTTGTGGATACCATGTTTATGTCTCTGTGTCCAGTATGAAGGAATTTAGAGGTAATTTTGCGAGCCAATTCTAACTAGTGTTAGCGCAATGACTTGAAGTCTATGGGTATCTGCTAGCATGCTAGCAGATATCCATAGAATTTCAGTAAATCAAATCAAATCAAATTATATTTGTCACATGCGCCGAGTCCAACAGATATTCAACCTTACAGTGAAATGCTTACTTACAAGCCCTTAACCAGCAATGCAGTTTAAAAAAAGAACAGAAAAAATAAATAAAAATAAAAGTAACAAATAATTAAAGAGTAACAGTAAAATAAGAATAGTGAGGCTATTTACAGTGGGTACATAGCGCTAACGCTAGCCAGCAATTGCACTAGTGCTAGGTAGCTACTTCTTTCAAACTGCACGCAGAGACATACAAATGTTATCCACGAGTTCATCTGACTCTGGGGAAGTAGATTAAGGGCCTCATTGCCAAAATCCTGAAGTATCCCTTTAACAGCATGAGCTGTACCAACAGAAATGCAACCTAAATAAATGTCTGTATGTGAATGTCTATGCCTAGCATTCAAGTCAGTATCAACAAATAACATTGCTTGGAAAATAGTCTGTTTATTCCAGGAAAAGATGTCAGTATATGTCCCAGCAATATTTTATGTTTCATTATCCTCTTAGTCTTCGACATTAAGCTGAAGATTCAGGAATAGTTGGGATTATTTCTGTCAGTAGTGCTCTGGTTGCCTTGGGCTAGAATCATTTTGATCCGTGTGACACTACACTGTGTTCAGAAATGAATTCCAAAAATCATTCCAAGCAAGGACAAAGCAACCTTTTCCTGCTGCCAATTACTCATTTCATAACTTCGGAGCATAGGCCTATGTATATTCTGGAAAGGAAGAACAACATGTTGAAGACACTGCACTAACATTATGTTTTGCAACCCACATATCGGCTATACTTTGGAACAGGACGTGTTACTGCTTCTAGCTAGCTAGTTGCTACTTTTTACACCTCAGTATCTTGGGGGCTAATTTTGAGGAGAAACGTGTGATGACCATCTTACGCTCACAAGACACCTGAATGGTATTGAATAACCTGGCCAGCTAGCTACCATGTAGGTACAAATAGGTCAGGGTCCATCTTGGCTCCTCCGGTTCCTGCCCTGAATGTTCCCTCTGCTGTCACTTGTGATTAATCTCCTAATGCAAACAACGGAGACTGTTTAGCCATGTCATGCATATGTATGAGCTAATAAATGTATCAGCCAAGCTGCATTTAAATCACTGTGCTCCCTTTTTTTTATTGAGATGAATTTCATGGATGTAAAAATAGTGGCCCCAAACTATGTATTATGAATTGACCACCTGCCTTACATTTTAGGAACATTTATGAATTTGGAGAGCAGTTTGCGATGAACACATATTGGATAGCCCTTAGGTAAGAGGTAAGTATGAAGAGCCAAAATCCTACTCAGATTTAAACAAAACAAATGATCGTTTCTGCGTACTGCATTTATCTAGGACAACATTAGATGGACTGGGATGATTAAGGAATCAATGATCATCTCAAACATCAATGCTAATATGCAATCATTTTAGCCCATGAGCAAAATATCTTCAGCAATGTAACACTTTAATTGTATATTGTCCTTTAGAAGAGTTTTAAAGCACATTTATACTTTTTGGAGTAAAATCAAAATTTCCAAATAAAATTTGATTTGATTTAATATATGCGGTTTGGGTTTTTCTGGCATCAGGGAGAACGGGACCCATCTGGTGCTGCATTAGACCAGCTAGTTAGAAGCAGATTGGACGAGTAAAGAAACTGGGAAATTGCCTCTGTCAAGCCTGCTCGACACAATGTATAAAACATCTCTGAGTAAAATCTAAATTCCCAAAATGGAGTAATCTAACGGCGCATCTTGAAAATACATTCTGAGGCGCATAGAGGAGCTACTTCTCAATGCAGTACACAAGATGAGGGAACAGGCTTTAATCTGACATGTGTATAGTATTGAATTAATTTCCCTTCTGTCTACTTTTTTATTTTGGAGTTCTTACATTGAAATGTAAATTGCTTCTCATGTGGTACATTCAATTACATTGCATTCTACAGCAAAATGCATCTCCCACCAAACCGCTTTACTCAGCTTGCAAAATGTAACCATTCTACATTCACCTTATGTATTCCATCTTTTTACCATTTTTATTAGAGCTCAATAGGCTCGACTTGGTCACTAAGGTGAAGTAATGGATTCAAGGTTAGTACAATCTTGCCTCAGGCATCCCCACCAAAAAGCTGTCTGTCTCATGGCAGGATGTCATTTGAGCTGGTGGAGCAGACCATTCTGTGGAACATCCACTGTTTATTTGGCAGAGCACTCTGGCAGAACTGATCCTAGACCTGAACAAAAGGCCACCTGACACAGCTGAAGCCCCATGTGTTGTGTAATACAGGTCTTGCATATCCATATCATTCTTTATGGATGGGTTCTAGGATATAGCTGAGGTATACAAGAGGAGAAGTCCCCAAAACACATGAGGAATGACAACTAGGCGATACATCCCTCTTGCCTCTGGCTTTGTCTAGCCAGGCGTAACTTTTTTCAGTGTTCTGCTGGTGATTTTGGTTCAACAAGTCTTTCGAAGTCAGTCAAATAATTTCAAAGGGCTATGGCTGACCCTGGCTAATCCATTGACTGAAACCCCCACGAGGCGGACTGTATGGTTTGAACTGTGTAGACCAGCGCTCAGAGGTCACGTTTGTTTGGCTGACTGGATCAAACCACCGAAGACTAATCCTACAGAATTAGTCCATTCGTCAACCACCTCTTGACCATAGAGGCAGTAATCATTAAAATGGTTACAAAAGGAATGCCTGAGTCCTCTTTGAAAAGGCATGCTGCTTCCCTTTTTGGGGTAAAGGTAAACTGAACCACATTCCCAACTTAAAAAGTAAAAAGGTTTTTGGTAAAAGGTAACCTTTACAAAGATTTATGTCTTTCACATAAGTATGTTGTACCATGATAAAACTTGCTGAAACAACATCATTGATTTAAGGGTTGGAAGGGAATGATGATCAAGACGTTGACTAAATAAACAGTATTAAACTAATTATTTGTTCACATCTAAAACTCCACTGTTTTGCTCATAGCTGCTTACCATCCATTGATATTTGCTTCTTGGGCAGAGGGGTCGTGCTATTTCATATTACAATATCTATTTTTCCTGTTATTCACACTAGACCCATTTACACGGGGCGGAAGGGTAGCCTAGTGGTTAGAGTGTTGGATTAGTAACCGAAAGGTTGCAAGTTCAAATCCCCGAGCTGACAAGGTACAAATCTGTTGTTCTGCCCCTGAACAGGCAGTTAACCCACTCATTAAAAATAAGAATTTGTTCTTAACTGACTTGCCTGGGGAAAAATAAAAAAAACACCTGGTTCTAACCTCCTTTGTCCTGATCTCGCTCACATTCTGATTGATTGTACCCACATTTTTAGACAGGTGTAGACAATCAAAAGAGACATTGTGACCTGATTGTGATCAGGTTTTCCTGACCACCTCCAGAGGTCGTCAGACACGCATTGTGTCTGGATATCTTAGAAGTGTCTGGACAGAGAAACCATTTAAATCATAATTAGTACGCCCTCTAAAATCACTGGCAGGTGGCACCATTGACTGATTACATCAATATGTGTCTTACAATAAATAAATTTAGTATTTTGAAAGAACAGCTGTGATATAATTAGCATAAAGGTAGGGACCAGGAAATCTGGTCGCAACGCAGACACAGTGGGCAGATAATAGACACATTTTGTTCTGGAAATGTGGGCACAATCAGAATGTAGACAAGATCAGGACAAAGGATCCGTGTTAGCACCAGATATAAACAGGGCTACTGACAGACCATGCTGCTGTTGCTAAGTCCAATACCATTACATTTTACCTGAAATCTGATGTGACAAGATTTTTTTCCTGTCTCACAACTTCTCAGGTAAATCCCATACAGTACCTCGCACCTCCCAAACATTCTTTCAGGTCTTATAAAGGACCCAGTACAGATCATTAAAACATACAACTATGACTAATCTCCCATGTCTCACTCTAAGCCTTTGACCTTTCCCCAATGTAATCTCTATTAGAAACCATTTATGACTGAAATGACTGAAATTTACTTAACAAGTCTTGTCATCGCCGCACCTTTGTCAGCGTCTTAGCGGCCAATCGAATGTGAAACGGCTCACCGGGCGACAAAACCCCTACGGTGAACTTTCAGGTCTAAAGATTTTGGTCAGGCCGGAAAGGTGGCTCCGACTGAGAGGCAGGAGCTTGGCGCGGCTCCTTTGAAATCTCCTCGATTGTAAAACGCAGCTGCTTTTCACATGGAAAGGATCTGCCCTGAGAACTGTGCCCATGACAGCACAGTGGATCAAATTCCACCTCCCGGCAGGTTCTGGTCAGAATTGGATACTTCTGCTTTGTCATCTGGGCCAGTAGCCTTTCTAGAAAGAGTTGGACCAGTTGATTCTCAACCAAATGAGTCATTTTCAGATGCTAATGTAAAGGGTTTACCCAGTAAAGACTAAACCATTGCATGAAGATGCATAAGCCCTTGTTAATGAGCACATAGCTCATTAACATTTTTGTTGGAGTTAGTGTAAAAAAAAACATCTAAATATATTTGAAAAACAGTCTTAGTTATCCTTGTCCATTGCCATTGCTTGACTTGAGCAGGAGCTCACTGGAGCTGAGTACCAGCACCTTAAATGTTCTACTGCTTGAGCTCCTGTTCCTCTCATAAAATGTTATCTCAACATATCTCACCTAAATATAAACAATACCAGCACCCAAAACTAGTAGGATACCTAGTAGGAACCTATTTCAGTCTAAGTCAAGCACTGTCCAGTGCTCATACAGAGACCAGGATTG
Organism: Oncorhynchus masou masou; assembly: GCF_036934945.1. NCBI lineage: Eukaryota > Metazoa > Chordata > Actinopteri > Salmoniformes > Salmonidae > Oncorhynchus > Oncorhynchus masou. Next base: position 65,103,859 of record NC_088243.1, on the reverse strand, counting down.
GATTTTTAAAAAGAATCATGGCGGAGACCTAATATCCACCCTGCTTTGTTGAAATGTACTGTACCCATTTACTGTACTGTACCAACTCACACACACTGAACTGTGTTCATATTTCAATCCATCACCAGGGTTGTCAATGCACTAATGATGTCATTGATGCTAATGGAAAAGGTGACATGCTCACTGAGGTGGATAATGATGCTAATTAGCTAAACATCCCAGTGATGCGCATGTAGCAGCTCATCATATCCACCGAGGAACTATCGATTGCCAGAAAAAAATGGAAAATCAATTTTTCTGTTTGCGTGTGTGTGCATAAGCATTTGGTCATATAGAATTAATCCAAAACGAACCAACACATCAAACATCCATAGAATGCCTTTCAGATAGAATAGATTTGGTTAACATCAACAGATAGTTTATATTGTTACAATGTTTAGATCCCATCTAATACAAGGAGTCAAAGCTGAACAAGATTGATTTATCTATTTCATGACTGTTTCTGGCTATGCCACAATTCCGCATTGTGTAGGCTTTGTGATGGAGGGATTAAACAACCTACAACTGATAAAAATGAATATCTCCTCTTCTATGAAATTCAGCTGGCTTCAGGGTGACCCTGCGTCCTTGTCAGTTGAGGATGAGATGGCTCCACAAAGCCAATGCTATATAGCCTCTCCTCTTCTCTTCTCTTCTCTTCTCCAGGTGACCGCCTGCACTCACAGGTCAGCTGTGTTTCATTTTGATCTGGCAGAGATGAAAAGAACATCAGACAGGTAGGCATCTCTCGCTGTCTGCACTAAGCTAACAAAGGGACTGTTGTGCTCATACAGTATGTTGTGTTTATTGTGCACAGCAACATCTCTCGAGGAGTAATCTGAGGACAGCAAAAACACTGTATTTTTTACATTGCTTTGAGGATCCTAATGAAACAGACAATACTCATATTTTCTCAGGCAGTCTGATGAATATGGCTGCTGGCAAAATCTTTAGGGAAGTTATTTAGAAAGGCAGATTAGAAAGAAAATGCATAAATTAAACTGTTACTAAAGCCTTATTTGCAATTAATGCTTCCCTTTCCAGCTCATTGCCAGCCTACGTAATTTATCATTTATCATTCATTCTCCTGCTGATTGCCAAGCCCAGATTCAGTTTCCTCGCTATATGAGAATAATAATGGTCTCCATTACAGGCAAATGAGTTTAAACTCCAAGTCACATGAGGGAATAAGACTGTAATCTACATATTTAAATGTAAAACCTGAAGATGGGGAATGATGGCATCAGGAGGTAATTCAGTCACACTTACCAAACACTTACCCACAGTACCAAAGCAATGTTTGGGAACCGAAAACATCAATGTGAACTGTACCTTTCAAGTACAGTGGAGTTATAGGGGGGCGGCAGGGTAGACTAGTGGTTAGAGTGTTAGACTAGTAACCAGAAGGTTGCAAGCTCAAACCCCCGAGCTGACAAGGTACAAATCTGTAATTCTGCCCCTGAACAGGCAGTTAACCCACTGTTCCCAGGCCGTCATCAAAAACAAGAATTTGTTCTTAACTGACTTGCCTGGTTAAATAAATAAAAATAGGGTTATAGTGGATGTTTAAGCACATCAATCCCATGGAACCCGATTATTCAACACCTTTTTAGAAATGGGTCAATCATACTGTTTGTATTAATGCAACTATTAGAAAATAATTGTTTAGATTGCACTGGGTCTTTAAGTTTGTCCACCGTAAACAAACTAATATCTCCAGAGATTAGTTATATTAAGCTCTTCCATTCCAATACCAAACTTAACAAAACATGCAAATATGTCCTGTTTAAATTGCGGTCAAAATGAATTAACTGAGAATGAACCTGCTCAAGTGCATCAACATTCATCGCTCATAGTTTCTGGAATCGACATTGTAATGTTGCTCAGCAGACCATTAAGTCAAACGGGGGGGGGGGGGGCTTTTGTCTTTGCTAGAATGCACTGAGTGACATTTGTTTGTTCTATACCTCTGGGCCTCCTTATATCTATGCAGACAGGGCCTCATTTATCGACTAGCTTGCCTTATTGGTCCCATTTATTCCATGCTGCATGGTGGAGTAAGAGTCATTGAATGAAACCATCAGTTATCTATGCAGGCCTGCATAGAAAGGCATCGGGGGAGTTAATATGCAATTATGAGGAAACCCATTTCCCTGCTATTCAATAAAGGAACAAAAGACAAAACTGCGTACTATTTTGTTAATGCAGTGGATGACAACAAAAACGCATAAACAGAAGCTTTGCTTTATGGAAATGCTTCCCATTAACCCTTTGCTATACCCTTGTGTCTCTGAGGAACAAAGGAATATCAAACCAAAATTGTATTCAGAGGAAAGTCATGGTCAAGTAGAAGCCATTCCAGAATTGGGGGGTTGGAAGGTAGACTGCTCTGAAGCATTATTTTGAATACATTTTGGCGGTTCAATATTTGATCAAACGCTCTAAGCTATCTGTCAAGTGAAATCCAAATTACATTTGCTGAATATGTCCTCATTTGCATAAGTAAAGACAGCAGTCTAATGGATATTAATGACAGGACACAAACAGGGTTATGTGCTGGTCAGAGTCTGTCACAAACCAAGAAAACAAACTGTAGCTTCAGGCCCAGGTGGCCAGATGCACACAGAGAGGACATTTTCATAAGAAATGAGTCAGCATTCATCATCATTACGATGATCAATATGACAAATAGATGTTTGTAGCTATTCCTGAAAACCCATTAGACATCATTACAGTGATCAATAAGTAGCTACATGCTGTATTATGCAACTCAGTCTCATGAGCTTAACGTATACTGTAAGTGAATAACCAGCTACATAGAAAATGCTGTTCAGGGAGGCCTGACATTGGTGACCAGGTGTAGACACTATTTTTAGATCATGACTTCTATGACTTCTTCTATCATGACTCCATCAGATACAGTGCCTTGCAAAAGTATTCATCCCCCTTGGCATTTTTCCTATTTTACTGCATTACAACTTGTAATTTAAACAGATTTCAATTTGGATTTCATGCAATGGACATACACAAAATAATCCAAATTGGTGAAGTGAAATGGAAAAAATAACTTGTTTAAAAAAATTCAAAAAACAAAAAAATGGAAAAGTGGTGTGTGTTTATGTATTCACCCCCTTTGCTATGAAGCCCCTAAATAAGATCTGGTGCAACCAATTACCTTCAGAAGTCACATAATTAGTTAAATAAAGTCCACCTGTGTGCAATCTAAGTGTCACATGATCTGTCACATGATCTCAGTATACAGTGGGGCAAAAAAGTATTTAGTCAGCCACCAACTGTGCAAGTTCTCCCACTTAAAAAGATGAGAGAGGCCTGTAATTTTCATCATAGGTACACTTCAACTATGACAGACAAAATGAGAAAAACATTCCAGAAAATCACATTGTAGGATTTTTAATGAATTTATTTGCAAATTATGGTGTAAAATAAGTATTTGGTCAATAACAAAAGTTTATCTCAATACTTTGTTATATATCCTTTGTTGGCAATGACAGAGGTCAAACGTTTTCCGTAAGTCTTCACAAGGTGTTCACACACTGTTGCTGGTATTTTGGCCCATTCCTCCATGCAGATCTCCTCTAGACAGCTGTGATGTTTTGGGGGCTGTTGCTGGGGGGGGGGGGGTGAATAGTTATGTACACTCAACCTTTCAGCTTTTTTGTCATATTTCTTGTTTGTTTCACAAGAAAAAACTATTTTGCATCTTCAAAGTGGTAGGCATGTTGTGTAAATCAAATAATACAAACCGCCCAGAAATCAATTTCAAGTCCAAGTTGTAAGGCAACAAAATAGGAAAAATACCAAGGGGGTGAATAATTTCGCAAGCCACTGTAAGGGAGACAATTCCCTTCCTCTGAGATAGTGTACACAGGAAAACTACGCGATGAGCACCACACTTTATTGAGGCTACTATCAAGGTTATTTATGTCAGCCAGAAGAGATGCATAAATATGCGTTTCACATTTCATTCTCTACAGCGTGCCATGTGCTTTGCATCATATTAGCAATCATCCATACAAACGATCATCTCAGACTGCCAGATAAAACAGGCATTTTTATTATCCTACACAGTGCATCCATAAATATTTACTGTACATCTGCAGGCTTGGTTTTACCCCAGTTTTCCATTTGAATTTGGGTTTTTAATGTGATATGCTTAATTCAAACAAATGCCCATAGATAAAATTATACATTACTACAAAATGTACATTCAAATGTGGCGACTCAGCAGATGCTCTTACCAGAACAACTTACTTCAACAATAGATTTGGTATAGGATTATACATCATTTTCAAAATGCAATCTGGTAATCACAGGAAGATTGTTGCAAAAGGTCTTATAAATCATGCATTACCATATTTCCAAGTTCAGCAAGAGGCATATACAGATTGATTTACATTGCATAATTAATCTCCAGCATAATCAATGGGAGTTTTGAAATGTAAATCCACATCAGTAATCGGGGAAAGGCTCACACTTGCACTACTGGGCAAAACAATACTTTTTTTTATTGCAAAGCAAATGTGTTACTGGGTCCCCAAATGCTTGTATGATGAGCTCTTATGCAGTTTGAATACCTAATCAATTTACAGCCACAGTCCCCATACTAGTGCCATAGATCATTGAGTTGCTTCCTTGTCTGATAGGCCCATGCTACCTCAACACAACCAGATAATTTGCTTAATGTAAATGGATGAGTATTACTCCTTCTCAGTCACAACAACATGGAGTAATAATGACCCACAAACATTTTAGTTCCACTGTGGAGATGCAAAAACCCAAGTATCTAATATGCTGTAGGGTTCATATGCTGCAGAGTTAGCTCTATATTGCACTGGAAAAGAGTTCAGGATAATATACATTATTTATGCTTAATGGGTACAAGTATAGGGGTTAGATCCTCCAAGATCAATACATTCCTCTCTTATGTGAAAACCTGGAAAACCTGCCTCTGAAAACATTTCTACTTAGTATTAGTTCCTCTTTTATTACTTTGCAGCTCAGTCAACAGCAAGGTATGGAGTTCTAATGAATTCCCTTGAAATAGATGTAATCCTCCCGATTGGACGGGTTTCAACAACCTCCCCTCCACTTTTAATTAGAACTGCAGTCACTCATATGCTATCATTGTTTAAAGAGTCCTGCTCTCAAATTCCAGACTCAGGTTGTTAATCATGGAGAAGGCAGGCAGCAGTTACTGTAGATTACAGAATGGTTCTCTGAGTTGCCTGATTGTGTAGAGATTCCTGCATTCCTGATGTTTACATGCACTTTAAAGTTCAGTTTGATGTGATAGTTATACAACTTCTCTATTGATAGAGCAACAACAAACCACTCTTTTTAGGCTTACGTGATATGCACTATACCATTGCAGGGGCTTTACTCATGTCATGGCCCCAGTCAATGAAAGTGGACACGTATTTTCATAAGTAGAATATGTTCTATCCATCATAGGTTTCTGGCAGTAAACAAAAAAAAACATCAAAACTCCTTGGGTGAATTATTGGGGTTAAGAGTTATTCTATTGCACGGAAGCTTGATGATGTCATCCTGATTAGGTTCCACTGGGCTCACACTTTCTCCCAGTGGCAGAGGAGTGAAATGACACGTTGCTTTTATTGTCAACAAGGGAATGAGGATTCAACAATAGAATACCATCCTGATTATAGACCTGTGAGAGCACTAGCCTGCATCCAATACGCTCTGCCTATATATTCCATTATACCCTGTCTTCCATGACATTTTCACACTGTTCCCCCCATGCACTTTCCAATTTACACCTGTACCAGTGTTCATTATTTTTCTGCCCATAAAATGCAGTCATAAGGAAGCATGAGATTCTATTCTGAGAGTTATGTCTTGCGGAGCCATCACTTTCCCTATATGCTCCTGTCTCCCCATCCTATGCTCTTTGTTCCTTGAATGGATTCACATATACCGACCAGGGCTATGCCACTGTATAAATGTGAGTATATGTTATCTGCGCTCATTAGGGCTCTGTACTCAGGGAGGGGGTTGGAGAGAGTGGCTTGAAGGGCAACACAGTTTGCCTTCATTCAGCCCTCAGCATGTAGAACAATGTGGCTTGATGGAGGAGGTTTTTCTCACAATACCCAAGCAACAGAAGGAACACTCTAAAAGGGGAATGCCAAAGTAAATCTACTGACAAACTATGACAAGCCCTGTAATTCTGCAGTATAACCTACGATACCACCACTACCCCGCCAAAATACATTGTAGGCCTACTACAATGGGATAATCATGATATTAGTGACAAATATGTAGTATTGAATTGTAATAGACGCAGTGGGGAATAATTTGGTTAATGGTGAGTTTCAGTAAGGAGGTAATCCTACATATGACAGAAAAGGATATGGCATTAGGCTGCTATTAACCATATTATCCAAATACTCAGCGATATGACAAGAGTCAGGTGGGAAGTGTTGTATCACTGTGGTGGAGAGAGAGGGTGCTCTAGGAACAAAGGGATTTTATTCATGCATGGTCTTGAAAGGGTTAAGGTGTGCACCAGAAATGCGCACAAACATGTGTATGTAAGCTATTTTAGTAGGCTTTGACATCGCACCCACAATTAACTCCCTATCCCCAATGTTGGCTATACAATGAAACAATGATGTATTTATTGCGTAGCTCGATCCTGCCCTACTGTATCAAGTCCTAAAGCTACGGGTGTAGCTCTAAACACATATGACTGGTGCGTAGTGAAACCGTTAAAAAAGTGTGAATATATTTCTGTGTAGGCTATATGACTATGATATGTGGTTGTTTTCCAACTTGTAAACGACTGCCAGTTCGGACCTTATCGAATCGGTTTCCCGCTTTCCAAACCTACCCTTGCAGAGAAAGAGTGCGCTGCAACCTGATCATAAACTTGGTTTAAGAAGAGAGCCCCGCCCTCTTTTCAGCTTTCGGGTCTCCTTATAAGCAGCAAGCCTGTTGTACAAGCGTTTATACACTAGAAGACCACTGGAGCAGTCCAGTTCACCAACCATCCTGGAAACGAACTCTGGCTGTAAACCTGGAGGATTACATTGGTGCTTTTGCATAGAAGGGAGAAAAAGAATCATGGATTTCCTCAATCATAACTATTTGAGTGCTCGCAACCCATATGACTATACCTTTAATTTTTGGAACGACTATCTGGGTCTGTCGACGTTGGTCACGAAGAATAACAAGCACATGATGCCCCAAAGCCCAAACTCCATCACCGAGTCCCTGAAAGCAACCCTGGGTTTGGATGACTCTCCAGAATGTGCGTGCGTAATATCGGGCAGTAGTGGAGGCGGACACCTGGACTGCTGTTGTCCATCCGCGAGCCCCCCGCCTACCTCCATCCTGGACTTGAAGGAGCGCTTTTCAATTCTGAGTCCATTCCAAAACCAAATCGGTGGCATCCCACTACAAGACCGGGACTTGGGCTTCGGGGGGAGCTTCGCAGGATTTGACCTGTTCGGAGTGGAGAGGAAGATGCGCAAACCAACGTCAAGGAATAAACAGGAGCCCAAAATCTGCGTCTTCTGCAGGAATAACGGTGCGCCGGAGGAGGTGTACGGCTCCCACGTTCTGAAGACACCCGACGGGAGGGTGGTGTGCCCCATTCTTCGGGCTTATACCTGCCCTCTTTGCAGTGCCAATGGTGACAATGCGCACACAATTAAGTACTGTCCACTCTCCAAAGATCAACCAACCCAGCGACCATTAAAGGGAGGGAGGGCAGTGGGTGGTAAGCGAATGAAAATATTCTAGAGATAGATTTGTACACAAATAAAGAAACTAAATTGAATTGCACTGAACAATTTTCAGATGACTGTTTCCATTGCGGCTATAGCATATCCCAGTCCTAATGGCTAGGCTACATGACTTCATAAACAAATAAAACAATATATTGATTTTATGCTTTTTCCAAAATCTCTTATATTTTTATAGTTGCTTTATTCACATAGATGTTTTTATTCGTTATACATTGAATTTATTTTCTTCTTATAGTGTATAGCTCTTTGCGTGTTCATTTAAATTCACCTATATTCATAATCACAATGTGTGAACAAATGCTGAATGTTTCGTGGGGTACATTGATTTATGAGGGCGTGAGAAGGTTGTGATTGTCATGTTACCAGTACTTTTTACTGTAAGCTTAGCTATTCTTTTCTCTTTGAAAACCAAAGTTATGTTTGTCATTAAACAAGGGTAAGAATGTTCATGAATAAAACTATTTCCATTCAAGATGTCTGTAAAACAAGATATGGCTCTTTGAGGCCCATTCCTTGGTCTGCCACTCCACAACACAGTTTCAAACTTGCTCTGAAGTTGACATGTAATATCTGTAGCATAAAAAAACAAGACAATGACATCTCTGTTATGGCCTGGTGTTTTCTGGGTAACTTCATACTCAATAATAGCCAAGCCAAATGACTCATCTCCCATGTCACACATCACCCAGACTTATGAATAATCATTACCCCAATAAGATATACCCTTGATGTTTACATTCCCAAGAGAGGGTAACACACTGGATATAATTGCTTGTAGGCATTTCTTTTCAATGCAGTTTTTCTTTTATCAACAATTACCCCAAAAAGTCCTCAACAGAGGACTGAACTGGGGAGGCAAGGAGTGCTCTGCAATGTTAGAGTCAGGAGGACAATTCACCTTGAGAAATAGTGGGATAGCGCAAATGAATGTTATTAAACAAGCCTTTCTAAAAAACAATGTATTAGCCCCCTTTTGCATTATTTCCCTGATTAAATCCAAAAAGATGCAAAATTATTGTGAATGTAAGATGGAAAGATGGAAAGTTGTCACTTGTGAGACTGCACATTTCTGACAGTTATGTTAACCAAAGGATTATACCATTTTAATGAACTGAAATGAGGAAGAGAGATTTGCTGTATTGTATATAAAGTTGACTTACGTTTATTCAGTATTTTAGCATTTCAAGTGACTTCAGAGGGTACTACCTCAACAGGATTTTGTACTTACATGTAAAATGTCAACTGCAGTTTATTAATATAGTGCTGCCATTTATAATAAGGGTTTGAATAGTATTTTTGATCTTTGTATAACATAATTGTATTTTTCTTTTGCTGCATTCAAACATGACAAAAGTGTATTTCCAATAAGCTCTACTCATTCTTCACCAAAACGTGATTGTCTGTATATAGTGTTATCAGTTTACGTGTTCAATGTTACATTCTTGGGGTTGTTTGCAAGAGAATGGGATATATTGAAAACAGTTGACAATTTGCCACTTGTAACAGAGGTTTTTGATTAAATGAAATGAGAAAAAAGAAACACTGTTGATCTTAGTTATTAGTATTTTACCACAATTTTCCTATATGCCTTGTGTGCAGAATAATACGATATGAATGAATTAATCCCTGTATGCTGCCTGTGCAGAATAATACGATATGAATGAATTAGTCCCTGTATGCTGCCTGTGCAGAATAAATACAATATGAATGAATTAGTCCCTGTATGCTGCCTGTGCAGAATAATACGATATGAATGAATTAGTCCCTGTATGCTGCCTGTGCAGAATAATACGATATGAATGAATTAATCCCTGTATGCTGCCTGTGCAGAATAATACGATATGAATGAATTAGTCCCTGTATGCTGCCTGTGCAGAATAATACTATATGAATGAATTAGTCCCTGTATGCTGCCTGTGCAGAATAATACGATATGAATGAATTAGTCCCTGTATGCTGCCTGTGCAGAATAATACTATATGAATGAATTACATGAATAAATAGCTTATCAAATATTATAACTGATGCCTTGATGTTATTGATCGACTTGATAGACACAGACCTCGTTCACCAGTTGACATGAACAGTATCTCATTGCCATTGTCAGATATTAAATGTAGGCTAGACCATACCATGAAAGATTGCACATATCATTCTTGGCTCTCTGTCATTGGCTCCGCCTACAGAACATTAAAGTCCATACTCCAACAGATGGAGGGAGTGGTCTTCCTCCGCTCTAGAAGTTAAAGTCTCTCTGCATGAGAGCCACCTCAGCTGGAGGAACAACGCCCCATGGTTGTTCCAAGCACATGCCCGTTGTTCATGAAGGCTGCCCACCCTGGAATGTCTAGGCCAGTGTGCCTCCCTACTCAACACAGATCATTGTTTGCTCTGAAGTCTATTGAATAATGCCCCCCTCTCCGAGCCTCTCTGTCTGCTATCTCTGGAATGGCAGCAGCCAGCAGTCCATAACTTCTGGGCCTGTTTTGAGAAAGGGGGATTCAGACAGACAGTATACACTAAGCACTCGGGTGCTGTGTTGAGGCCTTGGGCACAGCCATCCACACCTCTCAGCCCTCTCCTCTTCCTTTCTCCCTCCCTCTCATTCTCCAGCTGGGGCCCTGCATTAAAAATGGATGGATACTAAGTGCAACAGGGATTTATCTCTCGGAGAACAGTGGTGGGGAAAAGCCTGGAGGGGATCATTTCAGACAAACATGGCTGCCATACCAGGCCCTATTCCCATGCTGCCCCACCCCATTAGCTGTGCTGCCAACAGGATTTGATTAATCTAGTTAGTTCCTCCATTTATGGGGTGAATTTCTAACATGATTTTATGATGGGAAATGGCTGTCTGTCAATATCATACTGTAAGCCTATATTATACAGATAATAGTTTTTGTACATGGTATGAGGAGGAATAACAGTACACGGACTGGGTTCATATTATGACTGTATGTGTTATGTTAGATGCCAAACAGTAAACAAATAATACTTATTAGTGCCATAATTTGGCACTTACACTACAGGCCTACTGTAAAGTCTTCTCAGTCAGTAGTGGCCATCCACTAGTTTTCTGAGGTGAATAATTAATCTTTTGGTTGTGTATACTGGGTTGTTACTGTAGAGAAGACCTCTAATTATGTAACAGTATGCTCACATATCACATTTCCTCACAAATCTCCCATTGACATCAATGCATAATTTACATATTTAATAGAGGTACTCAGGTTGGGATTCAATCCGAGCATGCTTGTAGACAAAGCGTCTTTTAAAGGCAATGTTACCCCGTTGGCAGAGATTGCATTCAATGTCAACGCTGATGTCGGCTTCATTTACCTTTAAATGTCAAGTAGGGATTCAGATTGAATCTCAGCCTTAGCTGAAGTTAGGACTTGGGCCTAACATAATAGCCTACTGCAGACTGCATCATATGTAGAAATGTAAATTAAAGAACATCACCAATAAATCTGAATTCACATATCTCATGGATAGGTGACTATGTCCAAATAAATTCACTTCTTTTTCTATATCATCTATGATTAATACTACCTACCTCACAATACCAACCGTAATTGAGCTGGGGATTTCTATACCAGACGCTCCCACCTGGAACATGAACCTGCAACTCTCTGGACACTACTTGTGTAGCCCTGACCTCTATCATACAATGCTGAATAAACATGGGTCACTATTTCTATTACAGAGTGCTGGGGCGAATCGACTCAGCTGTTGCTGTTAGCGTGGGCTAAAAGGACACACTCACACTGTTCATTGGCCCCATGGGCCTTCATATCCCCCTCTGTCATTTTCTATGTGATAACATTATTGAAGATGGATAATTGCTTACAGGGCAAGGTGTCACACTTATTGGCTTCCTCCCCGCCCCCCCTTTCTCAGAATCATTCTTCCTAAGGATGCTGCCTCTCGTCACCTGGGGACTTTGTGTAGAGCATATTAGACAGGAAGAGCATGAAAACCATTCCAGGGAGGACGGTTAAGTGCATCCTACATATTGCTTTCCCCAGCTTCCCGTGGACCTGACATGCATGAATCATCGAAGAAACACGAGTCCCCATATGGAGGGGTATTAGTGGGAAGTCTTCCAGTAAGTTGCCATTTGATGGTGTAAGATTTGAGCATGTTCATGTTAGACATCTTTCATAAATATAGGACTTTTACAAGACACATTCATGTGGTCATTGTTGAGGTTGTTAAGATTGAAAGTGCATTGTGGTCGTTACTTTCTATTATCTAACCGATTTGTTTGATTATTATTGGCACTTTGGTGCTATTTACTATATTATTATATGTACTGAATACAATTCACACAGCACACCCATGCTTACATTTTCAAGCCCCTTCTTGCACCCTTCATTTCTGGGTGTGCCTCTAACCTGTAGTGCCATTCCTATTTTTCAAACCAATTCTGCAAATTTGGGGAGGAGCACAACACCAACTTGACACCGTGCACTTGCAAGGCAGGCACACTATCCCCGTGCCAATAGAATGAACACACTTGGCAGGATGTAGAAAGCAGGGTTGCTAATATACTTTGGCCCATGTTTACAGAGTAGTACTCTTGGTGGATTAATTCAATGCATACACTGTAAGCCAAAATTGCATCCGACCAGAACAGCAATTTTCATTACAATTGGCCTGAGGTTGTTGTTGTCTTACTGTGATAGCCAATATTCTGGTGTTAAGTTCTTTTCTCATTCTATTTTGCCGAGGAGTGGAAAGCTGGGGGGGGGGATTGGATCTGTAAATGTACAGTAACAGAAAATAAATCACTTATGCTACCGTGGAAGTGCTACTGTCATGATGTGTAAAGCTAAGGGAGATTCCTATGGGAGCTAGTATATCCAGGCAGAGAAGCATCTGTTAACCATAACCACATGAAGGGACCACATAGGACAACCGTATATTACAGAAATGTCATCCTGTCGGCTTTGTTGTTGTTGTTATTGTGCCAAAAACATAGACACAAAGAGTTACACAGTATAAGCCTGTAGCTGTGGAAAAACTCATAATATGATTCCCATTTATACCGTCATTGATTTAAGAACTGACATTGCCATTTGCTGTCAGTTCTCAAGGATCCATAGGCAACTAGGTGTTGCTGCAAAAAAATATGACTTTACTCCCCAAATCCCTAACCTTATACAATAAAAGTTGAAATACATTCAGATTCAGGAGGTTCCTAGTTAGTCTCTGTTTGTGTTTTGGCAGTCGGAAAATTCCAGAGCTTCATTGAGCTCCCATGTGGTTGTGGTTTGGGTGAGATGCACAGTAATGCGTTTGTGACGCAAGTGAGAGGAAATTGCAGAAGCTTCCTGCACAACTGCTTTTATACCACTCCCAGGTGGATAGCAGGCCTGGCTGTAGCAGTTACAGTCCACACCAGGGGTTTCATTAAGATGTGAGGCCGCATGGCCAAGACTGAAATGTGTCTCAATAGTGCCCCCTACAGGCTGATAGTTGAAGAACACATATGCATGCAGAGTGAGAGACAGAGGAGACAACCAAATCATGAAAAAACAAAAAGATAATTTCTTGACACATTGGAAAGAATTTACCAAAAAAACTGAGCAAACTAGAATGCTATTTGGCCCTAAACAGAGTCAGAATACCTGACCACTGTCACTGACCCAAAATTAAGGACATCTGACTATATACAGACTCAGTGGGCATAGCCTTGCTATTGAGAAAGGCCACCAAAGGCAGACCTGGCTCTCAAGAGAAGACAGGCTATGTGTACACTGCCCACAAATGAGGTGGAAACTGAGCTGCACTTCCTAACATCCTGCCAAATGTATGGCCATATTAGAGACACATATTTCCCTCATGTTACACAGACTCACAAAGAATTCAAAAACAAATCAAATTTTAATAAACTCCAATGTATATATTGGTTGAAATACCACAATGTGCAATGACAGTAGCAATATTTGTGACCTGTTGCCACAAGAAAAGTGTGAAGAACAGACACCATTGTAAATACAACCTATATTTATTTTCCCTTTTGTACTTTAAGTGAAATAATCTTTAAGTTTATACACATCATTACAACACTGTATATGGATATAATAAGACATTTGAAATGTCATTATTCTTCTGGAACATTTGTGAGTGTAATGTTTACTATATGTTTTTTTTCTTCTTTATTTCACTTTTGTTTCTTTTCTATTTCACTTGCTTTGACAGTGTAAACATGTGTTTCCCATGCCAATAAAGCCCCTTAAAAATGAATTGAGAGAGATAGAGAGAGAGAGATGAAACATTAATAAACTCCCATATCTGTTAGGTGAAATACTGCAGTCACAGTACAAGATTTGTGGCACGTTGCCATGAGAATAGGGTAACCACTGGAACAAAAACAAAATTGTAAATACAACGTATATTTATCTGTCTATTTATTTTCCCTTTCATACTTCAACGACTTGCACATTGTTACAACACCGTACATAGACAATTATATGACATTTTAAATGTCTAAATGATTTTAAGTTAGTGTAACATAATGTTTACTGATTGTTTATTTCCCTTGTTTATTTTCCTTTTGTTTATTGTCTATTCCATTTGCTTTGGCAATGTAAACATATGTTTCCCATAACAATGAAGCCCGTTGAGTGAAACTACGGTTTCGTTCAGTAAACAGCTGTAATTGCAATGGTGTGCCTTGCTGTTTGGGGGGTTTCACGATGTGACGATATAGTAAAATTGCTTGTACTTTAGCACCACCTGGTGCTGTTTGATAAGCATCATCCTTAGATTACAGGAAACGCGGAGTAAACCTACTGTAGTGTAATTGAGATCCACAAGGTGTCAGCCTTATACAAGCATGGGGAAAAAATGCCTTTCTGGATCACAAAGAATAATAAAGCTCCACTGCAGTCTGTGTTTCAGCCCATTGGAACCCCTGACTTGATTTGAAACAGAAGCGGCATCATTGGGAAATGTAATTTATGATCATTTACACGTGGACCATGGATACAAGCCTTGAAAGTCCATGAAATCAACAAGTTCAGATATATATTGCTGGTTTACAATTCCATCAAATTACAAATAAAACAAACAATGCATTGATACATTCTTGCATTTTAGATTATGAAAGTTGAGATCATTGCACTTAGCTCATAGAGAGTGTGGCTTTAAGTGGCGCTATGGTTTTACACATATTTGGCATGTACATAAAGTGTGGTAAACATTAGCAACAGACAGTACATAGCTAGTATGTTTGTATTACAAATTAAATGGCACACTTTAGATTTGAAAACAAACAAGATGCTTGCATTTAAACCTTCCCTCACTCAGTATATTGCTGTTTCTTTACATGAGTGAATTGGACAAATGTGGCATAGTTTCAGGTTATGTGGAATGGGTCTTCCTTGCGACAACGATGCATGCAGCAATGATAGTAGAGCCATCTATGCTTTTTAAAATGTAAAATGTATTCTCAAAGACTCAAGCTTCAACATATCTCTCTGTGTGTGTGTGTGTGTGTGTGTGTGTGTGTGTGTGTGTGTGTGTGTGTGTGTGTGTGTGTGTGTGTGTGTGTGTGTGTGTGTGTGTGTGTGTGTGTGTGTGTGTGTGTGTGTGTGTGTGTGTGTGTGTTTGTGAGAGAGAGAGAGAGAGAATCGACAAACTTGTGACGCAAGGCGGCCCAAAGCAATACGCCCCATAGATGTAAGTACCTTTTCAAACACTAGATGGTGGTATATTGCATAGTAGGCAGTGCAAACCAACACAGCACACTTCACTTGCATAGAGGACCTCCACAATAACCTTGCTGTGAGGTAAACTGCCCTGAATAAGAATAGTTTATTCAATACCACCAATCAGAAGCCTGTAGCTAACTGTACAATCAACAAGCTAATGCAGTACAGGTGTGCTCCGCTAGCTACACAAACCTATTCAAATAAAATGGCGTGGTCATACAGTGCAATGTTGTGCAGTTTTCACAAGGGGATGATATGTAGTTACATTACACCTGTAAATTAGGTTCCTGTGAATGATGTGATTTTGACAAAATTGTGATTACGCAATCACAGCAGGACATGGGCTCTCAATGGCCAATGAAAACATTATCAGTTTGGCAGTCTAGCAAGGAAAACAGAGATAGTGGATTTCAGCCAGAACTCCTACACACACTATTACACAATCCTGATGTTGAAAGGTGCTATATAAACCAACTGAGATACACGCTGGACGGAGACTACAGTCATTAGAAGACAGGCTTAAAGAAACATTGTTCAATTAGTGGTTAGTTAAATATCGTTTCCATAAAAAGTCCCTGAAAAAAATAAATGCAATCAAACATTTGTGCACTAAAAAGTCTGTTTAAATTCTAAATGTCATTTACGTGAATTCTCTCCTAGGTCTATAGTTGATATCATTTCGTTGATAATTTTGGACATATTTTGCAGTATATTTGACATTTTTCTCACAATAGGAGAACCCTCAGCAAACCCTTAAAAACACTACGATGGCACATACGTTTTATAAGGCCAAACCATCTGCTACACTCACCATTAATCCTCACCTAACACACCAAGCTTAACTCAGGGAGCTAAAGTATCCCAATCATTTCCAAAGGAATTTAACCATTCACAGCTTCTCCAAGAAGCTCAAATAATAGCAGGCATCAGTAGGTTTTTATGGCTTGCCCTTGAATGTTAAGGCAATATGGTCGCAGGCTGGCCGGGGTGTGGACTGACTTGTTTCCAAACGCTTCATTCAATTTGTCATCTCCATTCAGGGGGCTCAAGTGGTCTAATTTGTGTTAATGAGGGGTAATAAAGTCATAGCCCCCTATATTACTGCCAGGGGGAGGGGTGGGGCCATGAAGGAGATGTATACATGGGAGGGTTGGAGGGAGGGGAGGGAGGGAGGGACGGGAAGTGTATTGACTCTTTGGGGTTTCAGGCCTGCCTGTCTCTGTCATTCACTCGCCATCCCTCCATCACGGTGGCTGTCAGCACACCACCCCCTCCCCTCCCCTCCCTGGCCCGGCCTCCATTGTCCCCCTCATTAGATTGCCTTTGTTGGTCTAATACTTCTGCCATCTGGTCAGCTGTCAGGGCCCCAGCAGGGCCGGAGCTGGACCATGTGGTCCTCCTCTCTTCATAGTCTCCTCTCTTCAAACCTCTGGCCTCCTCTCCTCTACCTGGTTACATAGGTACCTCTGGCCTCCTCTCCTCCACCTGGTTACATAGGTACCTCTGGCCTCCTCTCCTCCACCTGGTTACATAGGTACCTCTGGCCTCCTCTCCTCCACCTGGTTACATAGGTACCTCTGGCCTCCTCTCCTCCACCTGGCTGCAATAGGTACCTCTAGCCTCCTCTCCTCCACCTGGTTACATAGGTACCTCTGGCCTCCTCTCCTCCACCTGGCTACATAGGTACCTCTGGCCTCCTCTCCTCCACCTGGCTGCAATAGGTACCTCTGGCCTCCTCTCCTCCACCTGGCTACATAGGTACCTCTGGCCTCCTCTCCTCCACCTGGCTACATAGGCACCTCTGGCCTCCTCTTCTCCACCTGGCTACATAGGTACCTCTGGCCTCCTCTCCTCCACCTGGTTACATAGGTACCTCTGGCCTCCTCTCCTCCACCTGGCTGCAATAGGTACCTCTGGCCTCCTCTCCTCCACCTGGCTGCAATAGGTACTTCTGGCCTCCTCTCCTCCACCTGGCTGCAATAGGTACCTCTGGCCTCCTCTTCTCCACCTGGTTACATAGGTACCTCTGGCCTCCTCTTCTCCACCTGGCTACATAGGTACCTCTGGCCTCCTCTTCTCCACCTGGTTACATAGGTACCTCTGGCCTCCTCTTCTCCACCTGGTTACATAGGTACCTCTGGCCTCCTCTCCTCCACCTGGCTGCAATAGGTACCTCTGGCCTCCTCTCCTCCACCTGGCTGCAATAGGTACCTCTGGCCTCCTCTTCTCCACCTGGTTACATAGGTACCTCTGGCCTCCTCTTCTCCACCTGGCTACATAGGTACCTCTGGCCTCCTCTCCTCCACCTGGTTACATAGGTACCTCTGGCCTCCTCTCCTCCACCTGGTTACATAGGTACCTCTGGCCTCCTCTCCTCCACCTGGTTACATAGGTACCTCTGGCCTCCTCTCCTCCACCTGGCTGCAATAGGTACCTCTAGCCTCCTCTCCTCCACCTGGTTACATAGGTACCTCTGGCCTCCTCTCCTCCACCTGGCTACATAGGTACCTCTGGCCTCCTCTCCTCCACCTGGCTGCAATAGGTACCTCTGGCCTCCTCTCCTCCAACTGGCTACATAGGTACCTCTGGCCTCCTCTCCTCCACCTGGCTACATAGGCACCTCTGGCCTCCTCTTCTCCACCTGGCTACATAGGTACCTCTGGCCTCCTCTCCTCCACCTGGCTACATAGGTACCTCTGGCCTCCTCTCCTCCACCTGGCTACATAGGTACCTCTGGCCTCCTCTCCTCCACCTGGCTACATAGGTACCTCTGGCCTCCTCTCCTCCACCTGGCTACATAGGTACCTCTGGCCTCCTCTCCCCCACCTGGCTGCAATAGGTACCTCTGGCCTCCTCTCCTCCACCTGGCTGCAATAGGTACCTCTGGCCTCCTCTCCTCCACCTGGCTGCAATAGGTACCTCTGGCCTCCTCTCCTCCACCTGGCTGCAATAGGTACCTCTGGCCTCCTCTTCTCCACCTGGTTACATAGGTACCTCTGGCCTCCTCTTCTCCACCTGGCTACATAGGTACCTCTGGCCTCCTCTTCTCCACCTGGTTACATAGGTACCTCTGGCCTCCTCTTCTCCACCTGGTTACATAGGTACCTCTGGCCTCCTCTCCTCCACCTGGCTGCAATAGGTACCTCTGGCCTCCTCTCCTCCACCTGGCTGCAATAGGTACCTCTGGCCTCCTCTCCTCCACCTGGCTGCAATAGGTACCTCTGGCCTCCTCTCCTCCACCTGGCTGCAATAGGTACCTCTGGCCTCCTCTCCTCCACCTGGCTGCAACAATAAGGCCCCTTTCACACTTGAAGGAATTAGGAAAAGATTGATGTACCCTCAGTGTGAGTGCACCATGGGGCACGTCTCGGGGACTGTCTTTCTCCCTGACCATGTTGTGCGGTGAAGGCAACAGGCCCTGTTTGCAAACAGCCAGTCCCCTTTTTACTTGTCTTGTTTGGTCGTAAGCTAGCAGATTTGCATATTAACTAAACTTCACATTGCCATTGGTTTATTCTCAGTGGGGTTTGTTCAGTGGATTGCCAGGGCCTTGAAGAAATATGACTTATATTTTGATTGATTTATATTTTGGTTCTGAGAAAGAGGAGAGAGGACACGAGGAGTATGCGATTGAGATTCTCCCATTGTGATGGCCTTATTCTCTCCATAGTGAGAGACCTCTTGATTCAATAGATGGCAGTGTGGTCTTGGTCAATGGTCCTGTTGAATGGACGACCACGGGAATATATACCTTACTCTCCATAGTATGATCCACTTGTACTGTAGGTTGATCATCAGAGACTGGGCCCTTTCTATTGAACATTTGATATAGTCATTATGAAATGGACATCTCAAGTGAACAGAGAGGTTAAAAAGTTGCTGAGACGTCTTGCACAGGATGACAACACAGTCGACACTAGCATCCTCCGTGTTTTGCCTGCGGTGTTGTTTTGTAGGGGGAGGAATGTGTGAGCGCTCAACAACATTCCCACTGTTTGTTCCTTTGTGTTCCCTTCTTCTTCACCATTTCAAACAAAGACATGTAACGGATGACCATAACCCCTTGGTGACCGTGACCCATAGGTTGAGACATTTTCCACATGCCATAATGCCACTCTTTCATCCATCCCTCCACAACATCGTCCATCTGTCACCTGACAGGGCGAGACTCAACTATGGCCAACTTGGTCGCCACGTTACAGGGTACCACTACGAGTATCATTGTATGTGTTTTGAAATGTGGACACAGAGGACTAGAGGGGATACAGGAAGGAGATTCAGGGTGGGAGAGAGATACAGGACTAGCTCTCTGTTACTGTCGGCACAACCCAAGGCTGTAGTGGCATTGGCATAAGAGGAGACATGAAAGTCGAACACATTTCACCTATCTTGTGTTATAAACCCTGTGGCATCTCTGTAAACAACCTGAAAGTGGTCTGGACAAATTCAGATTGAAGTCTGTATAACCCTGGAGTGGTCTGGACAAATTCAGATTGAAGTCTGTATTACCCTGGAGTGGTCTGGACAAATTCAGATTGAAGTCTGTATTACCCTGGAGTGGTCTGGACAAATTCAGATTGAAGTCTGTATTACCCTGGAGTGGTCTGGACAAATTCAGATTGAAGTCTGTATAACCCTGGAGTGGATTGAAGTCTGTATAACCCTGAGTGGTCTGGACAAATTCAGATTGAAGTCTGTATAACCCTGGAGTGGTCTGGACAAATTCAGATTGAAGTCTGTATAACCCTGGAGTGGTCTGGACAAATTCAGATTGAAGTCTGTATAACCCTGGAGTGGTCTGGACAAATTCAGATTGAAGTCTGTATAATCCTGGAGTGGTCTGGACAAATTCAGATTGAAGTCTGTATAACCCTGGAGTGGTCTGGACAAATTCAGATTGAAGTCTATATTACCCTGGAGTGGTCTGGACAAATTCAGATTGAAGTCTGTATTACCCTGGAGTGGTCTGGACAAATTCAGATTGAAGTCTGTATTACCCTGGAGTGGTCTGGACAAATTCAGATTGAAGTCTGTATAACACTGGAGTGGTCTGGACAAATTCAGATTGAAGTCTGTATTACCCTGGAGTGGTCTGGACAAATTCAGATTGAAGTCTGTATAACCCTGGAGTGGTCTGGACAAATTCAGATTGAAGTCTGTATTACCCTGGAGTGGTCTGGACAAATTCAGATTGAAGTCTGTATAACCCTGGAGTGGTCTGGACAAATTCAGATTGAAGTCTGTATAACCCTGGAGTGGTCTGGACAAATTCAGATTGAAGTCTGTATAACCCTGGAGTGGTCTGGACAAATTCAGATTGAAGTCTGTATAACCCTGGAGTGGTCTGGACAAATTCAGATTGAAGTCTGTATAACCCTGGAGTGGTCTGGACAAATTCAGATTGAAGTATCCTGGAGTATGTGGGTTCATAACACCCTGGTTAGAGAGTAAAGAGACGGTTGGCTATCATCTCAGAGTCCCTGCCACACTGTCAGCATGACTATCAATCGTTCCCTTTAGTGGCCTTCTCATCTGATCATCCAGAAATGCCACAAATTAAGCCAAAATGTCTTCACACTTAGAAACAGAGAACCATAACTAGTGTACTACTGTAAAAAATAAGCTACATTCAATATACCACATGCTTAGAATGTGTTGCACGCTTGCTGTCTCATTCCAGCCATTTTTACATCAATGAGTATTCAAAGAAATCCTAAATATGGAGAGAACACAGTCCAACAACAAACAGCGTTGGAGCGTATTATTTTAGCTGTGAAAGTTTGCAGAGGAATTATAAAACTCGGAATAACTTAGAGGCTCATATTTAAGGCCTCAATGCTTGAAAGTCAAACTTCATTAAAACATCTGACTTATCTTGTGCTTACGTGCATGAAACACATGCGAGTGCACTCTTCTGTAATTAACTGGAAGGTGGTTGAAAAGGAGAAAATGTCTCCCATAGCAAAAATGTGTCATGAATGGATTATGCTATGATAATTATGAGATTTTGTCAGGTTTAAAAATAGTACAAGTTCGTAATAAAAAAGGACTTGCTTGGAGTATGGCCATCTTGGCTTCACTATAAAGCGGGTTCTCCTAGGTACAGGAGAATTTCACATTTTTGAGTATTCTGTCTTTTGTGCCTGAAATTGTGGTGGAACATGTTAATAGAGCAAAATCCTTTTGACGTGTTGTTGTAACTTCAAATGTAGGCCACACCATATCAAAACCAACCAAAACCCATAACCAACATCAAAGCCATATTAAAACTAACGTTGTAAAATGATGAGGTGCACTTTCTTTCAATCTTCCCCCTCGAGAGAGATATCAAGAACAGTGCTATAAAAGGCATTGCACGCCGCCCATTGTACCCCATGATGGCGTGCATCACCACCGGTCCGCTATCTCATTGGATAGGCTAAACAAACAAGCCTCACCAAGAGGCCTTTATCCAAGAGTGACTCCACACTCTCTCCATCTCCAGGCCCTGACGCTTCTGCACACTCACAGGGTTAAAATAAAACTTACCGCTGAACCATATTGCCCTCCCTCCCTCCCTCCCTCCCTCCCTCCCTCCCTCCCTCCCTCCCTCCCTCCCTCCCTCCCTCCCTCCCTCCCTCCCTCCCTCCCTCCCTCCCTCCCTCCCTCACTCCCTCCCTCACTCCCTCCCTCACTCCCTCCCTCACTCCCTCCCTCCCTCTCACTCTCTCACTCTCTCCCTCTCTCCATATCCTTTATTCACAGCCACGTAATTGGTAGTCAATTTGAGCTCCCCCTTTTCCTATTGTGAGCAGATTTTGCTCTGACAGAGTGCGGAAGATTAATGGCCACGAGCAACCGAGGGGGGCTCGCCTCAGCAAGCATGGGCGCCCTAAATTCATTACACCAATTTCCCCCTGTCCTGGGCTCCCCTCACACACACACACACACACACACAAAGAAAATAAATAGAGAATAAAAAGAATAGAAAAAGTCAGAAGGCCTTAACGAAAGAAAAGAAAAATGGAAGGAAAATAAAGACAAAAAGATTAAAGCAGCTATGTGGTTTGTTTCTCAGTGTACATCCTAGCCAAAGGCATATACAGCATGTGTCATCTATACATTGATGCTGACAGTCATCCATAAAGGATTTTAGGTGGGTGTGACAATCCTCCATGTTTTGTTAACATTTCTGTCCATATTCTATCCAGTATTCTATTCATTTTGTGAACGAATTGAATGCATTTTGATCTATTCTAAAGTATGCAAAAAATACCATTGGAGTATACATGAATGTTTAGCCTAATTGCCTTGAAAATACCTTTGGTTTACCTATCGAGAGCACAACGTTAGGTTGTTACAATAACGACTCAAATCGGAAGCACTACTTTGATCGAAGCAAATCCCAACATCCTTTTATTTACTGAAGCAAACACTCCTGAGCACGTTGCACTCACTGGTTTCAAACTCCTTGGCTGACCAGGAAACACCTTGAACTTTGGTATGATAAGAGTGACCTGTCCACTGGGGTTGGCCCATAATTGAGATGATTTATATCTCCTGCCAAAGTCTCTCCCCCCCCTCTCTCCCTCACCCCGCCTGTCTGCAGCACATGCCCTGTGAGATGGCAAAACGCCCCAAGGTCCAGGAGGGGAGCTGCTGTCCTGGGGGCCGAGCCCATGGAATTGTCCTCCTCAGTGACAAGCCTGTGGAGAGCCCCGCGAGCACCGTCACCACTAGACCCATCACAACCCTGCCCTACAATGTGCTGTCTGTCACCTGTCAGCCGGCCCGGCTGGCAGACATCACCAAGGCCAAATGCAATCTCCCATGTCACTGCCACATCCTGTCTGCTCTGGTGTTGGGGAATACGCCGTTAAAAATGTGCCTTTTGGCTAAACCTGGCACACTGACAGATATGTTTATTCATGTGCATTGTCAACTTCAAATGTAATGAGGTTGTTGGTTCTGTGCATGTTTGGTGGCCATTTTTAATATTTCAGGAAATTCCATGGTGATAATAATGCAAGCTGTGTGAAAGTCCAACCAATTTGTGTGCACTATTTACAACCAATAGTTCTGGCCATGCATTAGGATTGACATAGAGGTGGTCAAAAGACATGATTCATTTCATGATAAACCTTGTGTAACGATCGTCGTTGGTGGAATTAGACCAAGCTGCAGCGTGGGGCAGGTTAATCATATTCTTTAATGATAACAAGAACAAGAGAACAGCAGGGCTCAACAGCAACAATACAAAGACAAGATCCCACAACATAGGTGGGAAAAAAGGCTACCTAAGTCTGATTGGGAACCACACTCAGCCAAACACAAAGAAATACAACACATAGAATGCCCACCCAAATCACACCCTGACCAAACCAAATAGAGACATAAACAGGGCGTAACACATTGACTTAATACATTTTCACACATGGTTTGATACTGAACTGAAATTGGATTTAAAGTATTTTGCATGGCTGAAATTTAGCTGCAAATTAAAGGCTATACTCATCAATTCGGTTCCTATCATAATCATAAATAGCACAAATTGCTAATATTTACAATTTACTGTGGGAAACGAATATTTCTCATCTTTTGGGGTAACAGTTGATCAAATGTTTTGAATTCCTACCTCATTTTTATATATTTTTATATCTTTGTCAGTAACTTGCCAGACGGCCATCTTTGGTGGTGGCAGTTGAGTCTCTGAGGTTTTCTTCCCAGGGTGGATTCATAATTCTTTGTCCTGCCTTCAAAGCCCTTGGCAGATTAACACGGCAACAGTGCTGTGTGATTTGGCCTGCCGTGTAATTTATGTACCTTCCCTGGCTCAAGGGTTTGCCTCTGCACCTGTTAGGGACCTACAATAAGCAGTGTGTCCATGCCAGGACTGTTATGTGTGTGGAGATGGTGACTATGTCTATAGGGGTGGCTGTGCAGGTCAGCTTTTGAAAGCAAATCATTTTCCCCCCCTCCTTTTTCACATGAGTTGTGGTCGAGAGAGAGGGCCTTAGGGGTGCACTTCGAGGCCAACCAATAAATCCTCAGTGACCTCTCATACTGTAGACGAACTAGATTAATCGATAGGCACAACATAAAAGGCCTCCACTGTGGTAATGTGGACAAGGTGCACCGGCCGTCTCAACAGTAGCTCCTTCCTTCACAACGTTCAAGATGGATGGGACCGGTACCACTGCCCAACGATAAGAGCTAGTTTACAAGTTTCCACTTAGCAGCACCTGAAGACCCAAGACCAGGGATTGGAAGACACCCCAAATGTTTAACATTAAGGTTTCATAATTTGGAGGAGTGGGAGCGTCGGGGGAATGGGAGGATGGGAATATGACAGAACGTCAGTGGGTGCATGGATGGGTAACGGTGAGTGGTAATAAAGATGTCACGAGCTAACATCAAGAGACACAAAGTCTCAATTTCAGCCAATGTGCTGCCAGCCAGATGTGGGGGTATGAAACCGCGATTGGACCGTGACCCGACCTGTTTGCCATGCTTAATCCAAACCTAACAGGCAGAACCTCAGAGCCCTTTTGAAGTGGGTGCCAAGAGGTGTCCAGACCCTTAACGACCGGCAATTTATTACAACACCGTCCTGCTGTGAGTGAGAGGTCGAAGTATGCCTGGTGAACCCCATAAAGCCTTCACACTCTCCCCTTCTTTCTCTCCTCTCTCCTGTCCTCCACCCCCTCATTCACCCCTCTTTTTCCTCCTACTCTCTCCCTACCTGCACCTGTTTAACACCTTGGTCCATTTATGACCTTTGTCAAGCTGCTGTTAAGTGTTTCATGTTACTGTTACCCTAGTAGGGGTGCAATTGGCTGTGCAAACTGGGGTTACATGTGGTCCTCAGGCCTGCTGGACAGGCTCTTAGTAGCCAGCTCTTCCCTCCTCGTTACGTATGCCTCGGGACGATGAGGTGCACACGTCAACTCCTCCTAGACACAGACTTGGCCTGGGAATACAGGAATCAGAATGTGTCAGAGAGAGACTTATTTAGAATGTGTTAAGAACTGTGTTAAGAACCTTTTTGGGCATGACTTCTGATGACGAGGCGTCTGGGGAGGGCGAGATTGAGTGTCATGTTGGGAAGCCTAAAAAGCAGTTATCTTAACTAACAAACAGGACAAATGTGTCCTCTGAACTGGTCTGGCACTTGTCCTAGTTTCTTTATGTTGAGTTATGTTGGAATATGCTAAATATGCTCTCAAACATCATCAAATTATTTTAAAATGGCACTTCTGTCAGTGGTAATTGAAAATTCAGCACAACCTGGGAGTGACTTATGCCAAGACCAGATAATAAAATGGAAGAAGAAAGAGCATGTGAACCAAATAATTCCCAGGGGACTCCCTCCCTGCCTTTCATCGAAACAAGTGTGAGGCCACAACATCCAACTGAAACAAAATGTGCACGAATTTATACCCTCAAACATGAAATCACGTTTGCTCTCCTTACTTTGCCCCCTGTCTTTTTGACACTGCCAAATAAAAGTATTGGCCTTCATATGGGGTGTACGAAAGAAAAATTGAAGAGCAAAGAGGAAAAAAGAAATCAAAGAAAATATCTGGCAAAGAGATTTACGACTCTGGAGAAGCATTTTCACTGCCTCTTAACCAACAGCAGAGAGCTCAGAACTGTGGTTCTGACAGCCTGCCTCTTAACCAGCAGCAGAGAGCTCAGAACTGTGGTTCTGACAGCCTGCCTCTTAACCAGCAGCAGAGAGCTCAGAACTGTGGTTCTGACAGCCTGCCTCTTAACCAGCAGCAGAGAGCTCAGAACTGTGGTTCTGACAGCCTGCCTCTTAACCAACAGCAGAGAGCTCAGAACTGTGGTTCTGACAGCCTGCCTCTTAACCAGCAGCAGAGAGCTCAGAACTGTGGTTCTGACAGCCTGCCTCTTAACCAACAGCAGAGAGCTCTGAACTGTGGTTCTGACAGCCTGCCTCTTAACCAGCAGCAGAGAGCTCAGAACTGTGGTTCTGACAGCCTGCCTCATAACCAGCAGCAGAGAGCTCAGAACTGTGGTTCTGACAGCCTGCCTCTTAACCAGCAGCAGAGAGCTCAGAACTGTGGTTCTGACAACCTGCCTCTTAACCAGCAGCAGAGAGCTCAGAACTGTGGTTCTGACAGCCTGCCTCTTAACCAGCAGCAGAGAGCTCAGAACTGTGGTTCTGACAGCCTGCCTCATAACCAGCAGCAGAGAGCTCAGAACTGTGGTTCTGACAGCCTGCCTCTTAACCAACAGCAGAGAGCTCAGAACTGTGGTTCTGACAGCCTGCCTCTTAACCAACAGCAGAGAGCTCTGAACTGTGGTTCTGACAGCCTGCCTCTTAACCAGCAGCAGAGAGCTCAGAACTGTGGTTCTGACAGCCTGCCTCATAACCAGCAGCAGAGAGCTCAGAACTGTGGTTCTGACAGCCTGCCTCTTAACCAGCAGCAGAGAGCTCAGAACTGTGGTTCTGACAACCTGCCTCTTAACCAGCAGCAGAGAGCTCAGAACTGTGGTTCTGACAGCCTGCCTCTTAACCAGCAGCAGAGAGCTCAGAACTGTGGTTCTGACAGCCTGCCTCATAACCAGCAGCAGAGAGCTCAGAAGTGTGGTTCTGACAGCCTGCCTCTTAACCAACAGCAGAGAGCTCAGAACTGTGGTTCTGACAGCCTGCCTCTTAACCAACAGCAGAGAGCTCAGAACTGTGGTTCTGACAGCCTGCCTCTTAACCAACAGCAGAGAGCTCAGAACTGTGGTTCTGACAGCCTGCCTCATAACCAACAGCAGAGATCTCAGAACTGTGGTTCTGACAACCTGCCTCTTAACCAGCAGCAGAGAGCTCAGAACTGTGGTTCTGACAGCCTGCCTCATAACCAACAGCAGAGAGCTCAGAACTGTGGTTCTTACAGCCTGAGATAGGTAAAAAGGAGTGTTCCTTAAAATGGTTTTACGACTCTTGTTATCAAGACTAAATAAATCAATAATAATCCCACTTAGGCCTACATATTTCACCGCTCTGCTCTCTCATTGGTGGGGCCGTTGAGGCCTGGCTGGAGTGTTTCTGGGACTGTTCCTGATCCCTCAATTTGTAACAGGATGTGAACTTGATCTTTTCTAAGAGTTTTGAATGAAATGTATTGCATTGTTACTGTATTGGTTAGCTTCAGAACATCTTAAAACTACAAAACGGGCACGTTAAACAGTGCGCTGTGGGTACTGTAGCTACAACTCCTGAAGAATATCCCATACCTTGTGCTATGAACACTCCATTTAATTGAGGATGGCGGTCATGTCCTGCCTCCTCCTTGAGACTGCTGCCGGCTGAATGGCTGTGCCATCCTCATCCCATCTCAGATATCATAACAGGTATTTATGTCTCTGTCTTTCTGTCTTTCTACTTTACCTGACAGAAACAACTTGTCTTTTCCAGCTCTTCGAAATATGCTTCATCATCCTGCTCTGTCTGTGTGCGTGTGTCATCCCCAAGTTGGTGAACATGCACTAAAAATAGAAGTTACAGTTCTGACATTACGAGATTCAAACACTGGCATAGCAATGTGTACAGTAAGTTCCTGCTATGTTACGTTCTTCTGCCCTACGGATGCAACCAATGGGAGTCAGTCTATTCTATTGCATACAAAATGTCCTCCTTCTTCCCTGAACAGTAAGTTATATATCTGTTGACTATATGCACTACTTTTATTCGGAGGTGTTCCCTGGCACAGGAACTGGCTGGAAGATTCACCAGTTGCATTGCAAACATTCAAATGACATGACGTACATATGTGTGTGCTTGTGTTTGTGTACGTATGTTCTTGCATATCATGGTTAGCAGCTGATAAAGATGGCAAGATGCAGTAGATGATAGAGTACAGTATATACATATACATATGAGATGAGTAATGTAGGGTATGTAACCATTATATTAAGTGGCATTGTAAAGTGGCTAGTGATGCATTTTTTACATCAATTTCCATTATTAAAGTGAGCTGGAGTTGAGTCAGTATGTTGGCAGCAGCCACTCAATGTTAGTGGTGGCTGTTTAACAGTCTGATGGCCTTGAGATAGAAGCTGTTTTTCAGTCTCTCGGTCCCTGCTTTGATGCACCTGTACTGACCTCGCCTTCTGGATGATAGCGGGGTGAACAGGCAGTGGCTCGGGTGGTTGTTGTCCATGATGATCTTTATGGCCTTCCTGTGACATCGGGTGGTGTAGGTGTCCTGGAGGGCAGGTAGTTTGCCACCGGTGATGCGTTGTGCAGACCTCACTACCCTCTGGAGAGCTTTACGGTTGTGGGCGGAGCAGTTGCCGTACCAGGCAGTGATACAGCCCGACAGGATGCTCACGATTGTGCATCTTTATACGTTTGTGAGTGCTTTTGGTGACAAACCGAATTTCTTCAGCCTCCTGAGGTTGAAGAGGCGCTGTCTGTGTGGGTGGACCAATTCAGTTTGTCCGTGATGTGTACGCCGACGAACTTAAAACTTACTACCCTCTCCACTACTGTCCCGTCGATGTGGATAGGGGGGTTAACCCTCTGCTGTTTCCTGAAGTCCACAATCATCTCCGCTGTTTTGTTGACGTTGAGTGTGAGGTTATTTTCCTGACACCACACTCTGAGGGCCCTCACGTCTTCCCTGTAGGCCGTCTCGTCGTTGTTGGTAATCAAGCCTACCACTGTAGTGTCGTCCGTAAACTTGATGATTGAGTTGGAGGCTTACATGGTGTTACGAATCCCTTTGGCCTGACAGTCTAGGGGGGATGGTAATGAGACCCGTAACATAACTCATGCAATTTATAATAGTGACAAAGTAAAAGTGAGAACGAAATAACCACGACAACTGAAATCTACCGTCAAACTCAGGGTTTATTGTAAAACACACGGTAATGGGGGGAGCAGGAAAAGGGGCTGAGCTGGACCCAAGGAAAGAAATAATAAGTATTCAAAAACACCCGTAAGCTAGACTAGCCTATTTCAACACCAGCTAACTAACTAACCAAAAATACAGTGGGTAGTTCGCCCAGTTTTAACTAGGGTATTTAACAAAGTTTACCTACGGGTAGTGTATACCCATGGGCGACTTGTCTTGTTTCCCCCTTTTCCCACCAGTTAACAAACACCATAACCAAAAACAATACTCACAGGTGAGGACATTTACATTTACATTTAAGTCATTTAGCAGACGCTCTTATCCAGAGCGACTTACAAATTGGACAAAGTGATATGGCGGTGCTCAAACAAAAGATAGCTCGATACATAAAGAGAGTGAAACAGAGAGATCTACAGACATGGCATTTACAGAGAGATTGAGCTCCAGAGCAAACTACTGACAGGGTTTTTAAACCAAGGGAAAGGAACTGTGATAGGGTAGGAAACAGGAGGAGGTGTGTCTTCTGGTTGATGATTGGATTGGTGACTGATTGGGGAGTGATGATTTTCACCTGTGAGGGGAGAAGGAGAGAAAAAACACAGGATACACACACACACACACACACACAGGATACACACACATGATACTGGTATCCGTAACACATGGCCACGCAGTCGTGGGTGGACAGGGAGTACAGGAAGGCTCAGAACGCACCCTTGTGGGGCCCCAGTGTTGAGGATCAGCGGGGTGGAGATGTTGTTACCTACTCTCACCACTTGGGGGCGGCCCGTCATGAAGTCCAGTACCCAGTTGCACAGGGCGGGGTCAAGACCCAGGGTCTCGAGCTTGATGGCGAGTTTGGACGGTACGAGGGTGTTAAATGCTGAGCTGTTGTCGATGAACAGCATTCTTACATACTGTAGGTATTCCTCTTGATGGGTTAGGGCAGTGTGCAGTGTGGTTGCGATTGCGTTGTCTGTGGACCTATTGGGGTGGTAAGCAAATTGGAGTGGGTCTAGGGTGTCAGGTAGGGTGGAGGTTATATGGTCCTTGACTCGTCTCTCAAAGCACTTCATGATGACGGAAGTGAGTGCTATGGGGCGGTAGTCGTTTAGCTCATTTACCTTAGCTTTCTTGGGAACAGGAACAATGGTGGCCCTCTTGAATCATATAGTGTGAATATGTGATGTCACATGCCTGGACTTTTGCATACGTCTCTGATTTGTACTTCCTACTGAGCACAGACTTCAATTCCATGTAAAGTTTTGATTTACATAAGGTTGGTTTACTAACGTGAATACAATTTTCAGGTGGGTGAAAGAATTCCCAATGTTGATGACTTTTTCAAATCAACATTGTTTTTCCACGTTGATTTAACGTCATCATATAGATTGTTGGGGTTGAAATAACATGGAAACAACGTTGATTCAACCATGGCAAGGCATCCTGCCAACTGGAATGGCAAGGCATCCTGCTTAGTGGAATGATAAGGCATCCTGCTTAGTAGAATGATAAGGCATCCTGCTTAGTGGAATAATAAGGCATCCTGCTTAGTGGAATGATAAGGCATCCTGCAGAGTAGAATGATAAGGCATCCTGCTTAGTGGAATGGCAAGGCATCCTGCTTAGTAGAATGGCAAGCCATCCTGCTTAGTGGAATGATAAGGCATGCTGCTTAGTGGAATGATAAGGCATCCTGCTTAGTGGAATGGCAAGGCATCCTGCTTAGTGGAATGGCAAGGCATCCTGCTTAGTGGAATGGCAAGGCATTCTGCTTAGTAGAATGGCAAGGCATCCTGCTTAGTGGAATGATAAGGCATCCTGCTTAGTGGAATGGCACGGCATCCTGCTTAGTGGAATGATAAGGCATCCTGCTTAGTGGAATGATAATGCATCCTGCTTAGTGGAACGGCAAGCCATCATGCTTAGTGGAATGATAAGGCATCCTGCTTAGTGGATCGATAAGGCATCCTGCTTAGTGGAACGGCAAGGCATCTTGCTTAGTGGAATGATTCGACATCCTGCTTAGTGGAATGGCAAGGCATCCTGCTTAGTGGAATGGCAAGGCATCCTGCTTCGTGGAATGATAAGGCATCCTGCTTAGTAGAATGATAAGGCATCCTGCTTAGTGGAATGGCAAGGCATCCTGCTTAGTAGAATGGCAAGGCATCCTGTTTAGTGGAATGATAAGGCATGTTGCTTAGAAGAATGATAAGGCATCCTGCTTAGTGGAATGGCAAGGCATCCTGCTTAGTAGAATGGCAAGGCATCCTGATTAGTAGAATGATAAGGCATCCTGCTTAGTGGAATGGCAAGGCATCCTGCTTAGTGGAATAATAAGACATTCTGCTTAGTGGAATGGCAAGGCATCCTGCTTAGTGGAATGATAAGGCATCCTGCTTAGTGGAATGGCAAGGCATCCTGCTTAGTGGAATGGCAAGGCATCCTGCTTAGTGGAATGGCAAGGCATCCTGCTTAGTGGAATGGCAAGGCATCCTGCTTAGTAGAATGGCAAGGCATCCTGCTTAGTGGAATGATAAGGCATCCTGTTAGTGGAATGGCAAGACATCCTGCTTAGTGGAATGGCAAGGCATCCTGCTTAGTGGAATGGCAAGGCATCCTGCTTAGTGGAATGATAAGGCATCCTGCTTAGTAGAATGATAAGGCATCCTGCTTAGTGGAACGGCAAGGCTTCCTGCTTAGTTGAATGGCAAGGCATCCTGCTTAGAGGAATGATAAGGCACCCTGCTTAGTAGAATGATAAGACATCCTGCTTTGTGGAATTGCAAAGTATCCTGCTTAGTGGAATGGCAAGGCATCCTGCTTAGTGGAATGATAAGGCATCCTGCTTCGTGGAATGGTAAGGCATCCTGCTTAGTGGAATGGCAAGGCATACTGATTAGTGGAATGGCATGGCATCCTGCTCAGTGGAATGATAAGGCATCCTGCTTAGTGGAACAATAAGGCATCCTGCTTAGTGGAATGTCAAGGCATCCTGCTTAGTAGACTGATAAGGTATCCTGCTTAGTAGACTGATAAGGCATCCTGCTTAGTAGAATGATAAGGCATCCTGCTTAGTGGAATGGCAAGGCATCCTGCTTAGTGGAATTGCAAGGCATCCTGCTTAGTGGAATGATAAGGCATCCTGCTTAGTGGAATGGCAAGGCATCCTGCTCAGTAGAATGGCAAGGCATCCTGCTTTGTGGAATGATAAGGCATCCTGCTTAGTAGAATGATAAGGCATCCTGCTTAGTGGAATAATAAGGCATCTCGCTTTGTGGAATTGCAAGGCATCCTGCTCAGTAGAATGGCAAGGCATCCTGCTTAGTTGAATGATAAGGCATCCTGCTTAGTGGAATGATAAGGCACCCTGCTTAGTAGAATGATAAGACATCCTGCTTAGTGGAATGATAAGGCATCCTGCTTAGTGGAATGATAAGGCACCCTGCTTAGTTGAATGATAAGGCATCCTGCTTAGTTGAATGATAAGGCACCCTGCTTAGTTGAATGATAAGGCATCCTGCTTAGTGGAATGATAAGGCACCCTGCTTAGTTGAATGATAAGGCATCCTGCTTAGTGGAATGATTCGACATCCTGCTTAGTGGAATGGCAAGGCATCCTGCTTAGTGGAATGGCAAGGCATCCTGCTTAGTGGAATGATAAGGCATCCTGCTTAGTAGAATGATAAGGCATCCTGCCAACTGGAATGGCAAGGCATCCTGCTTAGTGGAATGATAAGGCATCCTGCTTAGTAGAATGATAAGGCATCCTGCTTAGTGGAATAATAAGGCATCCTGCTTAGTGGAATGATAAGGCATCCTGCAGAGTAGAATGATAAGGCATCCTGCTTAGTGGAATGGCAAGGCATCCTGCTTAGTAGAATGGCAAGCCATCCTGCTTAGTGGAATGATAAGGCATGCTGCTTAGTGGAATGATAAGGCATCCTGCTTAGTGGAATGGCAAGGCATCCTGCTTAGTGGAATGGCAAGGCATCCTGCTTAGTGGAATGGCAAGGCATTCTGCTTAGTAGAATGGCAAGGCATCCTGCTTAGTGGAATGATAAGGCATCCTGCTTAGTGGAATGGCACGGCATCCTGCTTAGTGGAATGATAAGGCATCCTGCTTAGTGGAATGATAATGCATCCTGCTTAGTGGAACGGCAAGCCATCATGCTTAGTGGAATGATAAGGCATCCTGCTTAGTGGATCGATAAGGCATCCTGCTTAGTGGAACGGCAAGGCATCCTGCTTAGTGGAATGATTCGACATCCTGCTTAGTGGAATGGCAAGGCATCCTGCTTAGTGGAATGGCAAGGCATCCTGCTTCGTGGAATGATAAGGCATCCTGCTTAGTAGAATGATAAGGCATCCTGCTTAGTGGAATGATAAGGCATGTTGCTTAGAAGAATGATAAGGCATCCTGCTTAGTGGAATGGCAAGGCATCCTGCTTAGTAGAATGGCAAGGCATCCTGATTAGTGGAATGATAAGGCATGCTGCTTAGTAGAATGATAAGGCATCCTGCTTAGTGGAATGGCAAGGCATCCTGCTTAGTGGAATAATAAGACATTCTGCTTAGTGGAATGGCAAGGCATCCTGCTTAGTGGAATGATAAGGCATCCTGCTTAGTGGAATGGCAAGGCATCCTGCTTAGTGGAATGGCAAGGCATCCTGCTTAGTGGAATGGCAAGGCATCCTGCTTAGTGGAATGGCAAGGCATCCTGCTTAGTAGAATGGCAAGGCATCCTGCTTAGTGGAATGATAAGGCATCCTGTTAGTGGAATGGCAAGGCATCCTGCTTAGTGGAATGATAAGGCATCCTGCTTAGTGGAATGGCAAGGCATCCTGCTTAGTGGAATGGCAAGGCATCCTGCTTAGTGGAATGGCAAGGCATCCTGCTTAGTGGAACGGCAAGGCTTCCTGCTTAGTTGAATGGCAAGGCATCCTGCTTAGAGGAATGATAAGGCACCCTGCTTAGTAGAATGATAAGACATCCTGCTTTGTGGAATTGCAAAGTATCCTGCTTAGTGGAATGGCAAGGCATCCTGCTTAGTGGAATGATAAGGCATCCTGCTTCGTGGAATGGTAAGGCATCCTGCTTAGTGGAATGGCAAGGCATACTGATTAGTGGAATGGCATGGCATCCTGCTCAGTGGAATGATAAGGCATCCTGCTTAGTGGAACAATAAGGCATCCTGCTTAGTGGAATGTCAAGGCATCCTGCTTAGTAGACTGATAAGGTATCCTGCTTAGTAGACTGATAAGGCATCCTGCTTAGTAGAATGATAAGGCATCCTGCTTAGTGGAATGGCAAGGCATCCTGCTTAGTGGAATTGCAAGGCATCCTGCTTAGTGGAATGATAAGGCATCCTGCTTAGTGGAATGGCAAGGCATCCTGCTCAGTAGAATGGCAAGGCATCCTGCTTTGTGGAATGATAAGGCATCCTGCTTAGTAGAATGATAAGGCATCCTGCTTAGTGGAATAATAAGGCATCTCGCTTTGTGGAATTGCAAGGCATCCTGCTCAGTAGAATGGCAAGGCATCCTGCTTAGTTGAATGATAAGGCATCCTGCTTAGTGGAATGATAAGGCACCCTGCTTAGTAGAATGATAAGACATCCTGCTTAGTGGAATGATAAGGCATCCTGCTTAGTGGAATGATAAGGCACCCTGCTTAGTTGAATGATAAGGCATCCTGCTTAGTTGAATGATAAGGCACCCTGCTTAGTTGAATGATAAGGCATCCTGCTTAGTGGAATGATAAGGCACCCTGCTTAGTTGAATGATAAGGCATCCTGCTTAGTGGAATGATTCGACATCCTGCTTAGTGGAATGGCAAGGCATCCTGCTTAGTGGAATGGCAAGGCATCCTGCTTAGTGGAATGATAAGGCACCCTGCTTAGTAGAATGATAAGGCATCCTGCTTAGTGGAACGGCAAGGCTTCCTGCTTAGTTGAATGGCAAGGCATCCTGCTTAGAGGAATGATAAGGCACCCTGCTTAGTAGAATGATAAGACATCCTGCTTTGTGGAATTGCAAAGTATCCTGCTTAGTGGAATGGCAAGGCATCCTGCTTAGTGGAATGATAAGGCATCCTGCTTCGTGGAATGGTAAGGCATCCTGCTTAGTGGAATGGCAAGGCATACTGATTAGTGGAATGGCATGGCATCCTGCTCAGTGGAATGATAAGGCATCCTGCTTAGTGGAACAATAAGGCATCCTGCTTAGTGGAATGTCAAGGCATCCTGCTTAGTAGACTGATAAGGTATCCTGCTTAGTAGACTGATAAGGCATCCTGCTTAGTAGAATGATAAGGCATCCTGCTTAGTGGAATGGCAAGGCATCCTGCTTAGTGGAATTGCAAGGCATCCTGCTTAGTGGAATGATAAGGCATCCTGCTTAGTGGAATGGCAAGGCATCCTGCTCAGTAGAATGGCAAGGCATCCTGCTTTGTGGAATGATAAGGCATCCTGCTTAGTAGAATGATAAGGCATCCTGCTTAGTGGAATAATAAGGCATCTCGCTTTGTGGAATTGCAAGGCATCCTGCTCAGTAGAATGGCAAGGCATCCTGCTTAGTGGAATTGCAAGGCATCCTGCTTAGAGGAATGATAAGGCACCCTGCTTAGTAGAATGATAAGACATCCTGCTTTGTGGAATTGCAAAGTATCCTGCTTAGTGGAATGGCAAGGCATCCTGCTTCGTGGAATGGTAAGGCATCCTGCTTAGTGGAATGGCAAGGCATACTGATTAGTGGAATGGCATGGCATCCTGCTCAGTGGAATGATAAGGCATCCTGCTTAGTGGAACAATAAGGCATTGTGCTTAGTGGAATGTCAAGGCATCCTGCTTAGTAGACTGATAAGGTATCCTGCTTAGTAGACTGATAAGGCATCCTGCTTAGTAGAATGATAAGGCATCCTGCTTAGTGGAATGGCAAGGCATCCTGCTTAGTAGAATGGCAAGGCATCCTGCTTTGTGGAATGATAAGGCATCCTGCTTAGTAGAATGGCAAGGCATCCTGCTTTGTGGAATGATAAGGCATCCTGCTTAGTAGAATGATAAGGCATCCTGCTTAGTGGAATAATAAGGCATCTCGCTTTGTGGAATTGCAAGGCATCCTGCTCAGTAGAATGGCAAGGCATCCTGCTTAGTTGAATGATAAGGCATCCTGCTTAGTGGAATGATAAGGCATCCAGCTAAGTGGAATGATAAGGCATCCTGCTTAGTGGAATGATTCGACATCCTACTTAGTGGAATTGCAAGGCATCCTGCTCAGTAGAATGGCAAGGCATCCTGCTTAGTGGAATGATAAAGCATCCTGCTTAGTGGAATGATAAGGCATCCTGCTTAGTGGAATGGCAAGGCATCCTGCTTAGTAGAATGATAAGGCATCCTGCTTAGTGGAATGGCAAGGCATCCTGCTTAGTGGAATGATAAGGCATCCTGCTTAGTGGAATGATAAGGCATCCTGCTTAGTGGAATGGCAAGGCATCCTGCTTAGTGGAATGATAAGGCATCCTGCTTAGTGTAATGGCAAGGCATCCTGCTTAGTGGAATGATAAAGCATCCTGCTTAGTGGAATGGCAAGGCATCCTGCTTAGTGGAACGGCAAGCCATCCTGCTTAGTGGAATGGCAAGGCATTCTGCTTAGTGGAATGGCAAGGCATCCTGCTTAGTGGAATGGCAAGGCATTCTGCTTAGTGGAATGGCAAGGCATCCTGCTTAGTGGAATGGCAAGGCATTCTGCTTAGTGGATTGGCAAGGCATCCTGCTTAGTGGAATGGCAAGGCATTCTGCTTAGTGGAATGGCAAGGCATCCTGCTTAGTGGAACGGCAAGCCATCCTGCTTAGTGGAATGGCAAGGTATCCTGCTTAGTGGAATGGCAAGGCATCCTGCTTAGTGGAATGGCAAGGCATTCTGCTTAGTGGAATGGCAAGGCATCCTGCTTAGTGGAACGGCAAGCCATCCTGCTTAGTGGAATGGCAAGGCATCCTGCTAAGTGGAATGATAAGGCATCCTGCTTAGTAGAATGATAAGGCATCCTGCTTAGTGGAACGATAAGGCATCCTGCTTAGTGGAATGGCAAGGTATCCTGCTTAGTGGAATGGCAAGGCATTCTGCTTAGTGGAATGGCAAGGCATCCTGCTTAGTGGAATGGCAAGGCATTCTGCTTAGTGGAATGGCAAGGCATCCTGCTTAGTGGAACGGCAAGCCATCCTGCTTAGTGGAATGGCAAGGCATCCTGCTTAGTGGAATGATAAGGCATCCTGCTTAATAGAATGATAAGGCATCCTGCTTAGTGGAATGATAAGGCATCCTGCTTAGTGGAACGATAAGGCATCCTGCTTAGTGGAACGGCAAGGCATCCAGCTTAGTGGAATGGCAAGACATCCTGCTTAGTAGAATGGCAAGGCATCCTGCTTAGTGGAATGATAAGGCATCCTGCTTAGTAGATTGATAAGGCATCCTGCTTAGTGGAATGATAAGGCATCCTGCTTAGTAGATTGATAAGGCATCCTGCTTAGTGGAATGATAAGGCATCCTGCTTAGTAGATTGATAAGGCATCCTGCTTAGTGGAATGATAAGGCATCCTGCTTAGTGGAATGGCAAGGCATCCTGCTCAGTTGAATGTCAAGGCATCCTGCTTTGTGGAATGATAAGGCATCCTGCTTAGTAGAATGATAAGGCATCCTGCTTAGTGGATTGATAAGGCATCCCGCTTAGTGGAATTGCAAGGCATCCTGCTCAGTAGAATGGCAAGGCATCCTGCTTAGTGGAATGATAAGGCATCCTGCTTAGTGGAATGAAAAGGCATCCTGCTTAGTGGAACGGCAAGCCATCCTGCTTAGTGGAATGGCAAGGCATCCTGCTTAGTGGAATGAAAAGGCATCCTGCTTAGTGGAATGGCAAGGCATCCTGCTTAGTGGAACGGCAAGCCATCCTGCTTAATGGAATGAAAAGGCATCCTGCTTAGTGGAATGAAAAGGCATCCTGCTTAGTGGAATGGCAAGGTATCCTGCTTAGTGGAATGGCAAGGCATTCTGCTTAGTGGCATGGCAAGGCATCCTGCTTAGTGGAACGGTAAGCCATCCTGCTTAGTGGAATGATAAGGCATCCTGCTTAGTGGAATGGCAAGGCATCCTGCTTAGTGGAATGATAAGGCACCCTGCTTAGTGGAATGATAAGGCATCCTGCTTAGTGGAACGATAAGGCATCCTGCTTAGTGGAATGGCAAGGCATCCTGCTTAGTGGAATGATAAGGCATCCTGCTTAGTGGAACCGCAAGCCATCATGCTTAGTGGAATGATTCGACATCCTGCTTAGTGGAATGGCAAGGCATCCTGCTTAGTGGAATGATAAGGCATCCTGCTTAGTGGAATGATAAGGCATCCTGCTTAGTGGAACCGCAAGCCATCATGCTTAGTGGAATGATTCGACATCCTGCTTAGTGGAATGGCAAGGCATCCTGCTTAGTGGAATGATAAGGCATCCTGCTTAGTAGAATGATAAGGCATCCTGCTTAGTGGAATGATAAGGCATCCTGCTTAGTAGAATGATAAGGCATCCTGCTTAGTGGAATGATAAGGCATCCTGCTTAGTAGAATGATAAGGCATCCTGCTTAGTGGAACGGCAAGGCTTCCTGCTTAGTTGAATGGCAAGGCATCCTGCTTAGAGGAATGATAAGGCACCCTGCTTAGTAGAATGATAAGGCATCCTGCTTAGTAGAATGATAAGGCACCCTGCTTAGTAGAATGATAAGGCATCCTGCTTAGTGGAATGGCAAGGCATTCTGCTTAGTGGAATGGCAAGGTATTCTGCTTAGTGGCATGGCAAGGCATCCTGCTTAGTGGAATGATTCGACATCCTGCTTAGTGGAATGTCAAAACAGTCCTCTCCCACTGAGAAAACAGTTAATCCCATAACATTTAGGAAACTGAAAACTAACAAGGAACAAACCAGTGTTTAACCTGCTGGAGAGGGCGGCCCGAGTGGGTATGGGGGTGCTACTTATCTCTTCGGGGGTATTTGGGGGGTGATGTGACGGGGTGTGCCATGTTTCACTCCCTCCACACCTCTTCTGGCCCACGCCTGGCACGGCAGTGGTTCATGGATGGCACTGCCTGCCTGAAGGCCATATGGCCAATCACTCAATTGGCTTAAATGTTCTCTAAGGGACCAGGCTACGCAGGGGTCATTGTCTGGCTGGGATGGCCACTTTGCTACTGGCTGGCCTTTCAGGGACATGGCCAGCATTATGGTCCCTAGCTAGAGGTATATAATACTACAGGATTCATTTGGTAAAAAAAACTAGTCTCTTGGATGTTTCTCGCTTTGTGACCGACCATAAATTTGTTGTGGGGCATTCTGGGGAATGTGGTGGTGAGCCCGTTGAGAGTCCAGTGAGGAAGAGACATTTGGATTCAATATCCTCAGCGGAAGAGCAGCGTTTATGGGTATGTGACATTATAGCTCAGCGACTGGGTCCCATATCAGTCTGTGACATATAGTTTTGGTTTATTACATTGCACCCAACATAACTGATTGCGGCGCTACACTGGCCTATGTAATTAAGGCTCATTTTACATCTTCAAGCATGTTTTTGAAAGATAGTGTCCAATATGGCTGCTTTAGCATTCAAACAATGTAAGTACAATGACATCTCTTTGGTTTTATTTATAGAAAATACATGTAATCGTTCTCACAACCAGTCCACGTATGAAAACATTAAAAGCTCATCATAAAACAGCAATACACAATTGTTATTCTTATAGAGGAGAAATGTCAACTTAAATGTCAACCATAGTACACCTCCACATTTGATCGATTTATCAGAGCCTACAACTTTATTCCCTTCTTCCAGGAGTTCTGCTCCTTGACATGAATCTGAACATTTTCCCAAGGCAAAGACTATAAACCCTGAGTTTTACAAGGATAACATGGTTCACGGCAACTATGTCCTCTACTCAGATGTCCAGCTTTACCACACGTGAAATAAAAACCGGGCCTAACTTGATTGAAAGCCAAGGCCTGACTGTTGTTCACTTTTTCAAGATTCCAGTTAGCATTTCTTGGCAGACTTTTTCATCCTCCTCAACTCCTCACAAGCTTTAAAAGCCTGTTAACTATTTCAGAGATTTAAAACGGTGATATGTGGCCTATGTTGTAGTGGAGAGGGGAACTTGCCATGGGAACAGGCTTTAAGCAATGGGGCTATGTAGATACAGTATTAGTTACCTTTCTCAGAGTAGGAGCAACTCCCACTGTGGCCTGGTTTATACGCACCTGTTCTTCTCTTATACAGACAGACACACATAGTATGACCCACACATTATGTCCATTATGCAGCCCACCTGCTCCCAGCATATCACAGGATTTATTGTACTGTAATATTAGTCAAAGGGTAAACCTGTAACAGACATGGGGATAGCAGTTTGAACCCGCCTTTCCCCCCAACACACAAATTGCCATGTCAGAAACAAAACCCATAG
The DNA here is from genome assembly GCF_036934945.1 of Oncorhynchus masou masou. Lineage (NCBI taxonomy): Eukaryota > Metazoa > Chordata > Actinopteri > Salmoniformes > Salmonidae > Oncorhynchus > Oncorhynchus masou. Next base: position 65,062,960 of record NC_088243.1, on the reverse strand, counting down.
AACCTACCCCAACAATAGAACTAACTAGCCCAATAATTTCATAATATGAAAAATAAAATCTGTAACTGTTCTTAAAGAATGTGACATGGTCGCATTTCAAGAACAGCTCATCACGTCAGTATGAAGACGACGGCTCTTTTAATAGAAGTCTGCAACCAAATTTGCTCAGGTGGTAAATCACTTAAACGTCTGGGCGACTAGCCTAGAGTCACTCCATTTAGGATACACAAACTAGTTTGATCCAAATACCACAACTAACCACGTGTGGGTTTTCATACAATGATCCTTAAAGAGTATGTTAGGATACCCGAAAGTTGTTTAGAATGGTTTGTTAATTACATTGACCATTGGCATTATGGTTAAATAAAGTGCCTTCAGAAATGATTCACACCTATTGACCTTTTCCACATTTTGTTGTGTTACAGCTTTAATTTGAAACATTTTAATGACTACCTCATCTCTGTACCCAACACATACAATTACACTATATATATATATATATATATATATATATATATATATATATATATATATATATACAGAGATGAGGTAGTCATTAAAATGTTGCAGACAGGTGTATAAAATCGAGCACACAGCCATGCAATCTCGAAAGACAAACATTGGCAGTAGAATGGCCTTACTGAAGAGCTCTCTGACTTTCAACGTGGCACAGTCATAGGGTTCCACCTTTCAAACAGGTCAGTTCATAAAATGTCTGCCCTACTAGAGCTGCTTTGGTCAACTGTAAGTTATGTTATTGTAAAGTGGAAACATCTAGGAGCAACAACAGCTCAGCCGCACAAGTGGTAGGCCACACAAGCTCACAGAACGGTGCTGAATCGCGTACCTTCGTTTGTCCTCGGTTGCAACACTCACTACCAAGTTCCAAACTGCCTCTGGAAGCAATTTCAATGTCGGGAGCTTCATTAAATGAGTTTCCATGGCCGAGCAGCTGCACACAAGCCTAAGATCAGTATGCGCAATGCCAAGCGTCGGCTGGAGTGGTGTAAAGCTTGCCCCCATTGGAAGAGATAATGGGCTGGAGCTGTTTTTCATGGTTTGGGCTAGGCCCTTTGTTTCCAATGAAAGGAAATCTTAACGCTACAGCATCCAATGACATTCTAGATGATTCTATGCTTCCAACTTTGTGGCAACAGTTTGAGGGAGGCCATTTCCTGTTTCAGCATGACAATGCCCCTGTGCAAAAACCGAGGTCCATACAGAAATGGTTTGCTGAGATCGGTGTGGAAGAACTTGACAGGCTTGCACAGGGCCCTGACATCAACCCCATCGAACACCTTTGGGATGAATTGGAACACTGACTGGAAGCCAGGCCAAATCGCCCAACATCAGTGCCTAACCTCACTAATGCCCTTGTGGCTGAATGGAAGCAAGTCCCTGCAGCAATGTTCCAACATCTAGTTGAAAGCCTTCCCACAAGAGCGTAGGCTGTTATAGCAGCAAAGGGGGGACCAACTCCATATTAATGCCCATGATTTTGGAATGAGATGTTCGACAAGCAGGTGTCCACATACTTTTGGTCATGTAGTGTATCTATAAGGTCTTAGTCTAGCAGTGGATTTCAAACACAGCTTCAACTACAAAGACCAGCGATGTATCCCAATGCCTCACAAAGAAGAGCACATACTGTTAAAAAAATAATACAATGAATATCCCTTTTAGCATGTTGAAGTTATTAATTACACTTTGGATGGTGTTTCAACACACCCAGCCACTACAAAGATACAGGCATCCTTCTTAACTCAAGGAACCGCTCAGGGATTTCACAATGAGGCCAATTGTGACTTTAAATCAGTTAGGGTTTATTGGCTGTGATAGTAGAAAACTGAGGCTGGATCAACATTGTAGTTACTCCACAATACTAACCTAATTGACAGAGTGAAAAGAAGGAAGTCTGTACAAAAAAACAAATATTCTGAAATGTGTAATACAGCAAAAAATGTGTCAAAGCAATTAACTTTTTGTCCTGGTTACAAAGTCTTATGTTTGGGTAAAATAGAACACAAGACATTACTGAATAACACTCTCCATATTTTCAAGCATAGTGGTGGCTGCATCATGTTATGAGTGTCTGCATCATGTTATAAGTGTGTTTTTAATCATTGATGACTGGAGAGTTTTTCAGGATAAAAAATAAATGGAATAGATCGAAGCACAGGCACTGGGAGCTGAATTCACCTTTCAGCATGTCACTACTTCCGCCAAAGTCGGTCCCTCTCCTTGTTCAGGCGGCTTTCGTTGGTCGACGTCACCGGCCTTCTAGCCATCGCCGATCCACTTTTCATTTTCCATTTGTTTTGTCTTTGTCTTACACACCTGGTTTCAAACCCCCAATTACTTGTTCATTAATTAACCCTCTGTTCCCCCATGTTTGTTTGTGAGTGATTGTTTTTATGTATACGGTCCGTTTATGTGTAAAATATGTTTATATACTCATATCTGCTGTCCTGCGCCTGACTCCTCTACACTAGCTACACACAGACTACATTACACAGCAGGACAATAACCTCGAACACAAGGCCAAGTCTACATTGGAGTTGCTTACCAAGAAGACGGTGAATGTTCCAGAGTAGCCGAGTTACAGTTTTGACTTAAATCTACTTAAACATCTATGGTATGACCTGAGAATGGTTGTCTAGCTATGATCAACAACCAATATGACAGAGCTTGAAGAATTTTGAAAAGAATAATAGGAAAATATTTCACAATCCAAGTGTGGAAAGCTCTTAGAGACTTACCCAGAAAGACTCACAGCTGTTATAGCTGCCAAATGTGACTCAGGAGTGTGAATACTTGTGTAGGTGAGATATTTCTGAATTAAATGTTCTATACAATTTGCCAACATTTCTAAAATATGTGTGTAGATGAGAGAAAAAATACATTTAATACATTTAATCCATTTTGAATTCAGGCTGTAACACAACATTTAGAATAAGTCAAGGAGTATGAATACTACAAGAAAACAAGCCACTGTACAAGAAAACTGTACCAACAGTACCAACAATTATAACCCAAGTTCCTGAATTTCTAGAGGGAAACTGGGGAGAAAAGGTTAACAGCCGTGTCTTCTTCAGTTTGTCTAGTCACCAACCTATCTCTGTTGTCTGCATTTCCCCTAACCTCTCTCTCCTCTCCCGTTTCAGCTGCCCAGTCGTTTGGGCTGATCATGAATCATGGAAATTGATTATGCTGTCACCCTTCAAATCCCCCTGCCCAGAACTTGACCGGGGTGTGTGTGACTATCGTTCGGTCAAGCCTGCTTAGGGATGCACTGCAGGCCTACCCTGGAGAAGGGCCCGGCCGGTCTGTCAGCCCCGTGGGTCATGCAACCTCCTAACCGTGGTGAATGGAAGGAGGAGGGAATGAAGACGTCCTGCTTAAAATACCAGTTTCCCTGCTGTCTCCCGTCTCCCCTGCCAGTTCCCCGTCGCCATCTTTCCTGTGTGCTAGCCCAGTGTCATCCATCTTAATCCAAGTGCTGACGACACCCTACTTTCGCTAGAGAAGATTCCCACCAACAACATGGAAATATCTAGAGAAGTAAGGAAGGAGGAGTAGCAGCATGGGTTCCTCTGGTTATTTGTTGGTTTTGAATATCCAAGCCTCAGCACATCTGAAAAGAGGCGAATATGACTCAGCAAAACAATATTTGCGAGTTAATGCAATAAGAACTGGTGTATTACACTTTGAACTCGTCCAAGAATAAAAAAAAGTGTGTTCAATTAAGTAATGTGCTTGTGCTTATGGTGACATGTCATTGTGCTTACCCTGACCGGAAGCAGTCTGCACTATCCCCTGCTCACTTTCCTCTCACTAAAAGCCCTGCTAGAATAAAACAATAAAAATAAATAAATGTTGTGACACATTACCAAAACCAGAATATTTCCCTATGTCCTCTATACTTTTTTTCATGTCAATGTGAAAACTGCAAGCCAGGCTTGCACTCTTCAGACCAGGCTTTCTTTCAAACTCTACTAATGGCTTCTGCAGATTGTTGTTATTTTTTATTGTGAGGATAAATCTGCTGTAACAAGCTGAAAACACCAGTAAATCTGGCACTGGGCTCAGGTTGCAAAAAGACTTTAAGGGTTAGCGTTGCTATGGTGATGCCGAGGAGTGTGCCATAAAAGAGTGGACCGTCCGTGACAGAGTTACTATTGTTATTGTGGGGCGGCCATTAAAGCATTCTTTGAGGACACAGATTGAGAAGACCTACTTAACCTCTCTGTTGTATGTCTGCACTTTGGCCTTTATGTGCCAGCAAATCTATGCTCACAATATTATTAATTCAAACACACTTGTCATTACTTTAAATAATTATTTGGAATATGAAACAGAGGTAACTTATTATCATATCTCAGAAGGAGAGCCCCCTCACTGGCTCTTGGAAACCGTTTCCAGCAGCATCTGCTCTCCCATCCACAAACCGAGCATGTTCAACACTGCCAAGCTTGAGGTGAAAGCCAGGGTAGGGATGCAGGGTAGTATGAAAAATGCCACATAAACAGATTTAAAAAAAAAAAAATTTAAAAAAAGATTCATTGAGGTATTTACATAATTTGTTGTAAGAAATGCAACTTGGAAAACCTGCTACAGTTAATTGGTAAGTGCCAAAATGGATTGCTTTTCGGAAAAAGGACATGCCATCCAATTTTCAGTATACAGTATGTCAAACACTGTCATGCGACTGGAACCTGACTTTATGAGACCGGAACCTAACACTATGGGACCGGAATCTGACCCTATGGGACCGGAACCTAACCCTATGGGACCGGAACCTGACCCTATGGGACTTGAACCTAACAATATAGGACCGGAACCTGACCCTATAGGACCCGAACCTGACCCTATGGGACCGGAACCTGACCTATGGGACCGGAACCTAACCCTATGGGACCGGAACCTGACCCTATGGGACTTGAACCTAACCCTATAGGACCGGAACCTGACCCTATAGGACCCGAACCTGACCTATGGGACTTGAACCGGACCCTATGGGACTGGAACCAAACCCTATGGGACCGGAACCTGACCTATGGGACCGGAACCTAACCCTATGGGACCGGAACCTGACCCTATGGGACTTGAACCTAACCCTATAGGACCGGAACCTGACCCTATAGGACCCGAACCTGACCTATGGGACTTGAACCGGACCCTATGGGACTGGAACCAAACCCTATGGGACCGGAACCTGACCCTATGGGACTTGAACCTAACCCTATGGGACCCGAACCTGACCCTATGGCACTTGAACCTGACCCTATGGGACCGGAACCTGACCCTATGGGACCGGAACCTGACCCTATGCTGCCTAGTTGTAACAATCCCTCAGTGATGGACACAGACTCTAATCAAAATTGAATTTGCTGCTATCGATAAACTGCTGCCCACACAGCCATTTGAGAATGATCAAGCATGACTGACTTTACTGTCAAATGGGGAACGACAAGAAGTGATTGTGTACCTAATTTGAAGGTATTGACCACATAATGCTTGTGGTAATGTTCTTAATTGGAAATACTTCCATCATGTCATTGGAAATAACTGCTCCTCTAGTGTGCTGTAGGCCTAATTACCTATACATTTTTCAGAATGTAATCATTCGCCTGTCCTCTGTGTATCCTTTGGTTGTAGAATGTTCAGTTGAAAGAGGAAGGATGTTCCAACTTCCATGGTCTTTGACAAGGGTTTAATATCCTTTCTATCCTTTCTAAAAAAAAATGATTTGCACTCTGTGGAAAATGTGCCTTATGGGGTGAGTCTCCTATTGGGCATTCCCTAGGTTATTATTAGCCTGCCTGTTTCATGTTTCCCAGAGTTATCACTGTGGACAGAACCATATCTTTTGGCAGCCAACCACATTCACTGTTCATTTTAGAAAATGGCATTAGAATACAGTTAAAATGACCAAATTATAATTTTTGGACTGCAGAGTAATCTTGAAGTGGACTGGGTCAGGGGGGAAAGTTACGGGGTTATTTCATTCCTGAATGAATGTTCTACCTTGTGCTGCTTTAATATGGTTTAAAATATTTCATGTTGTTTTGAAAATCAATCCAAATACATAACTTTCATGGATTAAGTTGCAATTCTGTTTGTTCAGATTAAAATATTATCTTGTGCACCAGCTCAACAGAATGTCCATAGTGTTTTTTATTTTTTGTTTGAGACCATCTTTATTTTGTTTGTCATTATTCTTTAATAGTGATTTCTGAGCATAAACTGACAGCTGTAGTTAGCAAACAATGTTTTAGCATCCACCAGCCATCCACTAGCCATCCACTAGCCATGTAGCTTTGCATGTTAACTTTTACCTCTGCCGTTGTGTTTCCTTGGTAGATCCAGAATGAATTGTATTATCACTGGTCAGGCACTGAGGGTTATTGCCTTGCTTTCCAATAGGTGTGAATGCAGTCAAAAGACAGAACCTGTTTAACTAAATGATAGTCCCACTAAGGGCAAACCTGATGGTATGGCATATCGCTGCAGAATGGTGTGGTAGCCATGCTAGTTAAGTGTGCCTTGAAATCTAAATAAATCACAGACAGTGTCACCAGCAAAGCACCATCACACCTCCTCCTCCATGCTTCACGGTGGGAACCACACATGTGGAGATCATCCGTTCACCTGCTCTGCGTCTCACAAAGACATGGCGGTCAGAACCAAAAAGCTCTAATTTGGAGTCATCAGACCAAAGGACAGATTTCCACCGGTCTAATGTCCATTGCTCGTGTTTCTTGACCCAAGCAAGTCTCTTCTTATTATTGGTGTTCTTTAGTAGTGGTTTCTTTGCATCAATTCAACCATGAAGGCCTGATTCACTCAGTCCCCTCTGAACAGTTGATGTTAAGATGTATCTGTTACTTGAACTCTCTGAAGCATTTATTTGGGCTGCAATCTGAGGTTCAGTTAACTCTATCCTCAACAGCAGAGGTAACTCTGTGTCTTCCTTTCCTGTGGCGGTCCTCATGAGAGCCAGTTTCATCATAGCGCTTGATGGTTTTTGCGACTGCACAAGGTTCTTGAAATTTTCCGTATTGACTGAACTTCCTTTTTTAAAGTAATGATGGACTGTTGTTTCTCTTTGCTTACTTGAGCTGTTCTTACCATAATATGGACTTGGTCTTTTACCAAATAGGGCTATCCTCTATATACCACCCCTACCCTATCACAACAATTGACTTAAAAGGAATGAAAAATGAAAGAAATTCAACAAATTAACTTTTAACAAGGCACATCTGTTAATTGAAATATGTTCCAGGTGACTACCTCATGAAGCTGGTTGAGAGAATGCAAAGAGTGTGCAAAGCTGTCATCAAGGCAAAGGGTGGCTACTTAGAAGAGTCTCAAATCTAAAATATATTTTGATTTGTTTAACACTTTTTTGGATACTACATGATTCCATGTGTTATTTTATAGTTTTGATGTCTTCACTATTATTCTACAATGTAGAAAATGTAGAAAATAAAACAACACTCTTGACAGAGTAGGTGTGTCCTAACTTTTGACTTGAACTGTATGGATTTTATCATATTAGGGATGGTTAAACATTTTCAGTGTAAACTTCAACTATTAAAACCAGATATAAAGTATTTAGCAAAAATAACGGAGCCATACATTTTTAAATAAGATCATCTTTGAGAACTGACAATCACCCAAATAAAAGCTACAATTACAAAAATGTCATGGCATGTGTGCCCCATTAATTTTGGTACAACGTTTGAGTCACACAGATAGCATAATAACATGGCATAAGCCATGTCAAATTGTCTAGAAATGCAGGAAATTAACTTAAAAACTGAGAAACAAATCTCATCTCTCCCCATGAGTGTTTGTCTTGTCCCTAGTTACAGGTAGACACAGTGATATGACTATAAAACAAACGGTGACAGTGTTTCCCCTAGAGGGTCCTCCTCTTGGCCAAAGAGACAAAATGTTGCTGTTTTAAAGCTCATTTCCTGCAACTGTACATTTTGCTATGGGGCGGAGAGAAAATGTACAGTTTTACAACTAGTTTCCTGCAATTCTACACATTTTGTCTCAGTTTTAATTTCCGCTATTTTCATATTTCAGTAAGCCACACACATTATTGATAGACAATGATGAGGTAGTTGGTAGTGTAGGCCTAGTTGTCAAAACACCGTTTATTTTTTGAGGAGGCTACCAAACTGTTTTAAAGTTTGAAACACTGGCATTGATTTTTTGATTTCTTTAGCATCACAGGAACTCAAAAGACATTTAGTCAGATGACTGGCCTCAGTTTGCTCTTGATAAAGTCATCAGCGGTTGATGGGAACCACATGCCTGCACTCTGTTTCAATGAACTGCAAAGTTTAATGGAAGACATGGAGAAGGACATGGGCCCTATCGAGGTGAACGTTATTGTGGTATATGCTGAGGAGCTGAGAATGCACCTCCCTCTCTAAGTATTCTGTCTTTTCTAGGCTATTAAAACATTTTGCTCACGCTCGCTGTTGAAAGAGGCCTGAAATTGATAAGTTTAAGAATGTCAGAATTTTCATGGAGAATGTTTGAAGTATACATGTATCACTCAGCAACATTACTCAGTTGTTAGTGAGGTATTTGTCTTCACTAGTTCTTCTCATGCTTGAACTTGGGGGTCAAGAAAAATATTGAGTATGCATGCAAGAACTTGCTTTGTGTATTTTACAATAAGAATAATTATTGAAGTCTCTCGAATACCACTCCTATTTACATATCACTTAAAAAAAGGGTTTTATGCAAACATTTGATTAATTTGTCCTATTGCGATGGGAACATTGTCACTGAGTCTTCACATTGATGTGGTTGTTCAAAATGTTTGACTGAACAAACTTAGCAAGAGCATGACTTCTCTCTGTGCCATTGTCCCCTGTCCCATCATGGAATCCTCCCTTATAAAACAAAGTGATGAATACTAAAACATGGAATCCTAAAGCCATTACCAGGCTCATTTTTATAAGATCCAGAGAAGGAAGAAAAACAAAATGATTGAGCAGGGAACATCCCTTGCTGCTGAGCCATTTCGCATTTGATTGATCTACAGCCAAACGTGAAGTCTTTGATTGTGAAACAACTGGCATTCATTAATGTGTTTTGCGGCAACTCAGACTAGGACCTGGCAGTTATTGTGAAAGTGAATGAATCAAGGGAATGGTTAGTTGGAGTCTGGAGCGTGAGATCTCTCTTTCACCACCTGCTCTGGGTCCTTGTCAGGACACCTTGTTGGGAGTGCTGTCCATCGGATATGGACTGTTCTGGTGGGGGTTCACAAAACGCAGAGCATTAGATTCAAGAGCCAGAGGACTTCTTTGAACTTCTTCCGGTCAGTCTCTTGTCGATTTAGGCTCTAGGTGAAGTTGAAGCAAAGACAAATTGGCAGGCAACAAGTGCTTGACTTGAGACTGAAAGACGTTTGCTGTATGACCAAGTGTTTTGCTAATCTATTATTTAATTATTAAATCATTATTAGTAATCAGTTCTAGATTGTACTATGTCAATATATTTTTCACTTGTGCCAACGCTCTGAAAATATGTAAGAGAACTGGAAGTTAAAGCCAGACACATGTCAGTCCGCTGTTTTGTGATTTGTTGTGTGCCTGGCAGTTTTTAGGATATGGAATAATCTTGCATTAATATATTGCTATTGTGTGCATGAACCCTGACCTTTTCTTTAATCTTTCAAAATGTTTATATTTCTTTTGATGCAAGCTTGATGCAAAGTTACCTCTGATGAGAGACTAGGAATCAGACACAAGGCAATTTCTGTCTACTCCTCCATAAAAGGACATGTAAATTAAACCACACTTAAAACTCCTTAAATTTTGTATGTCAAACCTGTCAGAACCTCAGTGCCGCATCACATCAATGTGATTGCTTCTCAAATCTTTTGACCCAATGAGGTGGTTGCCAGGATACAGCCCAGCCTTGCCAGAATCCCAGTAAATATTGGACTTAAGTGTTCTGCAAATCCCCTATCAACATCTCAGCGTCTGCTGACAGCTGAGTGAAATGCACATTTCCTGGCAGAAAAAAATAAAGAATAAATTACAAATAGCTGTGGTTGTGTGCCTTCTTACCAGAGCATCTGTTTGGGATCTGTTTTTATTTTTCCTTCATTAGATTTGCTTTCCCCATTTCTGTGAACTCCACAGGATATGCTAATTTTCATTCCGCATGCCGAAGCTGATTATCACCTTTATCAGGCTTTCATCAATTATTTAGGCCTTTCTCATGCGTGCTAGATCAAACATTGCCGTGGGTTTGCAATAGTTTCACTCGGTAAAGCTTTTAAAGGTCATTCAAGAATGAAAGAAGTATTTCGGACAACAGCGAAGTAAATGTGATTTGGGATATTACATAACAGCAAATATTGAAGTAATAGAAAACTTTCAAAGAGAAAGAGTAGAAAGTCATAATTTACAATCATATGTGACGGGTCTTCCTCCCCCAATGTTATGAAGAGGACATGGAAAAGAGAACCAAAAAATTATCAGAGAATCTTGATGTCGCCGTTAAAATTTTCTGTAAGTCTTACGCTTCTTAATACATCTGTCATAGCTTGTCAAGCCTTGTATGACGAGTCGGATCTTTCAGACAGTAACGTGTAATAATGTCCTGTAATTTCTCCTATCCCCCTCTACTCTTGGCTAATGAAATTGTCATCCGACACCAAGTTTGAGGAACCCTTGGGGGAGAGACAGTCTATAATTGCCTGGATAGAGCTGTTGTCCCAAAAGGCTTATCCATCAGTTCATCTTGTTATTGCTCAGAGGATGAGAATTGCATTGAGCTGGATTGTCATTTTCTTCCGATAAAATATTTTCGTAAGCAAGTATCACACAAGGTACAGTACTTGTGGTTCATCATTCTGTTCATACAGTATTGTTTAGATGCTAAATTAATGTAGAATCCTTAAGTGGTCCTCCTGAATAAATCTGTCATAAATCAACTCTGTAACAGGAATACGTTGTAGTCACAAGTGTTGTTACCAAGAGTACCCTAGCCAAGTGCTGTGGGATTAACCTGTGCTCTATGATGGACTGGATTGTCTTGATCCTCTTTCAAAATCATGTTAAAAGTTGACTATTGGAAGATATGAAATGGGCGTTGTCATAGAGAACCATACAACGTCACAAAAAATGCGTGATTGTCTTTGTGATTATGCTTTATAGTAAACATTGTTGGATCAATTCCAAAGCTAAACAGTGAGTGCAGAATCACAGATACTGTAGGTTGCTCATGTATATTTCTGCTTTAGAGGTCAAAAAGGTACGTTAGTCTGCCACTCTAACGATAAAGAAAGGAGAGAACTGCTCTTAATAATAGCGTATGGTCCCAATCTAGCCATGTCCTTCTCTGGATCCCCAGAATGTATGTTCCACGTGGAGAACGCTGCTTAACAGACGCTTCTCATATGTCCTTACCCCCCTTTCTTGAAGCTGCTGAGGCATTCTGAACTGATTTGGGGGATATCGTAAAGCAAATGATACATTTGTACCCCTGTCAAGTGAGGTTGTGAGTTGAAGATTTCCTCCTGGAGTCATGCCAGAATTTTTTATTTTACCTTTATTTAACCAGGCAAGTCAGTTAAGAACAAATTCTTATTTTCAATGACGGCCTGGGAACAGTGGGTTAACTGCCTGTTCAGGGGCAGTACGACAGATTTGTACCTTGTCAGCTCGGGGGTTTGAACTCGCAACCTTCCGGTTGCTAGTCCAACGCTCTAACCACTAGGCTACCCTACCATATATTCTAATTGATTTAAACTGCCTCAACTGGAGGCAGAATACATTACATCATTAAGGTAGAACAGAAAATAACTTAGCCTTTGTTTCAGCTATTGTTCTGACATCTAACAACCCGTTTGAAATGTACGCAGACAGACATTGACCATGTGTCTCGGGTATGTAGCCTACAGTAGGACTTGAGTTCCTCTCAAAACAAGTTTATGTTCATTCCTTCCTTTGCTAAATCTTCCATGAGCATCTCTCTAATGATCCTTTGTTTCTTGAGATTGTGTACTGTAACTGCCACTACACATCTGTCAAAGACTGCATGAACTATGAGAATGTTTTCTCTTAAAATATATGATATTTTCCTGACCTTTGGTATCTTTCCACTGTGCGTGTACAGTAGACAGAAACATTATTCTACAGCGTTGAAGAAATATGTCATAATCATAAACTCTTTTCATGAATTCTCCCACTGACAATGACAGTCCTGAGCGACACCCGTAATGGGACAAACGGGAGTTCATATGTGATCTCCGACATATGCGTTCGCTGTGTGAATAGATCAATTAACGATTTGCATTCCTTTCAAAGTGTAAGTGGTTTACCACCCGGGATCCTATTGTACTCTGAGAGACTAGCAGAATTTTAGCTGTGCCTGTGGATTATACGGTGTGAAAAAGGTTCAAGGGGCCTGGGGTACTGCTGCCGCTTCATCTCTGCCATGGCGGTGGCTGGTAAACCCCAGGCCAGAGGCCATAAAACTGCTTTCTACAGTACTTGCCAGCTGACCGTCTTACTATATTTGAAACATAAATAGCATGAAATTCCCAGGGCCATACCAAAGCACCAGTCCCTTCATTATGACATCAGAGCACTCTGAAGTCAACAGGCATGAAGGTCCACTGGTTCTCTGCATGGGTTCACAGCCTTGAAGGGGATCGCTTATAATTAGGGGAGTGGAGATGTGGGAGAAGGGGGAGAGAGAAAGGATTATATCTATCGTCACACAGACAGACTCCCCTCTAGAAGTCTGCCCACCATTTCCCTGGCAACGTCTCCATCTGTTATGACACTCGACAATAAAGACGGTGGCGTGGTCATAAATGAAGCACGAAAGCGGGTGTCAAATGTTTATGGCCAATGAGGAAAACGAATAAACACATGAAATGAATGCATTTATGAGGATGCTGATGGAGATGCAAACAATTTCATCTTTAATGTACTGTAGATGGTGTTCTCATATTGCCCACTGCTGAGCATGTCTTCCTGGGTGCCCTGAAACCTGGCACCGTGTTGCACCTGGGGATTCATCAGGTAAAGGGGTTGCCATTAGCCAGTTGTTGTGCACTAGACTGTGTGTGATGTTTAGTCCGAGTACCTTTTTGATGCCAGTTTGGATACCAATGGGCTCTTTCCCACGTAGACAATCTGGTCCCTATTTCCAAACCAAACCCATCCTGGTAGGTTCAGTACATAAACAGAGGCTTGCTTGAATCCCAGTCTCCAGATAGATCAAACCCACTCCACGGTATTTTGGGTTGTGTTGACAGAAGCCGGCTCTTCCAGCAAGGCACTCATTTGAGTCAAAACCAATGAGATGGCTCATTTGAAATGCACAAACCCACTATTCTGAGCAATTGGCTGCAGACATATTAATCATTTTGGCCAATTACTAACTCTATGGACCGCACACATTTGTTTCTTCAAGGAAACAATTTAGGTTACACTGTTACACACGCCTCTAGGAAGAGGGAACGCAACACCCTGCAACAACTCAACTCCCCGTGGTGTGAAAGAGGTATGGGACTGTAGGTGCAAGTAAGGATGACAAAAGGCAGATAATTTACCGTTTACTAGGAATGTATTCCTTCACACGGTAATATGGGGAAAAGGGGCTGGACTGAACACACATTTTTTTTCTATATAATGCCAAATGGGGGTTCTTTGGCTTGTAACCATAGCAGATCCCTTTTTGTTGAGGTTCTTTAAATAACTATGCTCATGAGGTTCTAAATGAAATGTGTATAAACTATAAAGTTCTATAAAGGTTCTATACAGCACCAAAAAAGGGTTTGTCTATGGTTAAAATCCTTTTTGGGACTAAAAAACCTTTTTTCAGGGTTCTTTATTAGAACCTTTTTGAAGAGTGGTTCCTCAAGAGAACAAAGAACCTTCATCAATCTCAGTTCTTTGTAGATCCTTTAGAAGAACCATAACGTTTTTTTCTATTCTGGTTAGTCACGTTATATTGTTAAAATTCCTTAGGCGTCGTTGTTGTGTTAACTGACAAGTTGAATCAGATGTGCTAGCTCTGGAATGACTGGGGGTCCCTGAGGAGAGAATTGAGAACCACTGATTTAGGCAACAGTTGTCAAGGCCATATGTGAGTCTTTCACATGTCACCATTGCTGGCCATAGTCATTTTTAACATATAATAGCATAACACAACATATTAGATCAACTGGAATGACACACTCACTCACAGTTACACAAAAAAGAGCTGTGACCAAACCACGCCCCAAAAGGATTCTAATGAGCCATTGCCCCTATATTTTTATTATCACTAAAATAAGAAATAACCCTTTTCTGAACTTCAAAGAACCATTCAAGGGCTTAAAGTATTCTTCGAGTCATTATGGTCCCACATAGAACCATCACCCTTACCAAAGAAGCCTTGAAGAACCCTAATTTCTAAGTGTGTGGAAAACTCAACAGCTATCTTCAATTAAGCTTCAAACAGAATACCTGTTGATTAAACAAATATGTGTTATAATGTTTTCATGACTAACTGGCATGGCTTCCCAATTGTTTTATTTTGTAGTACTAAGTAGTGCAGTTCTGAGCTTTTTTTATTGTTTTTTATAATTCGATAGGGAGGCTAGTGAGTAGTGAGGCTAACATTAGAAATTATGAATTGTAATTATATTGTAGTGAAATAAATGCCAACAGGAGTGCTTAGTAGGAACTGGTTTTGGTAACACTTTCTATGAGAGTGATACAATGTCATAGCATCCATTATAATGCTTTATGATACACATTGTATATTAACACATAACAAGGGCTGTTTACATTTGAATTGAAACTACTGCAGTTCTGAACATATTTCCATGAACATATACTGTCGTTAAGTATTTAATTAAAATAAATATGCGCAAAATAAAATGACCTGTTAGATTGAAAATGATGCCAGAGCATATACAAGAGCAATTGACATAAAACACAAATTTTCATTGGAAGTTATGTCTTGGCAAATACACTCATTTATTATATCCTCGGACGGGGCCACAGTGTCTCCTGACCCCTCCTGTCTCAGCCTCCAGTATTTATGCTGCAATAGTTTGTGTCGGGGGCTAGGGGCTAGGGTCAGTCTGATATATCTGGAGTATTTCTTCTGTCTTATCCCGTGTCCTGTGAGAATTTAAGTATGCTCTCTCTAATTCTCTCTCTTTCTCTCAGAGGACCTGAGCCCTAGGACCATGCCTCAGGACTACTTGGCCTGATGACTCCTTGCTGTCCCCAGTCCACCTGATTGTGCTGCTGCTCCAGTTTCAACTGTTCTGCTTGTGGCTATGGAACCCTAACCTGTTCAGCGGACGTGCTACCTTGTCCCAGACCTGATGTTTTCATCTCTCTAGAGACAGCAGGTGCGGTAGAGATACTCTGAATGATCGGCTATGAAAAGCCAACTGACATTTACTCCTGAGGTGCTGACTTGTTGCACCCTCGACAACCACTTGTCACGAGACTTTATTCAGAGAACATTCTAAAGTCAAGAATACAAAGACACCCATTTTATAGCTGCGCACATACTTCCACACAAACATTAGGTATCGTACGCACATACTGTCTCACTACCCAGCTGACAGATTAGGGAGACCTTGGGCCCTTGAGACGTACTCCCTGTCCTCTCCCAATGTCTAGTCAGGTCGGCACCGAATTTTGCTCAGACAGTCTGTGTTTAAGATACTATAAACAATATATTGTACAGATATATTGTTTTACCCTAATTCTGACTAAAATTACAGACATCATCAATTATACTTTTACTGACTAAAACTACACACATTAATAATAATTTTACTGACTACTCAATTTCATACAATTATATGGTTTCAGGGTGGAGTATTCTAATCATTAATTTAAACATATAAATCCCATTAACTGTGATTATTATTATCTGACCCTGCTGGTCGTCTATGAACATTTGAACATCTTGGCCATATTCTGTTATAATCTCCACCCTGCACAGCCAGAAGAGGACTTGCCACCCCTCATAGCCTGGCCTTTCTAGGGAGTTTTTCCTAGCCACCGTGCTTCTACACCTGTATTGCTTGCTGTTTGGGGTTTTAGGCTGGGTTTCTGTACAGCACTGGGATATCAGCTGATGTAAGAAGGGCTTTATAAATACATTTGATTGATTGACTAGTGCACAGTATCAAAGAACTGTGTTTCTTCAGTTGGCCAGATTAAGTGGATACACATGTTAATACTCTATGTTGTTTCCTTGATTGTTTAAAAGGAAATACTGAGACATTTAAAACCCAGGATTGAGTCTACAGTGGAATGTGCTTAAAGGGCTGTCCTTGGCAACAGAAACATATGTGTGTATTTGATCTTACCCAATGTTGACACCACCAGGGTGTACCTCCCCCTCCCTCGTATACATTCTTATATAATCAGGCTACCAAACTTAAGAAAGACAACAATTGTTGATGATAACAATGGCCAAGCACGCTTTCCCAACAGCGGAATAGAGCCTGATTCTGATGTTTCCCGCATTTAACACACATCCCACATCAAGAAGCAATATGAAATTCCTAATGATGGATGACTAGGGCCTTTGAGGCTGCTGGATGGGAATAGTCATCCAACGCAGGGATACGATCCCAAATCTCTGTGTAATGCCCCCAGCTGCCTTGTCAGTCACTTGAACAGTCCACTTTTTAATCACACAAACAATAACGAATCAGTCCATCCCCAAAGGACAAATTGATTTGGATTCTCATCTGACGAGCCACTCTCCTGACAGTCTCTGGCTGATTATACTGGGCAAAATAGCCTTAAGCAGAAACATTTGATACAATAACCAAAGAAGAATTAGTTCCAAATAAAAAAAATGTCAGTTTGTACAACTTGTGCAAACTTGACTTATAGTTCATCTAAATTGCAAAATTGGCTTGCTTAGATCAGAGTCGTTTGCTTTGGGTTTGTTTGCTTAGCTACATGATTAGAGTTTGGAGAGATGCCCGCCCTTCTTTTCAACCGGTAGCTCCATCCTCATCCATCCTAGCACGAGCAGCATGTCTACATTGGAGCAGCATATCGACACTGGAGCAGCATATCTACACTGGAGCAGTATCTCTGCAATGGAGAAGAATATCAACGCTGGAACAACATATCTACAGTATAACTACACAGAAGCAGCATATCTACACTGGAGAAGCATAACTACACTGAAGCGGCATGACTACACTGGAGCAGCATATCAATACTGGAGCAGCATATCAACACTGGAGAAGTATATTTACACTGGAGCAGTACATCTACACTGGAGCAGTACATCTACACTGCAGCAGTGCAACAAAAAGTGTAGCAGTACATCTACACTGGAGCAGCATATCAACACTGGAGCAGTCTATCAACATGAGCAGAAAATCTACACTGGAGCAGCATATCAACACTGGAACAGTACATCTACACTGGAGCAGCACATCAACACTGGAGCAGTATAATTACAATGGAGCAGCATAGCAACACTGGAGCAGTACATCTACACTGCAGCAGCGCAAAAAGACATGTAGCAGTATATCTACACTGCAGTAGCTTGTCAACACTGGAGCAGTATATCTACAGTGGAGCAGCAAATCAACACTGGAGCAGTATATCTACACTGGAGCAGTATATCAACACTGGAGAAGCATATCAAAACACTGGACCAGTATAACTACACTGGAGCAGTATATCAACACTGGAGAAGCATATCAAAACACTGGACCAGTATAACTACACTGGAGTAGCATAACTACACTGGAGCTTTGGGTTTGTTTGCTTAGCTACATGATTAGAGTTTGGAGAGATGCCCGCCCTTCTTTTCAACCGGTAGCTCCATCCTCATCCATCCTAGCACGAGCAGCATGTCTACATTGGAGCAGCATATCTACACCGGAGCAGCATATCTACACTGGAGCAGTATATCTACACTGGAGTAGCATAGCTACACTGGCGCAGCATATCAACACTGGAGCAGCACATCTACACTGCAGCAGCGCAACAAGAAGTGTAGCAGCATATCAACACTGGAGCAAAATGTCTACACTGGAGCAGCATATCAACACTGAAGCAGCATATCTACACTGGAACAGCATATCAACACTGGAGCAGCATATCAACACTGGAACACTATATCTATACTGGAGCAGCATATCAACACAGGAGCAGCATATCAACCCTGGAACACTATATCTACACTGGAGCAGCATGTCTACACTGCAACCATTGTGTTTCAGTCAGCTGCAGTTGAAATGCACCTATTGCAATCATTGAGCTGTTCTACACTGGCCGCTGTGTACAAGTACAACAATTTAGGCATACCGTATAAGTGGAACTCCATCTATTTGATAGTACACAGAAAATGCAACCTAGCAGTGAAATGTATAGATGTATGTATAGATTTCAAAATAATAAATGATCTTCACAGTTCAGGCCACCCAAACATTTCTGTTTACTTAAGATACTTTTCTATTTGGACTTGCTGTTCTCTCTCATACAGTATAATCCAAGGCCAATGCTCAGTGAAACAAGAGAATACAGGAAGGAAAATATATCACCTGTCCAAACTGTAATTCAGCCAGTCAGGGGAGCAAGTGAGCACAAAGCTCATTTGGGAGACATTTCCCTGTCACTAAGATATGGACTCTTTATCAAATTGTGACTGACAAACACATCTCACATTCAGGCTTTTGTGCTCTCCAGACTCCCTGGAGGAAACGTCTTGATGTCCTCTCTGCCTGTCTGAATGATGATATCTAAATCTCAGCACAGCTGCCCTGCCAGAGACAATAAGAGAGCCACAGACAGGATCAAGACTGGTAGAGACAACTTCTGCTACACTTGGGACATTCACAAGACTCAATCAGAGACCAGCGGGAGATATGTGCATAGTTCTGAGCCCCCTGAATATCTTTCACCAGAGGTTGAGCCCCCCTACTTAAGCTTGGACAGCACAGGATCCACATACCACTGGGTAATGTAGTTTATTAGTTGGAGGGTGGCACCATTCCAAGACTAAATGTTATTTGAGATGAAAAAAATACAATACTAATTGTGACCTTGGAAATGGGAAAATGTTGTAAACTATACAGAGTAAGATTATTCTTAGTGCCCTCAATCCTCCCGCTTGCTAGTAATCCAGGAGATGAAAGGGCAGAACGACTACAACAGGTTCCAAACACGTCAGGAGGAGAGCGATGACACAGGCGAGCTAACTTAGAACTTTTATATAAGCTAAGCATGCTGAAAATGGCCAAGGCTTCTGCAATGAGTTGCACACACATTGAAAACTGCCACACCGACCAAGAGCTTACACACACACACACACACACACACACACACACACACACACACAAACACACAAATGGTTCAAGATGGCCACCATTGTTCCTGTACCCAAGGAAGCAAAGGTAATTGAACTAAATATCGCCCCCTAGCACTCACTTCTGTCATCATGAAGTGCTTTGAGAGGACAGTTGAGGATCATATCACCTCTACCTTATCTGACACCCTAGACCCACTTCAATTTGCTTACCACCCCAATAGATCCACAGACCATGCAATCGCCATCGCACTGCCCTATCCCATCTGGACAAGAGGAATACCTACATCAGAATTCTGTTCATTGGCTATAGCTTAGCCATCAACACCATAGTACCCTCCAAGCTCATCATTAAGCTCGGGGCCCTGGGTCTAAACCCTGCCCTGTGCAACTGGGTCCGGACTTCCTGACGGTCCACCCCCGGATGGTGAAGGTAGGAAACATCTCCACGTTGCTGATCCTCAACACAGTGGCCCCACAAGTGTGCATGCTCAGCCTCCCCACCCCCTGTTCCCTGTTCACCCATGACTGAGTGGCCACGCATGCCTACAACTCAATCATCAGTTTGAAGATGACACAACAGTAGTAGGTCAGATTACCAACAATGACGAGACAGCCAGGGAGGAAGGAAATGAGGAAATGAGGGAGGAAATGAGGGACCATAAGGAGTGGTGGCAGGAAAATAACCTCTTCCTCAACGTCAACAAAATTGATCGTGGACTACAGGAAACAGTAGAGGGAGCACAACCCTATCCACATCGATGGAACCACAGTGGAGAAGGTGGAAAACTTCAAGTTCCTTGGCGTACACATCACTGATAATCTGAATTGGTCCACCCACGCAGCTGGTGTGGTGAAGAGGCTCAGGAGGCTGAAAGAAATTCAGCTTGGCCACTAAGACCCTCAGAAAGTTTTAAAGATGCACAATTGAAAGCATCTTGTAGGGCTCTATCACCGCCTAGTACGGCAAAAACACCGCCCGCAACTGCAGGGCTCTCCAGAGGGTGGTACGGCCCAACAAATCACAGGGGGCACACTGCCTGCCCTCAAGGACACCTAGACCAGGGCCTCCTGGGTAGCGCAGTGTTCTAAGGAACTGCATCGCAGTGCTAGCTGTGCCACCAGAGATTCTGGGTTCAAGTCCAGGCTCTGTCGCAGTCGGCCGTGACCAGAAGGCCCATGGGGCGGCACACAATTGGCCCAGCATCGTCCGGGTTAGGGAGGGTTCAGCCTAACTTCTCTCATCGCGCAATAGCGACTCCTGTGGCGGGTCGGGCACAGTGCACGCTGACTAGGTTGCCAGTGTTTCCTCCGACACATTGGTGCGGCTGGCTTCCGGGTTGGATGGGCATTGTGTCAAGAAGCAGTGCAGCTTGGTTGGGTTGTGTTTCGGAGGACGCATGGCTCTCAACCTTCAACTCTCCCGAGTCTGTACGGGACTTGCAGCGATGAGACAAGACTGTAACTAGTACCAATTGGATACCACAAAAATGGGGAGATTTTTTTTTTTTTTTTTTTTTAAAGGACACCTACAGCACCCCATGTCACAGGAAGGCAAAAAAGATCATCAAGGACATCAACCACCCAAGTCACGGCCTATTCACCCCGCTTTCATCCAAAATGCGAGGTCAGTACAGGTGCATCAACGCTGGGGCCGAGAGACTGAGAAACAGCTTCTATCTCAAGTCTAGTTAAATAGACTGTTAAATAGCCATCACTAGCTGGCTACTCGAGGCTGCAGCCCTATATGCATAGACATGGAATCACTGGCCACTTTAATAATGGAACACTAGTCACTTTAATAATGTTTACATAATGCTTTACTCATCTCATATGTGTATACTGTATTCTATTCTACTGTATTCAGTCAATGCCACTCCGACATTGATAGTCCTAATATTTATATACTTCTTAATTCCATTATTTTACTTTTAGATTTGTGTATTGTTGTGAATTGCTAGATACTACTGCACTGTTGGAGCTGGCAACAGAAGTATTTCACAACACCCGCAATAACATCTGATAAATGTGTGTATGTGACCAATACATTTGACTTGACATAGCCGTGTTTACTTCCTTCTTCCTGACAGCTGGAGCGCTCTTAAAAGTGACAGCGCACGGTGAAGGCTCCGTGCAGGATATCGCCACACTCCTCCCCCCATGGAAAAGCAAAGCCTATAGAAACAGAGTGATGCCGGCTTTGGCAGGTCAGGTTCATACTACGCAAAACCAGGGCAGTCCTCGTCATCAGTCTTCCAAGAAGAGTTCCTGCAGGCGTTGCTTTTGCTGGCAATCCAGCTCCTTTGCCGTGGGATAGCAGGGCTTTACATTAATAGCATGCACCGTCCTCCCCAGTGTCCTCCAGAGAGACCAATTAGTTCACTAGGCCGTGGTCAGTTTGGCAACTACACCCCAGTAGGTACAGATCTCTTGGTAGATTCCTGAGATCGGACCTCAGTCAGAGAGACTCAGTTTATGATCCAGAATTCCGAATCCATTGCGTGTAGTAGTCTACTACCACCAATAATAATTCATTCTGGGTCCCCCAGCTTGAGGGGAAATACTCCATGAGTTCAATTCTTAGCATTTCATTGGGATGGTTCACAATGGTCAGCTGCAGTTTTCTGGCAGGTCTGCCAATGTCTGGTTTGTATTTCTGGCAGATATCACACTGCTGTACAAACTTATTGTTATCCACCCACATGCCTGGCTAGTGCACCACCTCCTTTAATCTTTGGTAGGTTATGAAGACTCCAAGATGGCCACTCATGGTCACGATAAGCTTGGATCATCTGATCAGTCAATATACTGTAGAAGCGATGTAGACACTGTAATGGGTGCTATGTGTTCCCTCTCCTCTTGGAGTTTTCCGATACACTTTATCCTGAACTACGCTGAACTTCTCACTGAAACAGCTCTTGGTGTCTTCCTCAGGCAGACTCTTATGGATCTCAATGATGGTGGAAACACTCTGCTGTGCTCTCCACACACTTTTATCATCCAGAGGGAAAGAGTCATTCTGACCCTTGGCGGTGGTGTAAGTGCTGCACCATGGAGGACAGACAGTTGCGGCCTTTGTAATCAAAGAGAGGGCATCTGGTACAACATTCAGTTTTTCTTTGCAGTACTCAATGATGAAGTCAAACCTCAGGAGTCTGATAAACCAGCGAACGAGACGGCTGTTCGTCTTGCCTGACGCCAAAACCTACTGCAGTGTAGCAAGACCTTCAGCTCCAAGTAGTAGCTCCATTTCTCCAGAGCCTAGACCACAGAACCTAGGCGCGGAATTAAGGATTTTGTTCCAGGCCCTGTTTGTTGAACTTAGACTGCTCTGAGTCCTGTTTGACTTGTATCTGTATACACCATGAAATTAACATTCAGGTTAGGATGTCCAAACACTGGAGGAATGGTTCTCTGGCATGCAGGAATTCACTTGAAATGTAGGTGGTTTAGTGATTCGGTGACCTTTCAAAAGTTAGGCACAAACCAGTGGTACCATCCTGAAAGCGCTGAACGGCCTCCAGGGAGGTGTGAACTGGGAACTGCTGCAACTTTGGCTGGATCTGCATGATACTTTCTGCATTGACCACATGACCAAGGAACTTAAATTCTGTCAAGCAGAAATTACACTTCTTCAAGATCAGGGTCAAACCAGCAGCCTTTAGACTGTTGAAGATGGACTGTATGTCTTGTAGATGAGCTAAGACAAGGAGTAGATCATGATGTCATCCAGATACACAAGACAACTCTTTCACCTCAGGTCTCCCAGGACAGTCTCCATCAGCCTTTGCGAGGTAGCTGGAAGATAATTCAAACCAAAAGGCATGACTTTGAAGGAGTACAAACAAACAAGAGTGACGAAGGCAGTCTTGTCCTGGCTGGCAGGGTCCATTGCCACCTACCAATATCCACTGTTAAGATCCACATTACTGATGATGGTTGTTCCACGCCAGAGATTTTACTATGTCATTGATGTTTGGTAGAGGGAAGGCATCACTTTCTGGAGTCCAAAAATAACTGATATCCACCATCTTTCTTTGGAAACAGGGCAATCGGTGAAGCCCACCTGGGAAAAGAAGGTTCCACAAAGCCATTAGCCAACATGCTCAGGAGCTGTTCAAAGATTTTGTGTTTGAAGACTGTAGTTTTGCTGAGTGTAAGAGTACAGACCTCACTGTTCATCTCCAGCAACTCGTTATCTGGCAGACATGCAGGTCTGCTTTTGATCTAGGCTGTAATCAGTGAGATAAACAGATTTTCTGTCTTCACTGGTGGAACATGTTTTTGTCTCCGTCTTTGTATTACTTGTGTCTTCCTCATCGTCTTGTATTGTCCTTCCCAAATTTCTGGATAGGGTTGTAGGCTCCAGCCTTAAATCAGTGCATTGCCAGGATGAAATGGATTAGGATGGATGAGGCAGGGAGGTGTTAAAGCACAGCCAGTAGGTTGGTTCGTACATCAAAACAGTCCACTGAAGAACATGAAGTCCAGGCCAAGGACCGCGGCAAACGCAAGGCCTGGATGTGGAAGAATAGACAGAGGAAGGGCTTTATCTCCATATCAGTCCAACCCAAGGAATTGCTCGGGTCTCCATTAGCCAAGTGCAATGGTCCTGTCTCCTAGGTTCGAAGTTTCTCGTGTGGTAAGGCCATCATTCTCCACAGAGACTCCTGCATCTGGGTGTAAGTAGCTGTTTCTGTTTCTGCTTCAAGTCAGGTCATGACTGCTGAACCGTTTACTGTTGGTTTTCCTCCATTTGACGGGGGAGGTGAGCCAACCTCAGATGTACATCTTTCTGATGGGCCTCCATGCTTTCATTAAGTCTGAATGGCATTCTACTGCACTGTCAAACTGTGTGTCCATTGTTGTTTCATTTTTCCAATGAGCTCAGAGACACCTCTACCAATCTGTCTGGGCAAGGTAACAGGAAGAGGACATTGGTAAAGTAAAAGTAGAGAGGTTATAGGTGAGCCAGAAGCCTGAGGATAAAGGACAGTGCTATCCAAATCCATCACACTGTTCTCTTCATCAAGTCCTTCCACAATGAAAGAATCCCCTTCATCATTTCTAGTGTGCGTGTCCACGTTGACACAGTACGGAGGTATCAATAGAAGACATGATTCAACAACTTGTGGTGTGTTCATTGGTGCTTTTCTCCATAGGTCCCTAGGGAACAGCTGTTTGGGTGCCAGTTCTGTAGCGGTGTTGTTAGAGAGGGGTATAGAAAGATTTTTGCTCAGGCGCCTGGCAGGTATTTACACTGTCAATATGAAGAGTAGGAGAGACGAGTACTGCTACTAGACACGCACACACACACACCAGCAGAAGAGACCTAGAGTGTAGCCTGTTAACCAGATAGCCAGTGGAGAGAATGGAGAAGACACACCATATAACCACCAGTCACAGCACATGACTAACCCAACCAGTAATACCTCATACAATAATAGTCACAGAGCAACTCGGAGGTGATGTCATAGAGGCACCAGTCAATATAGAACCCAGTTATCAACATAGATGAGTTACAATAATCTGTATTCATTCACAGAGTGAAGAGTGAGTTGGTACATGAATGTATGAATGTGAGGCCTTTAAAAGCCAATGCAAATAATCCCAGAAAATATTTTTATACATTCAGTTAAAATAAAATAAAAATAACAAACAATACTCTCAAACACAAATGTCAATCGCAGTGAATTTACAGTTCCCAACCCAGCGCAATGAGAGAAGTTGCTTCAGTGGAAAGCACTGATGAGAGGGTCTTAGCTGATATAGGATGACTCCCATTTTGGTTTGTTTCACAAAGCCTCACTTCAATGTTGCTAGTAATCCATTAGATTAAATGGTTGAATGGCTACAACTGGTTCTAAACATCCCTGGAGTAGAGAGATGACACAGGCAAGCTAATTTCTAACTTTTGTAAACTAAGCATGCTGAAAATCTCCAAGGCTTCTGCAATGAGTTGCACACACATTGAAAACTGCCACGCTGACCGAGATCTCTCACACACAGGTAAGGGAGTTGTATTTTACTTCCTTCTTCCTGACAGCTGATGCACTCTTAAAGTGACAGCGCACGGTGTAGGCTCCGTGCAGGATTTTGCCACAACTTTATAGGTTATTGCATGAAACGGTGGGAGTCCTCAGCTACTAAAGCGTGCTGTTGATCCTCTGAGATTTTGTTTCAGACTATTTTAGAATAGAAGAGGAATAGAATTATTGTTGCCTTCTCAGGAGGGAATTCTGTACAGGCATCCATATGGTACGCACACACAAAAGCAGTACAAAAATAAATGCACGGTTTGGTTTTTGCCCTAGCACTACACAGCTGATTCAAATTACCAACTCATCATCAAGCTTTGATTATTTGAATCAGCTGTGTAGTGCAAGGGCAAAAACCAAAACGTGCACCCCCTGGGGTACCTAGGACCGAGTTTGGGAAACAGTGGCCTAAGGCCTAAATTAATATATAATAACTTCATTGGGGACTCTTGTTACGAACCATTTTTCAGTACAATTATACTTGGAAAACCTAATAAACATTAGACGCAGTTAGGGAAAACCTGGGTTAGATGGATATAGAACATGAAGCCATTTTTCTCTTGTTATTGCACACGTTTCCACAGATATTTCTACAACATACTGTATACATCTGTCCTCTCTTATGCACTGAACAGATTCATTATTCACACCTCCATCCTCATCATCATCTTCCCAAAAACAGGTGGTGAATTCTCTATTAAGTTTTATGCCTAACCCCCAATGACTTATCTGTGAGCTTTGAGACTCTTAACACATGGATGGTTCCCAGAATGCAGTGCAAGGTGTTAAAGAGTTCATAAGGTGAAGAGTGCCAAACACCCCTGGGAGGCTAATTATTGTGGGTGTGGAGAGGCAGAATGGACTTGTTGTTTATACCCCCTGTAGGGAGACACTCATTCGGTTAGTCCCACAAGTGGCCTCCTACCTACAGACAGGAAGTGTTTTGTCGTTCTTCTTTGTACTCTCTGGCCCACTTGCCTGTGCATACGCACACACACATACATATTTGTGTGTACACACACACACAAATTACAAGCAGGCTTCTTTTCCTAGAGACTCGTGTCTCGTTTTTCAGTTGCGATATAACTTAAGTATTATGGTGATCATACCATGGTGCTTAAGCACGTGGAGAAAACGTTGGCTAAGTGTGTCGTAAGACCATACTGATACTGATAGGATGAAAATAAAAGCAACGCTGCTCTCGGATCAGCATTCTCAATTCACATCTGACCTTATCATTAGAATAATTCCACAAAACTGATGACAGATCAGCTCCTAGGGAGATATTACCACCCATGACTGCAAATACGCTATTGAGGAGGCTTATTATGTTTATGCAAAAATGAACCAAATCACAGAAGGGCCACGCTGTCATCAAGAAATACAACAAAATGACCAACAGTAGCCTTGTCGCAAAATAAAACTCAATTGATTGAACATGAAATTGATTTCAACATGATTGAAATAGCCTATATAGGCCACAGGTGGCTGGTGGCACCTTAATTGGGGAAAATGGGCTCATAGTAATGGCTGGAACGGAATAAATGGAATGATATAGAACAGATCAAACGCATTGTTATTTTGAGGTTATATCATCCCCTCAGTAACCTCTGGTGATATTGGCTGACATAGCCTATGTATCTTTTAATGCAGTCATCTCGGTTTTCATTTGAAGCATAATTTTATCCTTCACTTGTTTGTAACAATTGCAAATACGTTGGCAACTGTATTTATAGTCAAACTTTGTTCTGAAGTTATCGGCAGTCACAGTCAGACAGATAGAATCAAGATGTTTAAGCTTTGGTTAGCGGAGGAGTTGTGTCAATAAAGTGATGTGGAAGGGCAAAAAAGCATCCAACGATGCACTTTGGCTGTTCTACCAGCGGTCTGGATCCCTCCTAGATGTGCCAAGGTTTTTAAGAGCCATGTTACTGACGAAGGCTCTAGGAAACAGTTTCGCTATAAAAGATACATCGTAAGATGGTTCTAACGATGATCTTAACCGCTACGAAGCCTTTGGAAAACGAGGCCCTGATGGTTTTAGTCTAAATCTGGGTCATGCTGGTCAACTACTATTGTTTCTTGGCATCTTCTTAGCACAACTGCTATTCCCAAGGAGCGTTTTTAGTCAGTGTACAGTATTGGCCAGAAGCCATGAATTTAGTCAAGTCTCTATATAACCTATAAAATTATGTTTACCGCTTAATAAAGTAAACCTGAGCCCATGCCTTTGCCTCTGCTATGCCAGAGGAGCATAGCAAGCAACCTGACTGTTTCATGGAATGGAATGTGATGGTAGCTGTGGCTTCTGTAACATTCTGGAGCAGTGTGCTCCCTTTCTGTCGTCATAATGGCATAGTTAGCAGTTTCACCTTGTACTTTATCAGGTGTTGCTACAATGACTGCTATTGCGCTGCAATTCAGGGCAGTTATGCATTTTAGCACCTCAACTGACTGTACATTGACACACAGTTGTAGAATAAATCTTCACTTTGGAGGTAAACATTTAATTGACATGCTGTATTCAAAATGTTCCTCTCAGAGACATTTCCCATCACGCAACCCCCACATACGTGAACCTTCTCTGTTCATGTTTTAATAGGACATTTGAGATACTATTTGAGTCGAGAACTTAGACTGTGTTGAAGCTCCAGGAGTGGGTGGAGAGGGAGGGGGGTCCCAGCCTACCCTGGTGGGCATTGGCAGCTAAGTGAACGAAACACATCAGTACCCCTCAGAAAATTACTCCACTCCCCACTTTGAAGAAATGTACACTTTCAACATGGTGGAGCCATCCCAAACATTCCCGAGATCCATGCCAGACAATGCTCAAAGTCTAGCGTTTGTTTTGTTAAAAATCTCAGCTTATTAATGCCACTGTGGAAACCTGCTACGGCCATTTGCTCTCGCTGTATAAATAGACACGGGCATTATGGGTCCAATGGAAGTAAGGTTATGGCGCGGTGCCAACCTCGGGTAAAGGCTGGATAGTGCCAGGTGGCAGAAGATCAAGCTACAACCAACCCACATGGTTGAGCAAAATTATCCCTTACACGTTTACCCCCATGAAATATAAATAGCTTGAATGTTACCTTTGTCATGGTGTTGTGTCTGTCCTTCGGGATGTAATGGTAAAACAGGCTGGTAACTGCTGAACGGTGGTGGATATGACGTGACGTGAGTATCGTAAACACTAATGCTACCAACACTAACACATAATTGATGCTATTCACCGAGATGGTTGTAGAAGTGTGTAGTTGTGTTTACCCTCCACTACACCTCCGATCTTAAATGGAATGATGCTGGACATGTATCGAATTGTGTCAAATACTGTACATTACAAACATTATTATCTTGCCAGTGTTAGTTTCAGCAATGTGGACATTTGAAAGCATTTTGTTTTAGAATAATGTTAATTCAAATCAGAAAAAAAGAAGTACAGATATTGGATCTTAATTTGACCAGTTTCTTGCAGGAGGTTTTGATTATTTTCAGGAAAAGTGATCCTTTCTAACAGAAATTCGTTTTGAGTGAGTTTTTGTGAGTACTAGGATTAGCTCAAAGGGCCATTGTAATTAATAGCTCACACATTGACATGCTTCATGGGAACAAATCATTCTATATATTAAAGAATGTATCTAAATGATTTAACCTTTATTTAACTAGTAAAGTCAGTTAAGAACAAATTCTTATTTACAGCAACGGTCTACACCGGCCAAACCCGGACAAAGTTGGGCCAATTGTGCGCCGCCCTATGGGACTCCCAATCACGTCCGGTTGTGATACAGCCTGGATAGATTGACTGGCCAAGTCTATTTGTAAAGACAAGTGTGACATACTCAAATTCTTTCAGCTGCACAGGTGCTTTACATAAAGGTTCTGCTTGTGTTGTAACCTGTGCTGATAGCATAGAGAAATTTGTATAAAATGTGTATCAGGAGCCTGGAAATCTACATGCACATAAAATGCCTTGACCAAATCATTTAATTTGTTTAACATCTATTTTGAAAGTATACAAAATATGCAGGAATCTATTCTACCACTGGACCAGATTGTACCATTCAACAGTTTTGCTTCAATTGTTTGCTTGTCATGTCTAGCTTGCAAAAGTTTACAGTGCCTTCAGAAAGTATTCACATCTTTTGACTTTTTCCACATTTTGCTGTGTTACAGCCTGAATTTAACCCCCTAGAGTCGATGTCCCCGCATAACAAAACAATCCCCATAAAAATCTGTCAGTTTATACGAGAGATATCTGTTTTTTGCATTGAAAGCATCTCAATCAACCACCGATGTCGCACTTCCACATCTGTGGTGAAAAGTGACAGAGCTAGAGAGGTGTTTGTAAGACCATGAGACATCCCGAAAATTGGTCTTTTCACAAAATCGTCTGAAGTGTCTGAATGGTTTGGCCTACAAACTACAATGATGAGACTCTCATGAACATTATGGTGTTCTTCTTTTTGCTCTACGAACCCCACATGGATCTTGGGACTCGTCTAAAGTCAGTACAGCTGATCTGCCAACTTTTTTTCTGCAGCGTCCGAACAGTTTTGGCTATGACACCTCCGTGGAAAGGTGAGACTCACACGAACACATACTTGTCAGTTGTTTTGCTCTAGGACACCCAGAGGCCTCACAAATACTCGTCTGAAGGTCCTCCGGTACCAGTTGAAAAAATGAATGGAAGTATATATGGAGACTTTTTAGTGTAAAAAATAAAGGGTTAAATACCTGTAAAAGAAATGTATATAAATGTTCCTGATTTCTCTTATATCTCTCAGATATATGACAGACACTTCAGAACAAAGTTCATATTGATTTTTGGGGGGGACTATCTGTTGTTCCATGTAATGAATCTGTTATTCAATGTGTTTGTAAGGCCAAATATAAAATGTTATCAAATCATTTTATATATACACTACCATTCAGAAGTTTGGGCCCACTTAGAAATGTCCTTGTTTTTGAAAGAAAATCACATTTTTCGTCCATTAAAATAACATGAAATTGATCAGAAATACAGTCTAGACATTGTTAATGTTGTAAATTACTATTGTAGCTGGAAACATTTTTAGCCAAGGAAATGTCAAATCAAATTGCAAATGGATCCTTGGAATGACCTTTTAAAAACAATTCCAGATAATTCCAGCTTCTGGATGGATCCTCTTTCCCAAGACAACTCTGGCACTCACTCTCTCTATGGACTCCATGTACCAGAATTGCTATATGTCTCAGAGGCCTATCAACCTTTCATCCTGTGGCTTTAGAAAGCATGTCTATTATCCTTTACAATATACGTTCCAATATTCACTTGAGCTTACAAGCAGCTCTGTGCTTCTGATCTCCTATAAGGGTAGTGTGGTATAGACTTACATTCGGAAGTGAGAAATACCCTTAGTGCAGTCCTAATGGTGTTGGCTATAGTGTACTTTACACACTCATTCGTGTAAATAATCAACCCTTATATTCTTGGATCTCAGGTTTGTTTGAATGAACTTCAAATTCTGATGTAATTGTGATGAAGGCAATAATAACACTTAATTGGTATGTTCTGTCATAATAACCACAAAAGTTGTCATAAACATGACTTGAAACATGACATTTAAAGTCAATGCAATTCATTAAAGCATCATGAGTCTGCTCTATAAATCTGTTTGGAAGCATGGTATTTTTGAATGATGACGGAACACTCCCATACAGTGTTACCAAACGGAGTGACTTATTTTGAGAGCTATATTCAATGGAATCAGAAACTCCATGTTGTCAGTCAGACAATAAACCAGGAGCAACAGGTTCTTCATACAATAATAATATCTGTCACCAGGGGTCAGACCTCAGCGCGTTGTCAATCATTGCCAACCCATGGTACTCACTTCAGGAACACTGATGAGAAAAGAGACTGTCCCTTCTTGAAGTTACTAGAGCTTGACTAAAGAGGTGTGACTTGACTTGACTTGAGTCTCTCCCATAGGGGAAGACCTGCAAGGGTAGTGTAGGGAAGGACACTTCATTTATAACTGCTTGGTGACAGGAACCTAATCAATCAGAGGTGGAAATTTCCACACTCCACTAGCCCAAAGAGTAACAAGCCTAATCCGGAAAGCTAACAATTTACAGCCTTGATCTAGGCCCACAACCTAATCAAGGAAGGAAACCAAAAAAGAGAGAGAATTCCAAACAAATTGACCACTGTCAAAACATGCCATCATGGTTTTACGAGGTGCGAATGGCGATGAGGCAAAATAAGGCCACACTCCTGTGGTTTGCCTCGCTCATTACAGAGGATTCTCCTCTTCTCTTAGGAGGGAAACTTTGCTTTCACTGTGAAACACCCTATATATCACATCTCTGTACAACATTCCCTGAAAATGCTAATTTCTGTGAATAAGGATTGAGGATAACCTGGACTATGAACAACAGATGTTTCAAGATATGATGTATATTCTGTAGCATGCTGTATAGGATTTTATATTTATTAGTTTTCAATTAAAAACATGTTTATTTCTGATCCTAGCCAACTCTAAACATGGTTTGATTCTGACAGGCTTAATCATATGTGCTTCCGTGACAGATAACATATGGCCCTAGGTGTTTTGCTTTAAGACGCTTGTTATTCTTGTTAACAACCGGACAAAACCAACAAAAACTGTTAACTTAAAACCAAAGTCTGAGAGACCATTTGGACCACAAATTCCTTGTTTGGTTGCCTATAATTACAATAACCTTTTAATTATTTTATCCTTCCAATTTTATGCATTACATGTTGGGTATATTTCTTTACGCAAACATGTAATACGATAAATTGAAATACATTAAAAAAATATATGTATTGGACAATATAATAATGGACAATCTAGATAACAGTACTAATTGAATCATCCACAGTCAAAATGTTCAAAAACAATAAGCTGATAAGCCAAAAGTTCTGTTTCTGGTAGCTACACATTTGTATGTCCTTTTCCTTTGAGGGTGTCAAACTGTCAGTAAGCAGCCTCACAGGTCCGGGCTTTACTGCATTGGACGCACAACATAAACAAATCTATGTGC
The DNA here is from genome assembly GCF_036934945.1 of Oncorhynchus masou masou. Classification (NCBI taxonomy): domain Eukaryota; kingdom Metazoa; phylum Chordata; class Actinopteri; order Salmoniformes; family Salmonidae; genus Oncorhynchus; species Oncorhynchus masou. The sequence continues at coordinate 65,030,525 of NC_088243.1, read as the reverse complement.
CCGTAAAACAAAACGGTTGCATATATCAGAAGAACATCGAGGGAGGCTATACATTCTTCTTACCTCAAGGTGTCAACAAATAAACAAATGCAATGTCCCATTCCCACTGAAGCCGTTGCTTACAGCTGTTTCTGCCCACTGTAAGTAAGATATACCCACAAGCCAGCGTGCCGTTGTAAGCCGGTGAAAATATGCTGCAAGGGATCATTTCTGAGCTGTCAGAGGAGCTGTCAGAGTAAGACAATATCCTAGTCATTACCACCTTTAGATCTGCAAAAAGGATTTTAATTTGACCAGTATTGTTGTAGCAAAATAATCCTGTATGAACATGATTTGAACGTTTAGTCCATAACGTTGCTTGATCGGTGGTTAGACTATTAGCTGCACAAAAGTAGGCTACACGACCCGTGCAATACTGTGCAATATAACCATGTGTTAGTGCGGGTCTTCAGTTAATTTATGTAAATTCCAAAGTTCGTCTGCATTTCCTGCAGCGCCGGACAATTCTCAGCAACAAAATTGGGATCAAATTAAGATCCTTCGTCTGTAGCTTCCATGCAAACTAGGGTGTTGGATTTACCCACAGTGAGGGGATCCTGACTCTTATGGCTGGAAGATACTTCTACCTTCACTTTGTAGCATTTTAATTGTGATTATTTGTACTGTGCGTATCTGTACTATAGCTATGTTGTAGAATTATTGGTTAAAGCTGTGTTATATTTAGGATGCCTGATTTTATTTTCCCTCACAGTGATTGACTGTCAGGGAAACCAAAAATATGTAATAAACTTATATGATATAAAATAACATAAATAGTCAGTAACAGCATAGCATGCCATTTGAGATGAACTTGCTTGATACAGTTGTCAGATGTCCTTAATTAAGGGTGTCAAATAGGCACAGGTTACAAGATGGTTCAGAGAAGTAACTGATAGCCACAGCACACCCTCATACAATAAGGCAACAAGCCTGGGGTGGATTTCACATTCATGGCAGAACATACTCCAAACCTATTTTTACTGTCCTGATCTCAGGCTACCCTGGACAAGGTCCAGAACGACTACAGTAAAATTCTGTGCTAATGCTGCCCATTGCTGTTCCCTCTACTGAAAACAGACTAGAGACTAGGAGCATGGCACCGCCGAGAGGGGAGGGACGACACCAATTTAGTATTCCCCAAATGTGTACTTGCGCTATGCACACAGATGCATGAATAAGTCCAACACTGCCCCATATTCTGTCCCTGGTGCTGGTTTGTTTCCAGGTATCCCAGACCATCCGCGTTCAGCAGGGGTTCGGCATGCCTACTCCTTTTATAGTCCCACGCTCCCACTCTTCAGTTAAAATGGATGCCAGTTCAACTCTTGACCGAATCGGGAGGCGAAATCGCCAAGAGGGCATTGCGAATGGAAATGATGGAAAGGCGGCATATCAACGTGTCTCTGAAAGTATCTTGTGGATTTATTTTTCTCTTCACCCATGGAGATTAGGGCGTTTTTCAGAATAGCTGCTGCAGGGTATTGGGGGTAGTTAAAGGACACTCTCAGCTGCTAGATTAACTCATCAACACTGCATTGCCGGATGTCAACAGAAATGTTTCACACACAAGACCGACAAGGAATGAATACCATTTGGAGGTCACAAGTGGCAGCCCCTCAGTCCTTCGGTCTTTTTACATGTTGGTGTCTTCCTTTCAAGAGCAAGGATGTAACCTCTAAACCTTTGAGAGGAGAAGAGATCCGTGTTGGACTCTAATTACCTCGTGTCTCTGTTTCAACTGCTCATTATGGTGTGGAGTTTTACATTTAATATGATAGATTTTAAACTGTTTAATAATTGTCCTCCATAAAAGTTCAAATGAAATACTGTATCTATTTGGGATATTATGTATTTTTTTATGAGTAAATGTTTAAAATGTTAGTAAAACAAAAATATTTGGTTGCAACTTTACAAGCCCCACTTGACAGCATGGTGTAAAAAAAATAAGCAAACAAGATCAGAGAAAATCCACGCAACTATTTGACATTGACCTCTAACACAACCAGAGCAGGATATTGGTTTTCCAAATTGTCGACTTAACATTTGGCTCTTTACTGCCTTTATTCCTTAGTTTTAGCTGTCCCTCTGCCCTTTGGTTTGAGACTGGGCACTCGCCAACTCACTCACCCTCCTCCAGTACCATGGATTGTGAGGCCCTTTCACTTGGCTGGCAGTAAAGCTTTGATAGCTGCTAAGCAAAAGTCAATGTTTTCCCTCTTAAGCTCCATTATGAAGGGTGACATGGCTTTCTTGTTGCCCGTGTTTACTTTAGATTGGTGGAAGAGAAAGCATGTGGCTCACTAAGCTTCGACTAAGTGTGTGCGGACCTCCTAAATACATTAAATAGCCCACACATTTATCAGCAGAGTAGTGCCATTCAAATCGCATTTGATACTCAGATATCTCCCTTAAGGAGCTATCATTCTTATCTCACCACAACTACAGAGCAGTGCTGCTACTCGGAGATTATGTCATGATTGCGTAGCGGGACACATTGGTTCATCGGAACAACCTTTTTCAACCCACGAGTCAAACCGATGGAATCAGGGCCCAAACACATGCCTGGGCATTTCTACCATTCCTGTCCACGAACGAGGATCGTGCAAGTGGTCTTAGTGTTAGGTTCCTGTTTTTTGGTGGTGTAGCGTGGGGAGTTAAGGGGCGAATGGTAACGTTGGCCCTGTCAGCCCCCTAGCTCTCCGGGTCCCAGGGGCTGGCGCCAGGCAAGCCCCCAGCAGCCGGGGTAAAAAATAGACTGCTGCAGTTGTTGCACAGGGGAGAGTGACAGGAAGAGCATGTCACACTGGGGGATCGGTTTGCAACGGCTGTCATCAGAGAGCAGTCATTACTTCTGGGCTAATTATCTCGGTCTGCGTGTAAACAAACAACCTGCCAAAGTTAGGACCACATTGTGTTGCCCCCTTCAGACCCTAGCATTAATTTGGGGACCTTAAGAAATTGCAAGGTTCGCAAACTTTGAATTGGATTTGTCAGCTGCAGGGGGAAGCAGATACTTTAATAGATATGTGATTAGTGCCTAATGTCAGGCTACTGTAAAAAAATAAAAGTAGATATAAAAACATCCGCAGTGATGTTTTTCTATCAGTTTAGGTATGGGTTAAGACGTACAGTAAATGTAACACAATTCATCAAAACATTTACACATTTTCCTGTGGAAGAATCATCTCCAGTAGTCATCTAGAGGTGGCATTAGATTAATTTAGGTGACATTTAATCCAAGTACACACATACATTAACTACATGACTACATTCTGACTACACGTGTCATCTATATTACATTACATTATATACTTGTACATTACTGTTGATGGAAAATCTGCGCATAAGGACATATTTAATTATTTGTGACTTTTATCAGAGACAATTTGAGATCAGAGGCAACTGGACAAGAGACAAACATATAAGACAAATTGCTGTTTATTTTCAGACTTTGTTCCCTGCCATGCATCATGATTTCATTTCAGCAAATGCCGAAGGGGGAGTTCATGAAGAATCTGCCATGCACCGTCTCACTGAAAACTCTATCCCACCCCCCTACCCATCACTCGCATTCCCTAGCCTTCATGGCACGTTTACTCTTTCGGCTCATCTTTCTATCACGCGCTTACCATACCATACCTGTGTACCATGACCGCAGCCACAAACCACTGAGCGTGACGGTGGTGCAGTTGTCTTCGTCTCCTCAGAGTTGAATTGTGTCCTACTGTAAGAGCTGATTTCCAAGTCAAGGGAGACTGTGGTGCTGACGTACAGTAGGTTGACATTTTGCCACAGGTCTAAGGTGTTATTGAATAAAGCAAGGCGTAATAGAGATACAGAGCGACAGTAGCCCTTGCATGGCTAGTGTCAATTATAACCATCTGGGTTAGATGGGCTGTCAGCTTTAACTGTACATTATTAATTGCCTTGTTGCTCAGCTCTCTCCGTTGTATTTGTTTAGAATGACCAAGTCTTTCTGCTGAAATATTTATGTATGCCTCACAAACAAAATTACCTTATCACTAAGACGTCGCTAAAGAGCTCATTTGCAGGCTGGGCCTCATAGCAAGGGTATAAATCAACGCCAAACTTACGGTAGTACACTGTCAAACAGGTGACTGACATTTCTATTGGAATACGAGTGCGCTGCTGAATATAGATTTAGCCGTACCATTAGCCCTGACATTTTAATGATGGCCAGAAACACGTTAGATCATTTTTGAGAACAAGTATGCTCATCCCCACCAATCCTTGTTTGGGGTTTACACCATCCCCCATTAGTTAATTGAGTTAGCTGTCGTGTTTTTGTTTGGTACTGAGAAGTGTCGGAGATCAGAGTGTGTTTATCTTGTGTTATGTGGGAGTGAGAGGCTTAGTTTATGATATAATTATACCTGGCATGATAGTGACACCGGCCCGACCCCGTTTTGTAATACAAAGCCGTCTGGCTGTGGTCTTGCCGCAACCAAACAAACTTTGCCATTCCACCCAGCTTTTCTTGATGCTGTTCCTATCCAGCCTGACCTTTATCTAACACAATTAATTGGACCAGACAATTGTGACCTTGAGACTATAAGGTTTTATCTGCACAAACCGTAGTTCTGAGATATTGAGCATCAAAGTTTTCTCATCTCAGATCTCAGAACTGTTTTGTAGTGAATTCTTCTTCTGTTACAAATTGCAATCTCATATAGAACCTTATTGCTCTGAAGGTTCTATCTGACACTTCTGAATTAGACATGTTCAGTTTTGAAGAAGACTGTAGCTATTTGAATATGCAAATGATAGAATAACACTATTTTACCAAGATAGAATCAGAACAAATCATCATATACATGAAGAAATGCATTAGGATCAACATCATTTACTGTAACATTACTGACAGTGTTGTTTTGTTGCTTGCGTGCCATTATTGCTAGCTAAAATAGCCTAGACCGTACTTAGAGGGGATGGCAAATCTTTGTTCTGATTGGTCCATCTGTATTTGTTCAGGCTTGTGATTGGATTGCAGATAGAACCTTATAGCGCCAAGTTCAAATGGGTTTATGCTGATATAACTATAATAAAACAAATGTTCACTTAAAATGTAACTTCACAGACATATGAAGAACATTCTAAAGATCTATTATATGAGACTAACTCATTTCTGACAAAAATGTCACAAAGAACCTTACTGTCCCAAGGTCTCGAAATCTGGGTGCACCAAGAATAGGGAATGAGTATTTTCATAAGTGCAGCGATGTTAAATTATGACGGGCTTTTGCCAGATGTCACCAGTGATGTAAGGACATTGAATATTGATGAGTGTCTTGTGGTTGCAATCAAGCACTGAGATAGGCTTTCAGCAGTTTGGCCTGGCCCAGTCAAAGACAAAGTCAAGGGAGACTGGATTCCTGTATTAGGTTATAGAGACTATTATCAAGAAAATGATTATGTGACAGACAGATGAAATGTTGACTTTGTATCAGGGCTGGGGTCAATTCAAATTGAAGGCAGTCAATTCAGGAAGTGATTTTAATGTAAAATTTTTGATTTTATTTACTTTTGACAAAGAACTTGTACTCCTCAGTTTATTGAGAAGTTATTGAAAATAGATTACATTTAACACCAATCTTGCTTTGTATGATATGAAAGTTTAAAGACAGGTTTTGTAATTACCATAAACCTACAAGATAACATTTAGTATTATTTAACAAATCATACTTGTACGTTTAATACTTTCAGGGAAAATTCATTTTTTACATCACTATCAGAATTTATACTGTATATGCAGTGCCACAGATTTTGAAGTCTTTGTTTGTAAAAAAAAATCTATGTATTTATTTTAGTAATTGAACCTAGAAATAGGACAAACACATGTTATTTTGTTTAACTGTACATGAACATACAAAGGTATTATATTGTTATAATAGAAGGTATTATGTGACACTTATTGGAAAGTTTGATCAAATATTAATAATTTTCTAAATACAGTAGTCAACAGTTGCCTGTGCAGTATTAAAAATTTTTTTTTTTTTTATATAAAATAAAATGTTCTAAAGCATCAACAAATGTCTCGTCAGAAGTTTAACAGTATGTGGAAAGAGCCTGCATTTGTTGTGTGTCTGAACAGTGAGTTGATAGACACTATCCACTCTCACAGAAGAGCCCCTCTGCCCTCTCTGAAGACATTTGCGACTGGTGTCAAGGCCCAATAAATCATTTAGTATCAAAGAGGCCATGTAGCGGTTTCTACATTTCAACATATGTGGAATCAGAACGTGTCTGTCATCAGTGTGCACCACTCTTATGGATAACATTTTTTAGAACTCTTTCCCACTGTAATGTGGAACATATGTGCCATTGATTTGGGGAAGCTTTACCTGATGCCCCGGGATACTCACAAACGAGGTGAGGCAGACGTTGTCATACGCCTTAATAGTGAAGGATTATCCCTGTAAACTAAAGTCAACAATGGGGCTAACTACCACCAGTCAGGGTTCCTGCAAGACTGAAGCGATAAGAGGATTGGGAATTGCAGACATAACAACAAGTAGGATCTATTTAGTGATACAGTAATTACTAATGAATTAACTATAATTAGGGGTGGTGGTAATAGTCATTGCTTGTTTTGTCTTTATTAGTTGGCTACCACACCAGTCTCATCATATTTTGGAACTGAATATTACAAATGAGTGTTTTACTACAATTAATTTAGAGTTAGTTCACAAATCTAATCAATTTAAAAATGTCAACATGTAAACAAAACATAAACGTTTTTAGCTGTTTTAAGTACTATGTAACAATGTGTGGCAGATTGTCATTGCCTGTGAATACTACATTTAACTAGTATATAACAGCATAGGTTATAGGGACACTTACTGTAAAGTGTCCATCTGTAAAGAACACTCACTGTAAAATTCTGTTAACATAATTGCTTCTAATGTCATGTTTTAAAGGTACTATACAGTGCATCTATGTTACTAAGTCAAGTAAGTTTCAGTGTATAGCCTTATTTAACCACTAACCTTCTTTATTAAGATCACTGTCCCTTTAAACTATTGTGGACTCAAAACCAGTCGTGATTTGGATCATTTGAAACAAACGAGATAACATTTGAACCATGTCCGCCAGTGCGAAGCCTATCCATCTTGGTGTTTAATACGGCCCTCCCTGTCATCTGCGGTTTTAAGTTCCCGAAGCCACTGATTCTGGTTCTGTCCTGCCTATACATCTCTCAATGAAAGCAAACAGTTTGAGCCCCTGCTGCTTTGTATTTGAGGTTGGCCCTAAATCTAGATTTAGATCTGCTTCTTAAATGACCATCATAACTTTCCAAATCAGTTGTAGCTTTCTACTGTTCTAGAGCCACCCGGGGGTCACCTCTATTTGTTCCGCCTAAGGTCTCGCGTTCCTCCAAGTGTAAATTCAACGATAAATAACAGCAAAGAATTTGTTCCTTTCTCTCCTATACCCTTATAGTTTCTAAATTCAGAATAGTTTCCATGCTGTTCAAAGCACAATTTATGTCAGGTTCTAAATATAAACTGTGGAGGACTGACAGTGACACCCCATTATATTTAACGGTCAAAGTCACTGACGCACAGGGGGACATTTTATGAAGCTACACTGTAGTCTTTATGAATTTTAACAATGAGTATGGCATTCATATGGCCAAAGTCCATTTGTCATCGCTGATTACTATTGAACTTCTAAAGGAGATTGCAATATTATATGTGACCACTTTCATAAATTTGATTTAGAAATGTTGTTGTGAAGTTGTATGAGATGTAATTTGTGTTAAGTACAGTGCTGGTCTATTGCTTTCAGAGATGTGAAATAAAGTATTTGAGTGTGAGGGCCAAATGACTACTAGCTGACCCTAGCAGAATAAATAAGCTGCCATGTTTGGCCTTGCATAGCTGTGAGTAATATTCTGATGGCAGCCATTATCTGCTGGAACAGCGATATCATCTCCACTATTAGGGGGAAGTGTCCAACTGAATGTATTCAACTGAAATATGTCTTCCACATTTAACCCAACCCCTCTGAATCGGGGAGGTGTGGGGGGCTGCTTTAACAACATCCACAACACCCAGGGAACAGTGAGTTAACTTCTTTGCTCAGGGGCAGAATGACAGATTTCTACCTTGTCAGCTCAGGGATTCGATCAGGCAACCTTCCGGTTACTGGCCTAACGCTCTAACCATTAGGCTACCTGCCGCTAATACACAACACATTCTCCAACCACACAGGCTAATTAGAAAGCTCAGCTATTCTGAGATCCTTAGTCTCCAAAGCCTCAAACAAAAGCTGTCTTAACATTCCTGCCTCAGAATATTGTGTTCCAGCTAGAGATCGGGTAATAACCCGTTGTGGGTGCCACAGAGCTCCATGTCTTATTGGCTGATGATGACAATGACTCAATTACTCATTTTTGAAAATCCCACACTCCTAATCATGCTCTCAGTTAGTCTAACTCAAATATGACTCCTAGTATAGTAAGTCATACCAGAAATACATCATGTAGGTATTTAACATTCCGTATTGTGTGGACAAAATAAATGATCCCAAAATATTCTGTTGACCTATTTAACCTTTCTCTTTTTACGTAAATGTAAATATTTCGCACATCATTTAAAGTCAGGGCACCGAAAACATGTATCTATCATTTTAAGAGAATTATAAACAAACAATAAAACAACCTGAACAAATCAACACAAATCAAAAGTTATAGCGATAGATCCTTTAATTGGACACTGGTGAACGGTCAGATGTCAAGGGTCTGATATCTCGAGGTGGAAAAATGTGTATTTTGAAACAATCTAGTAGTATGTAGTATGTCATCCTTCAGCTGTCGTTCTGGATAGAATTACCTTATCGCAGCGTTTCCAAAGACCAGATTGGATTTTGTTTCACTGTAATGTTCTGCCATATTTTTCTACAAATGTGTGCAAAAGGTTATTCACTATTTATTTCCCTGGCCTTTTTAGTCCATTTTCTTATCAAGAGCTGTTTGATTCACGTGTAAGAAGGGTGTTGTTGTTAAGCAGTAGTAGTTGTAGATCATCGAGGTTGGCCTCGACGACATATTCAAATTCACACATGGACATGAGTATTGGACTTATCGTGGTTTACAGCCAAGTGTTACTGTTTTTATTTCCTCACCATGGTAACTGAAAAGATCAGTGGTAAGGACAGATAGTGTGAACTATTACACGAAAGGTGAGAGCTACAGGTTCTTAATCCTAAGGAGTCAAGAGCTTGATATTGAGCCATGGAGAGAAGTGTGTTGTGAGTTGTTTCGGGGGAACCTTTGGGCAACACTTTACATTTAGTTGCCCTTATTACTATGTAAATACACAGAAACAACTGTGGTACTTACATAGATGTTACTATGTCATTACATGGTAATACGATTGTTGCGCTATGAGTTGTTACACAATTGGAACAAGGGATGTGTAATTACACATCCACTTTCTGAAAGTTATTCTAAATGCATAATTAATGATGTCACCTGTTACATGTAACTACAAGGTGCCACTACCATTGAATCCACAAGTAATACAAGGGTTGATAAATAGGTTAGCTCCTGGCAACAACAGATCTTTAGAATGTCTTGGCTTGAACAGAATGTCTTGGCTTGAAAATACTGTTTTGGCTTGAACAGAATGTCTTGGCTCAGCAGGGAATTAAGAGTGAATTGTTTGTTGCAGAAAGTTACATTTAACAGACTAAAGTCTACTTTCGGTGAATTTTATTTTGTGTATCGGGTGCATTTACCGACAGCCTGTATAGGTCCGGAAAATATATAAATATATATTTTTAAATACTACACATGACACTTGTCTACAGTGTCGTAGTGTTGTAGCTAAATTTGCAGTTGCTACTGACATCTCTATTCACTACTACTTTGCACATTTTACAGTTGTTTATAATCTACTCTGCTTTGCTGAGATTAGCTTCTGTGGATGTCACTTTTACTGGAGCTTTAGTGGACTTTCAAACTTTTAGCTAGTGATGCTAGCTGTGGTTAGCCTTCCTTGTGTTTCACAAAATAGCTAATGGCAATTACTAAATGGCTACCAATGGCCAACCATTGAATCTCCACTGTGAAATGTTCACTGAACTAAAGGACGAGGAGGAAGACCGAACGCACTTGAGGCAGAGATTTGTCTGTAAAAATCCTCATCATCCACATCATCCGGTGTGACCGGATGATGGATGACATCAGGCAGGTACAGAGCGACACTTGGTGGCTAACCAAGGAGCTTAAGCCAAAGGAGAGCCTCGTCACCAAGTTCACCAACGTTTCTACAACCAGGCTAAGAAGATCTCGGCGCTAAATCTCTCTATTGCCCATAGGAGCGGTGAGCTGAGAAATACCAACCTGTTCCACTCCTCGGAGTAGGTGGCTTGCTCGATTCCGCTACACAGGGAATGGGCCAGTGTTGTTAAGCAAAAGGGCCAGCAGCCAATACCAGGTGAGCAGTCGATACCCTCAAAGAATCAGGTGATAACAACAGTCCCACCCATGTACAACCATTCGATTCACCTCCAGCTGGTAGCCAGAGAGTCCCCAACAGAGGTCCACCACACCACCGGACGCCCGCAGCATCGGCCCACCCTCCGAGGCAACGGCCCATCTCCACAGGGGCTCCCCAAACCACTGGGCTATGGAGGTACCGGTGCACCTAGCCAACGGAGGCCCTCATCGCCTGTGACAGCCCACTTCTTAGAGCCCCTCACAACAACAGCGCCACGTGCACCCCCCTCATCTGTCGTTGTTGGTGCTCCATGGTAAGACATGTTTATATTGAGAATACCAGAACCCTGTGCCTTCCTGGAGCAAAAATCCATGACATCTTAGTGGAGCTTCCCGTAGTCCAGAAGCAGCTACCTGAGGCTCTTTTCAGTATTATGTCCGTCTCTGATGAGTTACCCAGGAAAGGGCTGAAAATAGCCCATATTAATATATGTAGCCTTAGAAATAAGGTTCATGAAATCCATAACTTCCCAACATCAGATAACATTCATGTATTAGCCATTCATTTGATGATTCATCAGTAGCAATACAATATACAATATATATATTGTAACATGTAACATTGTAATATGTATATTATAACATCTATAAAAGAGACAGAAATGCTTATGGGGGAGGTGTTGCTGTATATATATTCAGAGCCATATCCCTGTAATGCTTAGAGAAGATCTTATGTAAAGTGCTATTGAAGTGTTGTGGTTGCAGGTCCAATTGGCACATCTAAAGTTTTTTCTTTTGGGGTGTTGCTTTAGGCCACCAAGTGCTAACAGTCAGTATCTAAATAATATGTGTGAAATGCTTAATAGTGTATGCGACACAAACAGAGAGATCTACTTTCTTGGGGACTTGAATATTGTCTGGTTTTCATCAAGCTGTCCGCACAAGAGCAAACTTCTTACTGTAACCAGTGCCTGTAATCTGGTTCAGGTTATTAATCAACCCACCAAGGTGTTTACAAACACTACAGTAACAAGATCATCCACATGTATCGATGACATCTTTGCTAATATTGTAGAACATTTATTCTAAAGCTGTATCCGTACCCATTGGATGTGATCACAATATAGTTGCTATATCCAGGAAAGCCAAAGTTCCAACAGCTGGGCCTAAAACAGTGTATAAGAGACCATACAAAAGATTTTGCCGTGACTCTTATGTGGATGATGTTAAAAATATTTGTTGGTCTGATGTGATTAATGAGGAGCTTCCAGACGCTGCACTTGATGAATTTATGAAATTGCTTCTTACAATTATTGATAAACATGCATCTGTTAAGAAACTGACTGTTAGAACTGTTAAGGCTCCATGAATTGATGAGGAATTTAAAAACTGTATAGTTGAAAGAGATGGGGCAAAAGGAGTGGCTAATAAGTCTTTGTCACGACTTCCGCCGATGTCAGTCCCTCTCCTTGTTTGGGCGGTGTTCGGTGGTCGATGTCACCGACCTTCGAGCCATCACTGATCCATTTTTCATTTTCCATTGGTTTTGTCTTGTCTTCGTTCACACCTGGTTCCAATCCCATCAATTACATGTTGTGTATTTAACCCTCTGTTTCCCCTCATGTCCGTGTCGGAGATTGTTTGACTGTATGTATTGTACAACTCATGTATCGGTGTGCAACGGATTTTGTGCCCACTTTTATTATTTCTTCTATATTTTGTTTTTTTGGAGTTTTATGAGCACTTATTAAATGACTCTGTTTATACCAAGTTCGTTCTCCTGCACCTGACTTCCCTGCCACACACACGCACCCACTACCTAATCTCCAACCATAACTATGGAGTCAGCAGGAGCATGCAGTTATGCTTTACCATATTGGCGCCGCCATGGATCGCGTTGTCCAGAAAATGGACCGATGCGAGAGACAAGGAGTTCTTCCAGCGCCTCCACCAGCACAACCGGGGTCTCCCCTGAGCGCCCCTTTCCCACCTGAACCCAGTGGGATCTGTCTCTCCTTGCCCCATTAGTACGACGGGAGGGCTGCGAACTGCCAGGGGTTCTTGTTACAGTTAAAACTCTATCTGGCCACCGTCCACCCGGCTCTATCGGACAGTGAGAGGGTGTCCGCCCTCATCTCGTGCCTCACCGGGAGAGCCCTGGAGTGGGCCAACACCGTGTGGAGAGAGGGAGATGGGGCGTTGGACCAGTTTGAGGAGTTCACCTGCCGTTTCCGGTGAGTGCCTCTACCATCTGAGGCAGGAGATGAGGAGCGCCCAGGTGTTCGCCCTGGAGTTTAGGACCCTGGCTGCCGGCGTGGGATGGAGCAATGGGGCCCTGATCGACCATTATCGCTGCAGTCTGCACGATGACGTCCGTCGGGAGCTGGCCTGCAGAGACACCACCCTCACGTTTGACCAGCTGGAGGACCTGTCCATCCGGCTGGACAACCTGCTGGCTACTCGCGGACGTTCAGATCGGGGTCTGGTGGTTCCATCCTCCCGCACCCCCTCTCCGATACCCATGGAGCTGGGAGGGGCGGTGCGCAGGGAGACCGGAGGGTGTTCACGCTCGTGCACCATCTGTAGCCGCAGAGGTCACACTGCTGGTCAGTGCCAGGTTGGTTCCTCTGGGAATCGAGGCAGCAGGCAGGGCGCTCTGGCGTCACCCCAGCTGAGCCGGCACCATTCTCACCCAGAGCCCCCTGTTGCACATATGTTTGTGTCTGTTACGTTCCCTGAGTTTTCCCCGCATTCCCAGCATAAGGCGCTCGTCGATTCAGGCACGGCTGGGAATTTTATTGATAGTGCTTTAGCCTATAGTTTAGGAATCCCCATCGTTCCCATGGATGTGCCCTTTCCCTTTCACGCCTTAGATAGTCGACAATTAGGGAGGTCACCGTGCCTTTGAGAATGGTGACGCAGGGGGGTCAAACGGAGAGAATTAGTCTCTTCCTTATTGACTCTCCTGCGTTTCCTGTGGTGCTGGGCCTACCCTGGTTAGCTTGTCATAGCCCCACTCTTTCTTGGCAACAGAGGGCTCTCACGGGGTGGTTGCGAGAGTGCTCAGGTATGTGTTTAGGGGTTTCCTTTGGTGCTACTATGGTGGAAAGTCCAGACCAGGTCTCCACCATGCGCATTCCCCCTGAATATGCCGATTTGGCTCATGCCTTCGCCAAAAAGAAGGCGACTCAATTACCACCTCATCGACGGGGCGATTGTGAGATAGATCACCTGGTAGACGGGGCACTTCCCAGGATTCACGTGTATCCCCTCTCACAGGCGGAGACAGAGGCTATGGAAACATATGTCTCCGAATCCCTGCGTCAGGAGTACATTCGGTCCTCCACTTCACCCGCCTCCTCGAGTTGCTTTTTTTGTGAAGAAGAAGGAGGGAGGTCTGCGCCCATGTATTGACTATCGGGGTCTGAATCAGATCACTGTGAGGTATAGCTACCCGCTACCGCTCATAGCCACAGCTATAGAGTCAATGCACGGGGTGCGCTTCTTCACCAAACTAGATCTCAGGAGCGCTTACAACCTGGTGTGTATCCGAGAGGGAGACAAGTGGAAGACGGCTTTCAGTACCACCTCTGGGCACTATGAGTACCTCGTCATGCCGTACGGGTTGATGAATGCGCCATCAGTCTTCCAAGCCTTTGTAGACAAGGTTTTCAGGTACCTGCCCACGGGCAGGGTGTAGTGGTGTATATTCATGACATTTTGATAAACTCCGCTACACGTGCTGAGCATGTGTCCCTGGTGCGCAGAGTGCTTGGTCGCCTGTTGGAGCATGACCTGTACGTCGAGGCTGAGACAGACTGTTGGAAGAACAGGCATGTCTCCTTCCTAGGGTATCGCATATCCTCTTCAGGGGTGGAGATGGAGAGTGACCACATAGCAGCCGTGCGTAATTGGCCAACTCCCACCACAGTAAGGAGGTGCAGCGGTTCTTAGGATTTGCCAACTACTACCAGAGGTTTATCCAGGGTTTTGGTCAGGTGGCGGCTCCCATTACCTCACTGCTGAAGGGGGGCCCGGTGCGCTTGCAGTGGTCAGCTGAGGCGGACAGGGCTTTTAGTCACATGAGGGCTCTGTTTACCTCGGCTCCCATGTTAGCCCATCCGGATCCCTCTTTTACGTTCATAGTGGAGGTGGACACGTCCGACGCTGGGATAGGAGCGGTGCTCTCTCAGCGCTCGGGTACGCCACCGAAGCTCCGCCCCTATGCCTTCTTCTCAAAGGAGCTCAGCCCGGTGGAGCGAAACTATGATGTGGGGGACCTGGAGCTGTTGGCTGTCGTCAAGGCCTTGAAGGCGTGGAGACATTGGCTTGAAGGGGCTAAACACCCTTTTGTCATCTGGACTGACCACCACAATCTGGAGTACATCCGGGCGGCGAGGAAACTGAACCCTCGCCAGGCAAGGTGGGCGATGTTTTTCACCCATTTTGTATTTACCCTTTCCTACAGACCAGGCTCTCAGAACCTTAAGGCAGACTCATACTCCGAAAGAAATTGATAATAAGAAGATTGTGGGAGCTGTACTGTTAGATTTTAGTGCAGCCTTTGATATTATTGACCATAACTTCTTGTTTAAAAACATATCTATCTATCTAATAGAACTCAGAGGGTTTTCTTTAATGGAAGCTTCTGTAATGTCAAACATGTAAAGTGTGGTGTACCGCGGTGCAGCTCTCTTGGCCCTCTACTCTTTTCTAATTTTACCAATGACCTACACTGGCATTCAACAAAGCATGTGTGTCCATATACGCATCAGCAACCACATCTAATGAAGTCCCTGAAACCCTTAACAAAGAGTTACAGTCTGTTTTGGAATTGATGGCCAGTAATAAACTGGTCTTGAACATCTCTAAAACTAAGAGCATTGTGTTTGGCACAAATCATTCCTTAAACTTCTTCGGGATCTGTGTCCCATCCACGGGATGGTTGAGCTAACATAGGCTAATGCGATTACCATGACGTTGTAAGTAACAAGACAATTTCAGGGTACCCACCAATCCTGAAGAGGTTCAGACCTCAGCTGAATCTGGTTATGAATGGTGTGGCTGTTGAACAAGTTGAGGAGACTGAATTACTTGGCACTACATTAGATTGTAAACTGTCATGGTCAAAACATATAGATCCAATGGTTGTAAAGTTGAGGAGGGTTGTGGCCGTAATAAAGAGATGCTTTGCTTTTTTGACACCACACTCCAAAAAGCAAGTCCTGCAGGCTCTAGTTTGTCTAATCTTATTTATTGTCCAGTCGTGTGGTCCAGTGCTGCAAGGAAAGACCTAGTTAAGCTGCAGCTGGCTCAGAACAGAGTGGCACATTTTGCACTTAATTGTAATCAGAAGGCTGACATAAATACTATGCATGCCGGTCTCTCTTGGCTAAGGGAAAGACTGACTGCATCACTTCTTCTTTTTATAAGAAACATTAATGTGTTGAATATCCCAAATTGTTTTCATAGTCAATTTACACACAGCTCTGACACATACACTTATCCCACCAGACATACCACCAGGGGTCTTTTCACAGTCCCCAAATCCAGAACAAATTCAAGAAAGCGTACAGTATTATATAGAGCCCTTATTGCATGGAACTTCCTTCCATCTCATATTTCTCAAATAAAAAGCAAACCTGGTTTCAAAAAACAGATAAAGCAGCACCTCACGGCACAACGCCTCTCCCCTATTTGACCTAGATAGTTTGTGTGTATGCATTGAGATGTAGGCTACGTGTGCCTTTAAAAAAATTTATGTAGTTCTATCCATTGAGCTGTTCTTGTCTATTGATGTTCTTTATTATGACATTCTAGATGTTGGTTAGGTCGGGTGTGATTAAGGGTGGGTTATCTAGGGGAATTGTATATCTATGTTGGCCTGGTATGGTTACCAATCAGAGGCAGCTGTTTATCGTTGTCTCTGATTGGGGATCATATTTAGGTAGCCATTTCCCCATTGTGCTTTGTGGGATCTTGACTATGTTTGTGGGTAGTTGCTTTCTGAACTGCATGTAGCTTCACGTTTTGTTTATTCGCTTTATTGTTTTTGTGCTTTAAGTTTCTCCTCTAAATAAAAGGATGGAAACATACCACGCTGCATCTTGGTCCACTCATTATGACGAGCGTGACAGAAGATCCCACCAACAACGGACCAAGCAGTGTGCCCGGGAGGTAATGGCATCCTGGTCTTTGGACGAGATTAAGGAGAGAAGATCCTGGACTTGGGACGACATAGTGGCAGGAGAGAAGAGCCTCCCGTGGAAGCAGGCGGAAGCAGTGAAGGAGGGACAGCGACGAAGTCGGGGAGGAAGGCGACAGAAACACCAAGAAATTTTGGAGCAGTCGGCGACACCGAGGAGTGAACCAGAGCCGGTCTGGGAGAGGAAGGAGAATTTGGAGGGGAGAGAAATGGGAGAGTTGCTGAGTTGGTGGAGGATGCATGGATTTGGAATAAAGAAACGTGTTGTCAGTTTGGTGCCACCTGAGTCAGCTCCCCGTACTCGTCCTGAGAAGTGTGTTAAAGTTCTGGAACAATTGATGCCGGCTATACGCACCAGGTCTCCAGTGCACCTTCACAGCCCAGTACATCCAGCGACAGTCTGTGGTCCAGAGCCTCCAGCGGGGGTTTCCAGTCCAGAGCCTCCTGCGAGGGTTCCCAATCCGGAGCCTCCGGCGAAGTTCTACGGTCCGGAGTCCCTGGCGGCGAACCACGGACCGGAGTCCCCAGCGACGATCTACGGTCCGGAGTCCCTGGCGATGAAGCATGGTCCGGTTCCTCTGGCGACGATCAATGGTTCGAAGTCCCCGGCGACGATCTACGGTCCAGAGTCCCCGGCGACGATCCAAGGTCCGGAGTCCCTGGCGACGATCCACGGTCCAGAGCCTTCGGCGACAACCCATGGTCCGGTTCCTCCGATGACGTATCCACGAGCGGAGTGGGTACTTTGCGCCGCACCAGAGCCGCCCCCGATGGTAGATGCCCACCCGGCCCCACGCACCAAGCTTCCAGCGACAGTTCCCAGTCCAGAGCTTCCGGCGACGTTTCAGTCCAGAACCTCTTACAACGGTCCACAGTCCAGAACCTCCTGAGACGGTCCACGGTCCGGAACCACCTGAGCCGGTCCACATTCCGGAACCTGCTGAGACGGTCCGCGGTCCGGAACATCCAGTGACAGTCTGCGGTCCGGAGCCTCCAGCGACAGTCTGCGGTCCAGAGCCTCCAGCGGGGGTTCCCAGTCCAGAGCCTCCTGCGAGGGTTCCCAGTCCGGAGCTTCCGGCGAAGATCTACGGTCCGGAGTCCCCAGCGACGAACCACGGACCGGAGTCCCCAGCGACGATCTACGGTCTGGAGTCCTCGGCGACGATCTACGGTCCGGAGTCCTCGGCGACGAACCATGGTCTGGTTCCTCTGGCGACGATCCATGGTCTGGAGTTCCAGACAACGATTGCGGTCCAGAGTCCCCGGCGACGATCCAAGGTCTGGAGTCCCCGGCAATGATCTACGGTCCGGTTCCTCCGGCGACGATCCACTGTCCGGTTCCTCCGATGACATATCCACGAGTGGAGTGGGTACTTCGCCCCGCACCGGAGCCGCCCCCGACGCTAGATGCCCACCCGGACCCTCCCCTATTGTGTCAGGTTTTGCGGTCGGAGTCCGCACCTTTGGGGGGGGGGTTACTGTCACGCCCTGACCATAGAGAGCTGTTTATTCTCTATGTTGGTTAGGTCGGGGTGTGATTAAGGGTGGGTTATCTCGGGGAATTGTATATCTATGTTGGCCTGGTATGGTTCCCAATCAGAGGCAGCTGTTTATCATTGTCTCTGATTGGGGATCATATTTAGGCAGCCATTTCCCCATTGTGCTTTGTGGGATATGGACTATGTTTGTGTGTAGTTGCTTTCTGCACTGCATGCAGCTTCATGTTTCATTTATTCGCTTTATTGTTTTTGTGCTTTAAGTTTCTCTTCTAAATCAAAGGATGGAAATATACCACGCTGCATCTTGGTCCACTCATTATGACGAGCGTGACAGTGGGTTGGAATGACATTAAGCAGGGTAGCTCTCTGGTAATACATGTGGGTTGGAATGACATTAAGCAGGGTAGCTCCGAATGCCTGTAACAAGACTTCATGGACCTGATAGAAGCCTCTCAATAGGCCGTGGGTCTAACCGCGTTAGCAGACGACTCCAAATACACAACTGGCTCAAAACTTACTGTGCCTCAGTGAACATGGCAGTCATTGACAATTTTGACCAGTTTTGGAAGCGGGAGGATTGTTGTTACGTACCCCAGTTTCTGTGTTGTAGTTTGTGTATTTGAGTGTGTGTTTCAGGAGATGGCTTCCTGAAATCCCCCAAGCAGCTGATTGGTCGACTCCACGGCTAATTGGAGCTGACCCCGCCCCCTCGTCAAGATACAGCTGTATCCGATTAGACTCCTTCACCAGTTATAAAAGCCAGTGTTCTGTTGTTCAGGAGAGAGATCATTGTTCTCTTCAGAGCATAGCACAGTGATTAGTAGTGATTCTGTCAGCAGAACTTGACCGTGAACAATACTCTAGTATGTTTATCTCTGTATCTGATCAACATGCCCCTATGAAGAGATTAAGAATTAAAGATAGAGGAGCCAACCTATGGTTCACGCCTAAGCTTGCTTAGATATTTCAGTTAAAGAACAGATCTTGGTCTGAAGCCAGACAGAATGGTAATTCTACTGAATGGCTCACCTTCATATAACTTAGAAACAAATGTGCTCCGTCCATAAGAAGGGACTAAGTCCAACTATTTCATTAATTCCATGTCTGACCCTGGTGACGATCCAGTTAAGTTTTGGAAGGATATTAAATCCCGAAAAAGAAGCAGCCACACCTTCTCTGCCCAATGAGGTTCTTTTGAGCTCCAATACTATAGCAGATCAAACTGAAAGAACTGACGTGTTTAACCAACATTTTATTGCAGCAGGCCAATTATTTGAAAGGGGGAAATAGTAGCAATAAGGACAACTCTGAAAAGACTGTTCATGACACAAGCTCGTCTCTGATACACCCCTGTTTAATCACAGACTCACCTGCTTCTGTAAATGGTGACCCACTGTTCACTACTGGACGCTGTCTTAAGTTATTGATGTTAAAAAATCCACTGGAGCAGACATGCTTGACCCGTGTCTTCTACTTCTGATTGTGGAGCCCTTAACACATATTATTTTAGCTATCATTCTCTTGGGTATTATTCCTAAGGTTTGGAAGGTGGCCCTGCTTCTCTCACTCCACAAAGGTTGTGATCCCTGCAATCATAATAATTATCATCCAATCTCAAAACATTCCTTTTTAGATAACTCATTGGAACTCATATTACATTCTCAGCTGTGGTCCTTTTTAAATACAAAATGTATTCTGAATGCTCACGAGTCAGGCTTTAGGCCAGGACAGCGCACCGTCTCGGCTGCTTCTCTAGTCATAAATTACATGGTTAAAGCACTAGACAGGAAACAGCACTGAGCTGCCCTTTATATTGATCTGTCGAAAGCATTCGATATGGTTGATCAGGCACTCCTGCTACAGAGGCTATCCGAAATTGGTCTTGACCAAGTGGTCTGCGGCTGGGAAAAACATGACCTGCACGACAGAAGTCAATGTATAGATGCTTATGGAGTTCTGTCTCATTTTCTTAACATAACCAAAGTAGTCCCACAAGGCTCAATACGAGGCCCTTTACAGTTCACTATTTACATTAGTATTGTTGATTTGTCCCTGAATAATAATAACTGGAGCCTACATCTCTATCCGTATGACACAGGAATTTATTTCCATGTCTCCTCCGTGCAGCAGTCCATTAAGGATCTTCAGCTTGGTTTTGAATAAATTCAAGAATCGATCACCAATCTTAAATTAGTGCTAAACATTGATAAAACCAAGTTTATGTTGTTCTCTTAATTGACCCTGAAGATCTGCGTATTTGCACCTCGAAAGTAGCCCAAATTGAGCAAGTCCCTCATAAGTATTTAGGCATTTGGATTGGTGATACGCTGTCTTTTAAAACACATATTGAAAAATGTACAAAGAAGCTGAGAATTAAGATCAGTTTCCTTTATAGAAATTAGTCCTACCTTACTTTTGAAAACAGCAGGAAGATTGTTCAAGCATCGCTCCTCCCAGTACTTGACTATGGTGATATAATCTACATGCACGCACCAGCCTCTGTTTTAAAACCTTTAGATTCAGTCTATCACTCAGCTCTGTGTTTTATCACTGAAGACCATTTCTGTACACAACATTGGCTGCTATTTGTATATACAGCAGTTTTCCAGAAAGTCCCATACTGCCTCACCTCACTTGTTAATTGGAAACCCAGACACCATCAGACTCGCTCTCAAGACTGGCTGGTTCTAGAGGTTCTGCGGGTCTCCATAGAGACCGGCAAGATTACTTTAAGTTATTGTGCCGCGAGCACATGGAATAACCTGCAGGACACTTTGAGGCTTGACTCTCTGGTCTCGAAGGTTCAGTTTGGGACTTTGATGAGGAATGTGGTGAAGGAGAACTGCACTTGGTTTGATTGATGCTTCGATTGACGTGTAATTGTATCTGCCACTTTTTAATTTGATTTGTTGTAATGTGTAATCGTAAATGTATAATGTTGTATTGAGACTGATCATGTTGTTGTATTGTCCCCGTGGCACCCTTATACATTAGACCCTCCCTGGTCTCAGTGGGTTTTGCCTGGTTAAATAAAGGTACAAAATAAAACATTTAACAAGGCACACCTTGTCTTTAACTACCAGCCATTTTCAATGAATTTATTTCTATGTTGTGACCTGGCTCAAAGGCTATACCGAATCAAGTGTAATGTAACAACAATGTAGTTACATAGGATATACTTGTAATTATAATATACCTATCCAGGAGCAAGCAACTAAATGTAAAGTGAAACCCAGCAGGGTATGACCTTTATAATTGCTATCTAGTTACAATATAACATACTTTGCAGACAACAGGCCAACGAGGAGAAGGAATGGGACAGGAGTACATTGTAGATGATCAGTTGGACGTTTCTTTAATGACTTTGACAAAGATTCGTATTCAAACCATTCAAATGCAATTCCCCATTCAACTGACTGTTTTCGTGTGTAATTTGTGTCAAAAGAGACCAATACTTTCAGCAGTCCAACTTTGTACTGTGTCCCTATACCTATGCATGTACATGTTAGTACTGTGTCCCTATACCTATGCATGTACATGTTAGTACTGTGTCCCTATACCTATGCATGTACATGTTAGTACTGTGTCCCTATACCTACGCATGTACATGTTAGTACTGTGTCCCTATACCTATGCATGTACATGTTAGTACTGTGTCCCTATACCTATGCATGTACATGTTAGTACTGTGTCCCTATACCTATGCATGTACATGTTAGTACTGTGTCCCTATACCTATGCATGTACATGTTAGTACTGTGTCCCTATACCTATACATGTACATGTTAGTACTGTGTCCCTATACCTATGCATGTACATGTTAGTACTGTGTCCCTATACCTATGCATGTACATGTTAGTACTGTGTCCCTATACCTATGATGTACATGTTAGTACTGTGTCCCTATACCTATGCATGTACATGTTAGTACTGTGTCCCTATACCTATGCATGTACATGTTAGTACTGTGTCCCTATACCTATGCATGTACATGTTAGTACTGTGTCCCTATACCTATACATGTACATGTTAGTACTGTGTCCCTATACCTACGCATGTACATGTTAGTACTGTGTCCCTATACCTATGCATGTACATGTTAGTACTGTGTCCCTATACCTATGCATGTACATGTTAGTACTGTGTCCCTATACCTATGCATGTACATGTTAGTACTGTGTCCCTATACCTATGCATGTACATGTTAGTTACACAGGCATATACAGTATAGTTACAGTGTAGGTATGTATTGTTACACAGGCATATACAGTATAATTACAGTGTAAGTATGTATTGTTACATAAGCATATACAGTATAATTACAGTGTAAGTATGTATTGTTACATAAGCATATACAGTATAATTACAGTGTAAGTATGTATTGTTACACAGGCATATACAGTATAATAACAGTGTAGGTATGTATTGTTACATAAGCATATACAGTATAATTGCAGTGTAAGTATGTATTGTTACATAAGCATATACAGTATAATTACAGTGTAAGTATGTATTGTTACATAAGCATATACAGTATAATTGCAGTGTAAGTATGTATTGTTACATAAGCATATACAGTATAATTACAGTGTAAGTATGTATTGTTATGTAGTATACCCACAACTGTTTTATTTGTTTTATAAATTGACAATTTCAAGATAGCTGATTTCAATACTGTAAATACAAACATATTAGCGAATGTATCCTTCATTTTTGTAATTATTTGACTATGTTACATTGTGCCACCTAGTTTCAAACATAAAATGATGTCAACCATTTTTAATATACAACTTATTTCTCAGCTTAAGTGCGCCAGTGGTTTTTGGAAAACAGCTCAGATGCTAACGATGTACCTAGAGTTGCAATGATGAAGTTAAGGCTATGAAGTTTCTGGGAACCGAGGGCCTGTTTGTTTCAAACTGCCACGCAGTGAGAATGCTCTGCTGAAAGACTTTAACGTTCTCCCCAGAAGTTCTTATTTGGGGGCCACTTTTTTTCCTGCTTGCCTTTGAGGACTGTTTAAGTGTTAACGTGTCAAGCGCTAAGCCATTTTAAGTGTTAAGTGTTAAGAATTAAGCCATTTTAAGTGTTAAGTGTTAAAACAGACTAAAATATGTCTTGAAATAATAGAAAGTAGAAACTAAACATCTCTCCTCTTGCCTGGAAACATGTCAAGATGATGACCTCCACCTCAGCCAAGGTTACTTACCATATCATTACAGGGGGTGTTCATTGATTCCTGTCCTTCCTCACAGGGCTTCCCCTTCATCCCCTTTTGTTCCATGTCTCCATTAACAAAGTTAACCCTTTTATACTCTGACCTCGTCCCACTCCTGCTGACCTGTGGAGACAGCCATGCTTACCTGTGCAAAAAAGTGCCATGCTAGGTCATCGTTATCAAATCAAATACGCCCGTCACCTCCGGGTTGTGTTGAATGGAGTGATTAGCTTCTGCTTTACCGCCTGACACACATACAAGCCTGCACTGACAAAACAATCCATAGTCCTAAAGAAAGAACATTAACTCAATAAGAATCACAAGAACATTAACTCAATAAGAATTTGCTCAAACATGAAATATAGCTATGCCTCGACAAAAGCGGAGTCTAAAGAACTTACATTTGCCTGAATGACAATATAGACTAGCAAGCCAGTCGTCTTTTCTTGGGAAAGATATTCATCAGCATACAGTTTGTTTCGTTTATAGAATAAAATTATGAATGTGAAATAATGCTTTGTTTTGATATAAAGAGATCAAATTGCTTATGATTGACAAGCAGTTCTCATTTTTCATGTGTTTATCATATATGCTGTACTGTGCCAGGAATCGTTTGATGGCTTTATGTTACAGGTACTTTGAGTGTATAACATATGCATTACAGTATACATGTTTATGACTAAGCTACATAAGTGACATAGTATTTTGGCTGTTAGCATTCATATTTTGTAGAATCATTTTTACCAATTTATATCATTATTATTATTAACATTATCAGTAGTATTACATAAAGATTAATAGCATGTGTTTTCTGTGCAGACCTGCCTTTATCTGAAGTAAATATCGCTGGAATATTGCAATGTCTTGGTAAAGGGGATTGGAGTAACAAGAGAAAGGACAAATACAGACTGCGGTGTCAACAGCTCAGAATTGCCAGATTGATTCACTTGTCTGTCAGCTTGAGCATGATGACGAACTCTATACGTCAGGGAACTTATTGAGAGATTGCATGTCAAAGACTCAAGGGAGAAGACATACACACAAACACATGTACACACACACACGGGCATACACGCACACACACACACACAATAAAACACCCTTCAAAGTGAGCTGCCGTAGTGAAGGGTGAACAACACTCCCACTGTATTCCCCAAGGATATATGCTATAGGCTCTGGTATTGGCGCCCGGCTTCATTTAAATTACACTCTCCGTAATTGAAAAGGAAACGCGAGGGGCGTGTTTGGCCAGTTAATCCATTTAAGATCATTATGTGCGTTGTCAATTGGCTTGACCCAGCTGCAGTGTTAGAAAAACAATGGAGGTGTCTCGAGTGTGTCGATCAAAATCCCATCAGAGTCAGAGGTTAATGAATAATTATTTCTCACTTTGTTTAACACTGTGGGATACCGGTCCAAAGGCCACGGCCCTTCTCCCCAGGGTCCCCATAGTACAGACCGTATAATAGGCACGTATAAGAGACTATATCATTAATAATGATATAATATGATATGAGAACCCCAATAACACAATGATACAGAAACCCTATTCTTCCTTAGAAAAGTATATCAAAAATAAAGAAAACAATTCATATTCTGTACCTTTTTCGGCATCAGCTACAAATAGTACAGGATTTCCATTTAACTCACTTGGATCTCTCAGATTCCCAACTGGCTGCCTAAGCACTTTATGGTCCTGTCACTTTCACCACTGTGGAGAGTGTTTTCAATAAGGTAACTTGGCGCTGGAGTATGCGAGTGTATGAGAACACAGAGGTGGATTATCACAGGAAGGGGCCACAGTGCTGGATCAGATTCGGGAAAGTCTCAGGACTGAAGAGGAGGGAGTAGCTCCGTACTACAGTGCAGCTCTCTGTATGTACCACTGGGGACCTGCACTTAAAACTGAGTCAAGTGTGATTCATGTCGAGGATAGGCTTGTTGCTCACCTAGCCCCCACACACAGAGAAACACACGCACTGGAGAAATTCACTGGAATTCACTGGAGAAACCATGCACTTATGTATATTTACTTCGAATGGGTTTCAACCTCCCTATCCTTTTGAGCAACGATTTCTATCATTTTAACTAACTGTCAAAATACTCTAAACTAGCCTCCCGAGTGGCGTAGCGGTCTAAGGCACTGTGGCTCAGTCGGTAGAGCATGGCGCTTGCAACGCCAAGCGTCATGGGTTCGATTCCCGCTGGGGCCACCCATATGTAAAAAAGTAGTGGCCCCAGCCGACTTGTAAGTAGCTTTGGACAAAAGCGTCTGCTAAATGGGATATATTATTATTATATTATTATGATATATTATCACTACAGCCCCGGGTTCGATCCCCGGCTCTGTTACAGCCGGGCCGTGACTGGGAGACCCATGAGGCGGCGCACAATTGGCCCAGCGTCGTCCAGGTTAGGAGAGCGTTTGGCCGGCCAGGATGTCCTTGTCCCGTCATGCTGTAGCGACTCCTTGTGGCGGGCCGGGCGCCTGCAACCTGACTTCAGTTGCCAGCTGGACGGTGTTTTCTCCAACACATTCGTGCGGCTGGCTTCCGGGGAAAGCGAGCAGTGTGTCAAGAAGCAGTGAGACTTGGCAGGGTCATGTTTCGGAGGACGCATGGCTCTCGACCTTCGCCTCTCCTGAGTCCGTAGGGGAGTTGCAGAGATGGGACAAGACTGTAACTACCAATTGGATATCACGAAAAAGGGGTAAAAGTACAAAAGATCTATAAAAAAATCTATAAACTCTAAACCGTGTACATGTAATTCTGTAGGAGATGTAATGATATATCACAACAGTATGGCAGTAAAGCTTGAAGGTGTGAAGAATAACAGAGAAATACTGGAGTGTGTTAATCAGCAACTGAAATAACACAGGACCCATTCCCCATGTTTTCACGCTGAAACGCATCGATTCCCATGTTGCATTGTGGCACTTTTACTGGTAACGTTAGACCTGCAATGACAGAAAATAATGGGACGGAAGAATAATCGGCCTCTGGCGATTGTTTTTCAATGCTCCTGTTTGAAGTCGGAGGGTCTTCCTGTTCAAGTCCTGTATGAGCTGTTTGTTTATGTAGTCCTGGTCTCTAAATCACTTATCGCATCAAAGAGCCCCGTTCTGTCCCATACAACAATGGGGGGTCATGCCAGCATGAAAACATGACAAGGATACAGACAAAGAAAATGCCTTCCTCTCTTGAAGTGATGACAATTGGTGTACCCAGATTTATGTCATGTTGACATTACCAAGAAAAAAAAGTCTGAGAGACTTAGTCTAAGCTATTTATAACAATATAGCTTACTGCTATTTCTGTATTGCTTAATCATTTTCTTATTTTAAAGGTACTATATGCGGAATGTCCAGTTCAATTCAACATCCATGTTCTGAGCTAATTTAATGGTGGCCCAGCTAATACAGTCTTCCGCTCAGTTTGGTGTCAATGCATGATGGGTGAGAGGAGCGAGAGCAGTGACTTGATCCATTTGAGGAAGGTGGGGGAGTGGGAGCCAGAGAGATTAGGCCTTCGCAACGAGTCTGTGCCATCTGAAGAACTTTGCAGGGAGTGACCGAGTGTGGACTTCACTCAATAACCTCTCAGAGAAAAGGCATATTTTTTTTGTTGTCAGATAGCCTTCACACAACATTTATATGCAAAACAACTCATGACCCCAATCGATGGACAAGCTTCCCTTTGAAGGTTTGCGGCAAACTGACAAACCAGGGTATTTGGCACAGTGTTTCGCTTTGGCATCAGTCTTCGTGCTAGATATTTCAAAAGACAACCTGTACTACCTTAACCTCTAACACTGCCTCTACATTGGGTTTATCCATTTCCTTTGGTCCAATTTCTCTGTAAAGATGAGACAACAAACAGCCCAGAGGCGAAGCTTTCACAGCAATACACTCCATTTTCCATGTGTTTTGAAGGAGAGAAAGTGACAGGCTGAACAGTTTCCCTCCATAAACAGCCATGTGTAGAAAGCCAACACACAGCTGACGTCAGATGCTCTCTACTCCCCTGAATATATACTTTATCATAACCACTATGTTCCTCAAGCCTGATAGGCTTAAATGTACCAGGAACAGGAAACTCTCAAGGTAGACTAATGCCATAATACTCCGACCCTAAAAGAGATTGTGTGGGAGAGACCCAAGACCAACAAAATGTCTACATCCCAATACCCGCATCCTGTCAGGAAATGGCACCTTCAATCTCTTCCTTTTTTCTGCAAAATGGATTAATTTTGGGGCGGAAAAGGGTCTGTTACATGAGGGCCGACAAACACTTGTGGGCACTAAGTCCGTGCGAGCCTGTGTGAACGGTTAGGAGTTTATGGCTATAGACCACTATGACTGGTCCACAAATACCTCTGCTAAATGAGTAGCAGTTATTTTTGCTTTGTTCCTGAGTAGTAGCCCAGATGTACTCTAGAGGGAGTTTATAAATCCCTTATATTCAAGATAAAAGCTGTTAGGGTTACACCCTGTTGTCAAAATGTTATGTATCCCCATCAACTTGCTCATTTGCTAATCGCACCTTGCGCTGGTTGGTGATCAAATTGAAAATTAGGAAATGTTACACCTTCTAGTGTATGATGACTTAATTGTCATTTTAGTTACAACTCCTCCCCTCCATGCATTTACATCAGAAACGCATGAGAAATAATTCTCTCCATATTAATAGCAACATTCACACTGTTATGGCACATGCATTCATTTACCACGATGACATTAGCCTGATTGCCTGCATTTGAGGCAAATTTGCTGGGGCAGCAGACCAAAACAGACCCCTCCCTCTGGCACCTAATGAAAAAGGCATAAGCAGGCGCTGAGAAGGTCAGGCGCTGGGCTGACAGTTGCCCTGCATGTCTCTCCCTCTCCCCTGACAGCTTTTGTGTCAGGGGTTATCGGGCCATTGGCTCCATAGTGAAGGTGCGAGGAGGGTGCAGTTAGAACAGGATGGGGCTCTTTGGCTCTCTCTGGCTGGCCATAGCACATCTCTCTCTGGCTGATGACAGCAAGTCTCTCTATGGCTGGCAACAGCACGTCTCTTTCTGGCTGGCTGCATCCCGTCTCTCTCTGGCTGGGGACAGCACGTCTCTCTCTGTCTGGCAACAGCATGTCTCTCTCTGTCTGACGACAGCATGTCTCTCTATGGCTGGCTGCACCCCGCCTCTCTCTGGCTGGCGACAGCATGTCTCTCTCTGGCTGGCTACAGCATGTCTCTCTCTGGCTGGCTACAGCATGTCTCTCTATAGCTGGCCACAGCGCGTCTCTCTCTGGATGGCCACAGCATGTCTCTCTCTGTCTAACGACAGCACGTCTCTCTCTGGCTGGCTAAAGCACGTCTCTCTATGGTAGCTGACAGCGCGTCTCTCTCTGGATGGCCACAGCCCGTCTCTCTCTGGCTGGCTACAGCATGTCTCTATATGACTGGCAACAGCGCGTCTCTCTCTGGATGGCCACAACATGTATCTCTCTGTCTGACGACAGCACATCTCTCTCTGGATGGCCACAGCATGTCTCTCTCTGTCTGACGACAGCACATCCCTCTCTGTCTGACGACAGCACGTCTCTCTCTGACTGGCTACAGCATGTCTCTCTATGGCAGGCGACAGCGCGTCTCTCTGGATGGCCACAGCCCATCTCTCTCTGTTTGGCGACAGCACGTTTCTATCTGGCTGGCCACAGCACGTCTTTCTCTGGCTGGCGACAGCACGTCTTTCACTGGCTGATGACAACACATCTCTCTCTGGCTGGCGACAGCACATCTCTTTTTTTTGCTGGAGGCTAACTCCCTCCCTCCCTCCTCCTCCTCTTCCTGCACCCTCGCTACCCTGCCATCCTTGTCACATCTAGTGTGTCGGCCGTCACCTTGCTTTCCACGTGTCCCAAGGCTCCTGCCAGGTGTTCTGGCTCCCCCATAATGAAACACAAGGGGCAGTGGGACGGGGTGCGAGGACACAAATTGAATCGGGCCTCTCCTTTTGTGCTGCATTAAGAACTCAATTAAATGCCAGCCAGCATCTGCTGCTGCACTGGCAGGCATGCACACCTGATTCACTGACTCGCACCTCTGTGCGTGTGTGCGTGTGTTCGTGTGTGTGTGTGTGTGTGTGTGTGTGTGTGTGTGTGTGTGTGTGTGCGTGCGTGCGTGCGCGTGCGTATGTGTGTGCGCTCACGCAATGGATAAGGTGTCTTTGACAGTATAATCACTCATACCATTCTTCAAGGTGACAACTGTCCTTCGGTTTACTCTCCTTCGATTTTGCGATAAAGGGAAGTAGAATCATATAGGTCGGATGGAGTTTAGCACTGTTGCACATTGTCTTTCTCAGAAAGCTATTGTTTGTATTGATAAGTAAGACTTTTTGGGAGGAGTTTAGGACTATGGGTAACATGGACATAGGAAGGGCATAAGAGATAGCGAGAGAGATAAGGGGAGAGAGAGGGAGGAAGGAGCGACCGTTCATCCCAGACTGGGACTTCATCCATCATTGGAATCAGCGTGTGCTGTAATTACTGTGTCAAATAGATGAGACGATGCCTTGGAGGAAATTGCGTGAATGTTTGTGTATGCACACCCGTATGAGCAAGTGGGTGGGGGCAGGGCGATGTCCCGTGGACACCTTATCTTCATAATCATCTCCACTCCCAGATCGCTCCTACCTCTGCTGTCATCAGTCATACATAGCTGTGCTGTCAACTGGTGCTGCCATGCGTTGCCAACATCAGGGTATCAGGAGAGGAGAAGTCTTAACTCTTTCAATGGCACAACCCTTTGAGGAGACTGGATCCTACCATTCTAAGGACATAATGTAGCAATGCAGCAAATAATAGGATGATGGGAGTAATGCTAACAAACCTATCAGGCTAGCCCAGATTGACAGTAGTTTCAATCTGGGGGCCAGAAGTGTGCTACTTTTATAGAGCTGGAAGTGTGTTATTGCATGTGGACTTGCTAAGGCACAGGTCAATCCCCTTGTCTGACAGAAAGTATTTTCTCAGTCAGTCTTACACAAATTAAAGACTCCCATTATTGCACTTAATTCAGATATTAGCTGCCCGCTGGTCATATTAGAACTCTGACCAGATAATGGCAGGAGCTCCATACTCAAAACATGCATGTGGGGGAGGTAGGGATATTTCTCCAGAGCTCTGGCCCTGTCCTCTCGCTTGAGAAGTTATCTGAAAAATGAGGAGTGTGTCCTGCAGCCATATGGAGGAGAGCAGCGGAGCAAATGAAGACGTGGAAATAGTGTTAGCCGCTTGACTGCCCGACGTTGGCATTCAAAGCACTGGTGAACCAGTAAAAGATCTAAGTGATGGCGAGGATTCCGGGCTGGTCACTCACCTCGGCATTGTGACAGGTCACGATGGGGAAACAATTTAATCTGTTGGCGAGCAGCGGTTTCCATTGCCTGAGATTAGAAAAACATTGTTTGAGAACACAGTAGATAATAAAATTATCACACATTACGGTGCTTTAAAACGCTTTCTATATTATATACATTTACATACTTACAAATGACTATTTACTGTCTTTTATAGCAGGTTTGTACTCTTATGAAGGTGCTTTAATTAAAGTGTTCTGGCAATACCACCCTTTGCGATTTCAGCACAGCTTTCCCCTTTATTTAAATGGCAACACAGCTACTCTCGTGGGCTATTAGCGAAATGTAACAATTGGTGCCATATGTTTGTAGGATGTTTGGGAATAGCGATCATCCGGCCTTGTTGTAACTTACATTTTGCCAGTTAATTACCATTGTGACATCAAAATTAGGGGACAAAACCGCAGATGCCAGGACCATGGCATGGAGACATGCCCCTTGGAGAGAAAACAATAGCATTGAGCTGGGAAATCATTACACAGTAGAACCTGGAAACCTCCAGTGTACAGGGATGATTGCCTTTAGTAAATATGAACATGAACAGTTCATTTGTAGTAGTAACAAAGTTAGACCATTTATGGGAGCATTGCTGTTACGTGCTATCTTAATTTGACCAGTTTCTCACAGCAGGAAAATTATCATGTGGATTATAATTAATGGACCTTTTTGTAGGGGTTGATAATTTTGTTGTTAGAATGAATCAAGTCTGACATTTTAAAGTTGAGATGGCATACTATAGAAGCCTTTTTAAACCTCAAAAACACTATACAGTGCCTTGCGAAAGTATTCGGCCTCCTTGAACTTTGCGACCTTTTGCCACATTACAGGCTTCAAACATAAAGATATAAAACTGTATTTTTTTGTGAAGAATCAACAACAAGTGGGACACAATCATGAAGTGGAACGACATGTATTGGATATTTCAAACTTTTTTAACAAATCAAAAACTGAAAAATTGGGCGTGCAAAATTATTCAGCCCCTTTACTTTCAGTGCAGCAAACTCTCTCCAGAAGTTCAGTGAGGATCTCTGAATGATCCAATGTTGACCTAAATGACTAATGATGATAAATACAATCCACCTGTGTGTAATCAAGTCTCCGTATAAGTGCACCTGCACTGTGATAGTCTCAGAGGTCCGTTAAAAGCGCAGAGAGCATCATGAAGAACAAGGAACACACCAGGCAGGTCCGAGATACTGTTGTGAAGAAGTTTAAAGCCGGATTTGGATACAAAAAGATTTCCCAAGCTTTAAACATCCCAAGGAGCACTGTTCAAGCGATAATATTGAAATGGAAGGAGTATCAGACCACTGCAAATCTACCAAGACCTGGCCGTCCCTCTAAACTTTCAGCTCATACAAGGAGAAGACTGATCAGAGATGCAGACAAGAGGCCCATGATCACTCTGGATGAACTGCAGAGATCTACAGCTGAGGTGGGAGACTCTGTCCATAGGACAACAATCAGTCGTATATTTCACAAATCTGGCCTTTATAGAAGAGTGGCAAGAAGAAAGCCATTTCTTAAAGATATCCATAAAAAGTGCTGTTTAAAGTTTGCCACAAGCCACCTGGGAGACACACCAAACATGTGGAAGAAGGTGCTCTGGTCAGATGAAACCAAAATTGAACTTTTTGGCAACAATGCAAAACGTTATGTTTGGCGTAAAAGCAACACAGTTCATCACCCTGAACATACCATCCCCACTGTCAAACATGGTGGTGGCAGCATCATGGTTTGGGCCTGCTTTTCTTCAGCAGGGACAGGGAAGATGGTTAAAATTGATGGGAAGATGGATGGAGCCAAATACAGGACCATTCTGGAAGAAACCCTGATGGAGTCTGCAAAAGACCTGAGACTGGGACGGAGATTTGTCTTCCAACAAGACAATGATCCAAAACATAAAGCAAAATCTACAATGGAATGGTTCAAAAATAAACATATCCAGGTGTTAGAATGGCCAAGTCAAAGTCCAGACCTGAATCCAATCGAGAATCTGTGGAAAGAACTGAAAACTGCTGTTCACAAATGCTCTCCATTCAACCTCACTGAGCTCGAGCTGTTTTGCAAGGAGGAATGGGAAAACAATTCAGTCTCTCGATGTGCAAAACTGATAGAGACATACCCCAAGCGACTTACAGCTGTAATCGCAGCAAAAGGTGGCGCTACAAAGTATTAACTTAAGGGGGCTGAATAATTTTGCACGCCCAATTTTTCAGTTTTTGATTTGTTAAAAAAGTTTGAAATATCCAATAAATGTCGTTCCACTTCATGATTGTGTCCCACTTGTTGTTGATTCTTCACAAAAAAATACAGTTTTATATCTTTATGTTTGGAGCCTTAAATGTGGCAAAAGGTCGCAAAGTTCAAGGGGGCCGAATACTTTCGCAAGGCACTGTAGCATTTTTCTGCGATAACAGAGTGATAAAATGAAGATAGCACTTCTTTATGCATGCTGTTGTTTTTCATAGGCCAAAGAAATGTGGGAAATGAGGATATGCAGGATCAACTTGATGGCAGTGCTGCAGCCAATATTATCAAATAATAATGTCAGAAAACTATCACACTTGCAGGTCCATGTTGAATGGGTTATGAACACAATCAGAATTTTTTTCAGAGCAAGTGACATGAGGAGAGAGCGTGTGTGTGTGTGTGTGTGTGTGTGTGTGTGTGTGTGTGTGTGTGTGTGTGTGTGTGTGTGTGTGTGAAAATTAAAAAAAAGTGGGAACATTTCGCCGGTCCCTAAAAGGAAGAATGCTTAGGGGTTAGGTTTAGGGTTAAGGTTACGATTAGGGTAAGAATTACGGTTAGAGTTTAGGGGTTGAAGTTAGGGTTAGGTTTAGTTTTAGGGTTGAGGCTGAGGTTATGGTTAAGGTTAGGGAAAGTAGGATTTTGAATGGGAATACATTTTTGGGTCCGCGGTTGGATAGTAAAGCCAACGTGTGTGTGTACTCATTTGTGTGTGTGTGTGTTGTGTACTTGCAGCCGCAAAACAAAACAAGCCCTGGTCCAGAAAGCCTTGGGGCTATTTATAGGAGGAGGCAGGCTGACTGGCAGACTTCTCTTAATAAGCATGCTACGATAGGTCCTTTAAAGACGCTTTGCCGCTGACAATAATTAAATTGTGTTTTGATTTTCTCATTAGCCTAATCTCAAGTGGGCCTCGTTATTGTGTAATTTTCCCGCGTTGACATGACATCTCGTTTTGGGAGCTGACAGCCGTATGCCACCGTTTTGGGGGCGGGGGGGGGGGGGGACAGGGGAAGGGAGGAGGGGGAGGTAAGGGCTTCCTCCAAGGTGCTGGTTGGCCGATTTCTTTGTTTCCCCTTGGCTGATGCGATGACAGTGAGGGGGTGGGGGGTGGGGGGGGGGTGGAGCGCAAGTAAAGTAGTGTAAATGCATTAATGGTGTGAATCAGGACACAATTTTGTCCTTTCGTTTTGACTAGAAGTGGCTTTGCTGCGTAGTATATACAGAAATCTAGAGATTTGTGTGGGTGAGCTGGTGGCAACTCACCATAGATACATTACATTGATACATACACTGTAGATACATACCTATTGAGTACATATGCTAATGCACACATTGCTTGTTACCTTATGAAACCTGGGTATATCAACAACTTGTAAAAAACAGGGTAAGATTTATACCGATAGTGACACAATGGCCTTACTGGTCTTATATCAAATTATTTATTTTGTTTTTTTGTTTCCTTCTTATGGGTAAATCCTAATACCATTACATTCTGAGAGGGATTCTCATTTGTTTTAACACAATCGTTGCATGTAGCAAAGTGTGCAAAAAAAACATTACAGTCATTTCTCACGTCTCCTAAATCCTTTAGGAACAGGTGAGAGGAAAATAGTTCCCAGGAGAATTGTGTCTGTGAACTTTACTGGGTTACAGCTGAAGTTACAACTATAAATCAAATGCTAAAAGACACTTTCCAGGTTGACCTTATAGCTCAGTTGTCATGGAAATTGCGTATTTTTTAAATAATAAGATCAGATATTAAAGGTACTCGTCAATGTATGGGCACTATCTGATAAATATATTGATGGTGAAACTTTTTTTGAAACCTTTTCTTTGCAGTATTTTACATAGACTTGTCAGGTTTCTAGCAGGGAATAAATCATCAGTCTTGTACCCGGTTCATTGTTGCCAGTCTTTAGCAAGCCAAATGTGAAAGCTTTGACCTGCCCATTGCCCTCCACACCTGTTGAGTTGAATCTCGCTGCGTAGTCAAGGTATTAGAAGAGCTGGGACCACAGAAATAGAATGAATAGAACGTGCTTACAACCTCTAACCCTGGCAATTTGACTGGTAAACTCATGGGTACAGTCGCAATGGCCACCTGGTATTGTGATGCAATAATATCCATGTTAATGTAGAATGTTCATTCAAATGATGTCGACTGATGTTGCTCATGCAATGGAATGTATTTTTTGTAATGTCAGTTGAGTTGAACAAATCACAGCATATATTGATGGGTACACTTCCTGCTTTTATTTCCTGCTTTCACTTTCCTGCTTCCACTTCACTTCCTGCTTTGCTCGATGGGTACACTCACAATGGCCACCAGTCCACCCATTATGCCATCATTGACTTGTATGTGGACGGCCATTCTATTCATTATATTTCTATGGCTGGGACACAATGAAGGCACAGACCTGTATGTGAGCAAATCCTGTGAGCGGGAAAGTGATCCTCCCATTTGCTGTCCCCTGTAAAAAACAACACTATTTTATACTTGGTTATTTCCCGCTTGATATTTTGTTGGATTAATTTTTTATGGACGTTTCAGCGCAGGAATTTCAAATATCCACATTTTTTCTAAATCAATGACCAGTAATGGTTATTTGAGGAAATGCACTTTACATACATTCTATTTTATCATGAAACTCGTTGAACCATATACATTTTGGAGTAATGTGTAATTCCTACCCTCATATCTGTAGTGCATAATATCTTTAGTCCTAATGTCTGTAGTGCATAACAGTAAACAAATAGCAGCACTTATTAAGGTAAATGCATCAGTCTACAAATGTCCCCAAGGTTGGTAAATGTGATTAAAACATTTGCATTCAGTCCCTAACTCTTTCATGTACCAAGGTCAAAAGTCAAAGCAAATAACCTGTGGTTTGGAGCTGTGAAAGGTCAAAACGAACAATCCCCCATCAAGGTACAATACAACTATGAAAAGAATGGGGGGTGACTTCATTGTACGGTCACTACATTTGATTTCATCACTGTAACCTTGGTTCCCAGACAGAAAACCAAAAAGAAGTGTGGTCCTAAGACACATTTCTCACAGAAAGGGAATCAGGTTTACATAATGATATCAGCCCTTACTACTTCAGTAACCATGCCCTATTTGGGTAGAGGAGGGGGTGGAAGTAGAGGAGGAGGGAGAAACTTTAACCCTAGTAATCCCCCACAGTTCCTACCCTGGTGATGCGTTCAGAGGGTGTCCGGTGTCCACAGAGGCGTCATGCCCATATGAGGAACAGGGGCACGTGCCCCCTCAGATTTCTCCTGTTTGTTAAAAAAACATTTTTGTTGTTGTTTCTTTATAATACTACTAAATACAGTGCCTTCAGAAAGTATTCAGACCCCATGAGATTTTCCGAATTGTGTTGTGTGGTTAAAATGTGTCATTTTTTTTGTCAACGATCGACACAAAATACTTTGTGATGTCAAAGTGGGAAAAAATTCTAACATTTGTGAAACAAATATGAAAAATAAAACACTAATATATCTTCATTACATTACTATTCAACCCGAATAATCAATATACGCTATACTTTATATACAAAGGTATGTGGACACCCCTTCAAATTAGTGGATTCGGCTATTTATTTAATTGCTGACAGGTGTATAAAATCGAGCACACAGCCATGCAATCTCCATAGACTAAATTGGCAGTAGAACGGCCTTACTGAAGAGCTCAGTGACTTTCAACGTGGCACCGTCATAGGATGACACCTTTCCAACAAGTCAGTTCGTCAAATATCGCCCTGCTAGAGCTGCCCCGGTCAACTGTAAGTGCTGTTATTGTTTAGTGGAAATTGCTAGGAGCAACCATGTCTCAGCCGTAAAGTTGTAGGCCACACAAGCTCACAGAACAGGACCGCCGAGTGCTGACGTGTGTAGTGCATAAAAATCATGTTCTCCTCAGTTGCAACACGCACTACTGAGTTCCAAAATGCTTCTGGAAACAACCCCAGCACAATAACTGTTCATCGGGAGCTTAATGAAATGTGTTTGCATGTTGGCATGCCTGAGCAGCCGCACACAAGCTTAAGATCACCATGTGCAATGCCAAGCATCGGCTGGAGTGGCTTGAAGCTCGCCACCATTGGACTCTGTAGCAGTGGAAACGCGTTCTCTGGAGTGATAAATCACGCTTCACCATCTGACAGACTGATCTGGGTTTGGTGGATGCTAGTAGACCGCTACCTGCCCCAATGCATAGTTCCACCTATAAAGTTTGGTGGAGGAGGAATAATGGTCTGGGGCTGCTTTTTATGGTTCGGGCTAGGCCCCTTAGTTCTAGTGAAGGGAAATCTTAATGCTACAGCATTCAATCACATTCTGGATGATTCTGTACATCCAACTTTGTGGCAACAGTTTAAGGAAGGCCCTTTCCTGTTTCAGCGTGACTAAGCCCCCGTACACAAAAAAAAGTGAGGTTCAAACAGGAATGATTTGTCGAGATTGGTGTGGAAGAACTTCACTGGCCTGCACAGAGCTCTGACTTCCACCCCATAGAACACTTTGTTTGGGAAGAATTGGAACACCGACTGTGAGTCAGGCCGAATCACTCAACAACAGTGCCGGACCTCACTTACGCTCTTGTGGCTGAATGTAAGCAAGTACCCACATCAATGTTCCAACATCTAGTGGAGAGCCTTCCCAGAAGAGTGGAGGCTGCTTTAGCAGTAAAGGGGGGACCAATTCCATATTAATGTCCATGATTTTGGAATGGGATGTTCGACGAGCAGGTGTCCACTTTTTGTAATGGAGTGTATGTTAGCATCACCTTTGACAGCTATTACAGCTGTGAGTCTTTCTGGTTAAGTCTATAAGAGCTTTACACACCTGGATTGTGCAAAATACTGTATGTCCATTGTTCTTTTCACAATTCTTCAAATTCTGTCAAATTGGTTGTTAATCATTGCTAGACAACCATTTTCAGGTCTTGCCATAGATAGATTAGATTTATGTCAAAACAGTAACTCGGCCACTCAGGATCATTCACCATCTTCTTGGTTAAAAACTACAGTGTAGATTTAGACTTGTGTTTTAGGTTGTTGTCCGGCTGAAATGGAAATTATTCTCGTAGTGTATGGTGGAAAGCAGACTGAATCAAGTTTTCCTCTACGGTTTTGCCTGTGCTTACAAATAGCTCAATTCCATTTGTGTTTTATCCTGAAAAACGCCCCAGTCCTTATCGATGACAAGCATACACATGATGCAGCCGCCACTATGCTTGGAAATATGGAGTGTGGTATCAGTAATGTGTTGGATTGGATTTGTACCAAACATAACACTTTGTATTCAGAAAAAAAGTATTGCTTTGCCACATTTTGTGCAGTATTGCCTGGAATATTTTTATTCTGTACAGACTTCCTTCTTTTCACTCCGTCAATTAGGTTAGTGTTGTGGAGTAACTGCAATGTTGTTAATCCATCCTAAGTTTTCTCCTATCACAGCCATTCAACTCTCTAACTGTTTTAACGTCACCAAGCTGAAAACTGGGGATGGTCAAATCCATGAGCAGTTTCCTTCCTTTCCGGCAACTGAGTTAGGAATTAAGCCTGTATCTTTGTAGTGACTTGGTGTATCCATCCAAAGTGTAATTAATAACTTCACCATGCTCAAAGGGATATCCAATGTCTGTTAATCATGTTAAACACGATTATTGCACACAGTCCATGCAACTTATTACGTGAATTGTTCAGGACATTTTTTAATCCTGAACGTATTTAGGCTTGCCTTAACAAAGGGGTTGAATAATTATTGACTCAAGACATTTCAGCTTTTCATTGTTTATTAATTGGTAAAAATGTTGAAAAACATAATTCCACTTTGACATTATGTGGTGTGTACAGGCCAGTGACAAAACAAATCTAAATTGAATCCATTTTAAATTCAGGCTGTAACACAACAAGATGTGGGAAAAGTCAAGGGGTGTGAATATTTTCTGAATGCACTGTACATAGCAATTCAAATTAAATCAAATCAAATCAAATTTTATTTGTCACATACACATGGTTAGCAGATGTTAATGCGAGTGTAGCGAAATGCTTCTGCTTCTAGTTCCGACAATGCAGTAATAACCAACAAGTAATCTAACTAACAATTCCTAAACTACTTATACACAGTGTAAGGGGATAAAGAATATGTACATAAGGATATATGAATGAGTGATGGTACAGAGCAGCATAGGCAAGATACAGTAGATGGTATCGAGTACAGTATATACATATGAGATGAGTATGTAAACAAAGTGGCATAGTTAAAGTGGCTAGTGATACATGTATTACATAAGGATGCAGTCGATGATATAGAGTACAGTATATACGTATGCATATGAGATGAATAATGTAGGGTAAGTAACATTATATAAGGTAGCATTGTTTAAAGTGGCTAGTGATATATTTACATCATTTCCCATCAATTCCCATTATTAAAGTGGCTGGAGTTGAGTCAGTGTCAGTGTGTTGGCAGCAGCCACTCAATGTTAGTGGTGGCTGTTTAACAGTCTGATGGCCTTGAGATAGAAGCTGTTTTTCAGTCTCTCGGTCCCAGCTTTGATGCACCTGTACTGACCTCGCCTTCTGGATGATAGCGGGGTGAACAGGCAGTGGCTCGGGTGGTTGATGTCCTTGATGATCTTTATGGCCTTCCTGTAACATCGGGTGGTGTAGGTGTCCTGGAGGGCAGGTAGTTTGTCCCCGGTGATGCGTTGTGCAGACCTCACTACCCTCTGGAGAGCCTTACGGTTGAGGGCGGAGCAGTTGCTGTACCAGGCGGTGATACAGCCCGCCAGGATGCTCTCGATTGTGCATCTGTAGAAGTTTGTTAGTGCTTTTGGTGACAAGCCAAATTTCTTCAGCCTCCTGAGGTTGAAGAGGCGCTGCTGCGCCTTCTTCACGATGCTGTCTGTGTGAGTGGACCAATTCAGTTTGTCTGTGATGTGTATGCAGAGGAAGTTAAAACTTGCTACTCTCTCCACTACTGTTCCATCGATGTGGATAGGGGGGTGTTCCCTCTGCTGTTTCCTGAAGTCCACAATCATCTCCTTAGTTTTGTTGACGTTGAGTGTGAGGTTATTTTCCTGACACCACACTCCGAAGGCCCTCACCTCCTCCCTGTAGGCCGTCTCGTCGTTGTTGGTAATCAAGCCTACCACTGTTGTGTCGTCCGCAAACTTGATGATTGAGTTGGAGTCGTGCGTGGCCACGCAGTCGTGGGTGAACAGGGAGTACAGGAGAGGGCTCAGAACGCACCCTTGTGGGGCCCCAGTGTTGAGGTTCAGCGGGGAGGAGATGTTGTTACCTACCCTCACCACCTGGGGGTGGCCCGTCAGGAAGTCCAGTACCCAGTTGCACAGGGCGGGGTCGAGACCCAGGGTCTCGAGCTTGATGACGAGCTTGGAGGGTACTATGGTGTTGAATGCCGAGCTGTAGTCGATGAACAGCATTCTCACATAGGTATTCCTCTTGTCCAGATGGGTTAGGGCAGTGTGCAGTGTGGTTGAGATTGCATCGTCTGTGGACCTATTTGGGCGGTAAGCAAATTGGAGTGGGTCTAGGGTGTCAGGTAGGGTGGAGGTGATATGGTCCTTGACTAGTCTCTCAAAGCACTTCATGATGACGGAAGTGAGTGCTACGGGGCGGTAGTCGTTTAGCTCAGTTACCTTAGCTTTCTTGGGAACAGGAACAATGGTGGCCCTCTTGAAGCATGTGGGAACAGCAGACTGGTACAGGGATTGATTGAATATGTCCGTAAACACACCAGCCAGCTGGTCTGCGCATGCTCTGAGGGCGTGGCTGGGGATGCCATCTGGGCCTGCAGCCTTGCGAGGGTTAACACGTTTAAATGTTTTACTCACCTCGGCTGCAGTGAAGGAGAGACCGCATGTTTCCGTTGCAGGCCGTGTCAGTGGCACTGTATTGTCCTCAAAGCGGGCAAAAAAGTTATTTAGTCTGCCTGGGAGCAAGACATCCTGGTCCGTGACTGGGCTGGATTTCTTCCTGTAGTCCGTGACTGTAGACCCTGCCACATGCCTCTTGTGTCTGAGCCGTTGAATTGAGATTCTACTTTGTCTCTGTACTGACGCTTAGCTTGTTTAATAGCCTTACGGAGGGAATAGCTGCACTGTTTGTATTCAGTCATGTTACCAGACACCTTGCCCTGATTGAAAGCAGTGGTTTGCGCTTTCAGTTTCACGCGAATGCTGCCATCAATCCACGGTTTCTGGTTAGGGAATGTTTTAATTGTTGCTATGGGAACGACATCTTCAACGCACGTTCTAATGAACTCGCACACCGAATCAGCGTATTCGTCAATGTTGTTATCTGACGCAATACGAAAAATGTCCCAGTCCACGTGATGGAAGCAGTCTTGGAGTGTGGAGTCAGCTTGGTCGGACCAGCGTTGGACAGACCTCAGCGTGGGAGCTTCTTTTTTTAGTTTTTGTCTGTAGGCAGGTATCAGCAAAATGGAGTCGTGGTCAGCTTTTCCAAAAGGGGGGCGGGGCAGGGCCTTATATGCGTCGCGGAAGTTAGAGTAACAGTGATCCAAGGTTTTTCCGCCCCTGGTTGCGCAATCGATATGCTGATAAAATTTAGGGAGTCTTGTTTTCAGATTAGCCTTGTTAAAATCCCCAGCAACAATGAATGCAGCCTCCGGATAAATGGTTTCCAGTTTGCAAAGAGTTAAATAAAGTTTGTTCAGAGCCATCGATGTGTCTGCTTGGGGGGGATATACACGGCTGTGATTATAATCAAAGAGAATTCTCTTGGTAGATAATGCGGTCTACATTTGATTGTGAGGAATTCTAAATCAGGTGAACAGAAGGATTTGAGTTCCTGTATGTTTCTTTCATCGCACCATGCCTCGTTAGCCATAAGGCATACACCCCCACCCCTCTTCTTACCAGAAAGGTGTTTGTTTCTGTCGGCGCGATGCGTGGAGAAACCCGTTGGCTGCACCACTTCGGATAGCGACTCTCCAGTGAGCCATGTTTCCGTGAAGCACAGAACGTTACAGTCTCTGATGTCCCTCTGGAATGCTACCCTTGCTCGGATTTCATCAACCTTGTTGTCAAGAGACTGGACATTGGCAAGAAGAATGCTAGGAAGTGGGGCACAATGTGCCCGTCTCCGTAGTCTGACCAGAAGACTGCCTCGTTTCCCTCTTTTTCGGAGTCGTTTTTTGGGTCGCTGCATGTGATCCATTCCGTTGTCCTGTTTGTAAGGCAGAACACAGGATCCGCGTCGCGAAAAACATATTCTTGGTCGTACTGATGGTGAGTTGACGCTGATCTTATATACAGTAGTTCTTCTCGACTGTATGTAATGAAACCTAAGATGACCTGGGGTACTAATGTAAGAAATAACACGTAAAAAACAAAAAACTGCATAGTTTCCTAGGAACGCGAAGCGAGGCGGCCATCTCTGTCGGCGCCGGAAGTTTGGAAGGGTGCAGCGTGGTAGGCGTACATTTTAATGTATTAAATGAACACCAAAAAAACAACAAAACGTAACGTCTAGTAGGGTACAGTACCAAAAACAACAGCACAGTACCAAAAACAAGATCCCACAAACTAAGGTGGGGAAAAGGCTGCCTAAGTATGATCCCCAATCAGAGACAATGACAGACAGCTGCCTCTGATTGGGAACCATACCAGGCC
Source organism: Oncorhynchus masou masou (assembly GCF_036934945.1). Lineage (NCBI taxonomy): Eukaryota > Metazoa > Chordata > Actinopteri > Salmoniformes > Salmonidae > Oncorhynchus > Oncorhynchus masou. The sequence continues at coordinate 64,987,778 of NC_088243.1, read as the reverse complement.
AAACAAAGAAATAGGACAACTAGATTGCCCTAGTCACACCCTGACCTAACCAAAATAGAGAATAAAAAGGATCTCTATGGTCAGGGCGTGACAGGCATGCCTGCTGTCAAAGTTGTAGACTTTAGAAATTACTTTTACTCACATTTTGCAGAGATACAAAGAAACGTATTTAGTTTAATAAAAAAAGAACCACCAGTAAAGGAGAAACAGACAGCTCAAGAGGTATACTTAGATTTGCAGAAAAATAGACATATTTATTTACATAGCATTAAGCATAATGATTATGGCTTCAGATTGGAGGAAAAAGCTGTTTCAGGTGTTTGAAAAATGCAAAATTCACATCAAACTATTGCAGTTTTGTCAGTGTTGTTTTAATGTGTCAAGCTTCAAGACTGTCAGTGGCTTTGAAGGTTAAGGACAAAATAAATTGCGCTAGGAGTGTCTGAGTGGCTGATTATTGATGTATTCTCTCCTCAACATGAACAGTAGCAGTTCAGCTGCACTGTGAATTGTCTGCATGTTTGGTGTTCAGTGCATCTACAGCTGCTATTCCGTCAATACAGTTTACAGACTCCCAGTGTCTCTGTCTCCTGGTACAAATTTACATAAAAATGAGTCTGTCCCCCACACCAGAGTGATCCAACATCTGTGTTGATCAGAATTAATTGAAATCTGTAATCTTGTGCAGCAGTGCTAATTCACAGAGTTACCAACAGAATATATAGCAGCTATTTAGGGATGTCTTCATTCCGCTGATGATCAGGAAAATGTAAACAAATGCATATGCAATAGTATTGAGATGTTATTTTGTGTATGCTTGGGGTATTGTCAGCGATCAGCACTTGACTAATTGATCGGTCTATAGTTCTGTGATACTGTTGCGTTGTTGTTCACCATTGCTCTGATACCATACCGCTCATTATATATATTAGTACTACATTGGCTGTTGAAAATCTTCTCAGACTACAGATTAACCCTAATATGGACTATACTGTTCTGATACTGGATAGGAGACTCCTGTGTTAGCAGTACTGTAGATGTCCTGTTATTTCAGTTAACCAATTTAAATGGTAAGCAAATGACAAAAGCTATGTCCATACCTGCACCCCCATAGTGTGGTGGTCACTGAGATGGAGACAACCATTTATTCTGGCTTAATCGGGGTTCAAAACACTAGCAGGATTTGACTCTTAAGCAACCAGTGATCTGTAAAGGCACTCCGCTGGGGTACCCTAGTGAGTCTCTTTTATGCTGTGATCTATTGCCCTGCTTTAACTCCGATGATCTATCACACGGAACTGGCAGTAACGGATGAGAATGATCCTCTGGAAAAACTCTCTCATTTGTCTCTGTCGCAGTCAGTGAACTAGAGGAGAGGCTAATACAGGGAGACGGCCCAGGGAGGGGTATAATGATGTCTCTGTGCTCCTCTCCTTGCTCGCTGCATACGGAAGGCATATTAGACCATAATAAAGCCAGGCCTCGCTTCCCTTCTTTCTTTTTTCCCCTCATCTCTCTCTCTCTCCTTTCCACTCCCCGTGGCTCTACTCTTTTACTCCCACTGTCTCTTTCAGCAGGTCCCCTTTGGCTTACTCGCTTTGCCTGTGGCCATTTCTTCCTCACGACATTATATTTCATATAAGGCTATGAGACTTTGTGAAGGGGTTGAATGAGAGGTGATATCAATCTACTTCCCTGTCTATTTTTGAATATAATGATAACACGTTTCTTCGTATGAAGTGTTACATAGTCTTATAAACATCTTCATAATATCTGCAGGTACAGTCACAGGACACTATGAAACTGTATTATAAAGCAATAAGGTACTAGAGGACCGTTAGTTGTGATATATTTTCGATATATCACAACCTCTTGTACCTTATTGCATCACTATAATCTTAGTTAAAGAATTATCTATTAGAAGGTTAATAAAGCCATACAATACTTTGTAAGAAGGTGTTTCAAGAAAAGTGTTTCCAAGATAAACCATTGCGTTGGTAATGTTTCCCGGTATAATTTCAGGTGGAAGGCAATGCCAGAGATCTGTTACCAAGTTTAGAGCCATGCCAGTGGATGGCAGGACATCTTTTTGGGTGGGACTTCCACAGAGGATGGAAATAGAGAGTGAGAGAGGGGAAGGAAAGTGTCCATCATAACATTGATGGTAAATATAGCACAGCTCCAGCCACAGACTAAACTAGACCAATCACAGAGGACCACGATCAGTGTGTCAACCACTTCTCTGTCCAGTATCAGGTGCATGTGAACCTGACAATCAATCCATGCCAGCCCCGTTCTTAATAATATTTTGTGTGTAGTAGCTTACACAGGCTTGTCAGGGGGAAATAGAAATGCCATGACTTTTGCCAGACAGACTCGCTCACTGTACGACCATCCTGTTTGAATTGCATTGCTCTCTGGATTCCAGTTTGGAGAGGGTGATAAAAGCAGAGGCCCAGCAGCTATTGGACTCTGACGTTGGGCAAAGAGCCGAGCTGGGCTGTTGCCTTCCCTGTGTGGGGGAAGAACTGTAGGCCAGACCGTGGGCCTGAAGGCCAGGCTGAGGAGGCAGGACAGACATGCAGTGCAAGATCCCAAAGCCCAGAGCCAAGGGACTTACGCAGAGAGAGAATACACCCCCTGATGCCAAGCACGTGTACACACGCATAATACACCCTCAGACACATGTTCACATAGAGAGAAAGGAAAATGCACACTACACACACTGTCGCTGAAGAACATCGGTGCTCCTAATGCATAAACAATCAGTGGGGTTATAGTGATTCGCATGCTTCTCTTTCATCAGTTCAAACTTTGTTTCGCTATATTCAAGGCTAACCTTAGAATGTATATATGGCTAACAAGCTCTTAATCCTGTCAGGGAAAAGATCCGACCACAATAGTATGCATCTTCCACGGTAACCAGTCAGTTTCCCACCAGGAAGCTGTGTTATGAGTCAAGTTCCCTCAATGACGGACGCACAGGAGACCAGCAGGAAGTGTGTATGTGTGTGTCCAGACAGTGGATTTCCTGTGGACCAAAGAGAAAAGCGTCACTGCAGCTCATCTGTCATAAAGGTGACAACAACCTATCAGGCTTCTGCATTGTTTGTGCATGTGGTCATAGCCACGGGAAGTAGGGGTGCTGAGGGTGCTGCAGGACCCCCTGAAAAATCTGAATAATACCCCCACGCCCAAACTACTTCTTGGGGCTATGCATGTGGTTATTGCTGATAAATTAAGTGACCAGCACCAAAGAACTGTCACCTTCAGGACGTGGGGAGTGAATCAGAGGATATTGTCTGTACACCCATCCAAATCGCTGAGGACTCATACGGGGAGCAAATTAAATCTGAAATGTGTTGAGATGTATCTCTGGGCAAAAATAGGTAGAATCAACATAATTTCCTTGTTATTTCAACTTAATTCATATTTACTTACTTACTTACTGGTGGTACTGAGCAGTGAAACGAAATTTCAGTTATTTTTTGTTTTTAAACAACTAATTGGTTCAATTACTTTAATTCCATTTAGTTTTTTTTCTGCGAGCTCAGTACACACATTGCACAGTTGGTCTAGTTTCCAACATGCCAATAATATACATAGTTTAGCTAATACAACGGGGTTATTAACTACAATGACCTTAATCCATTGCGCATCTACTTGTCCGGACTGTGTTTCTTTTACGCCTGCTACAGAAGAGGCAGAAGAATGCATGATCGTGAGGGGATATAGAGAGGAGCTGTCGAGATGATTGATAGTTGGTACTCAGCAGTCATAAAGTATGCCTTATTTACTTTGAAGAACTCCTAAAATTATGATTTTAGTACTAGGCAAGTCCGCTAAGAACAAATTCTTATTTACAATGACAGCCTATACCGGCAACGCTGGGCCAATTGCACACCCCCTATGGAATTCCCAAACACAGCTGGTTGTGAACCAGGATGTCTGACCTGACACCTCAAGCACTGAGAGGAAGTCTCTTTGACCACTGTCCCACTCAGGAGCCCGTAGGTAGCAGCATAGGCAGCAGCTCTATAGAGATGAGATGATGACGTGGAATTAAATAATAAAGTCATCAAAAAGAAATGAAATACACAATAATATACACAACAACTGAAATATTCTATTAAATTAAAGTCATGTGAATAAAGGATGGTTAATAAGTGATAAGCAGTAATGTCAATCACTACCATCATGGGACTTGTATTTATTGCTTTATTCTGTGTTGTTACAGCATTCAACCCAAATGATTGAAACCGAAATCGGAAAAAAAACATGATTATTTTTTAATAATGAACCGAAACCTCACAGAACTCAAAAAGCATGAATCGATTAGCTCTACTTACTTGACCTGATGTCTTTGTTGGTGGGGTGTTTGTTTTGTCAGACTGGAGCTCTGAGTGACAGTCCGAGAGTTATGAACGGGCTGTTGTGGTGGTGGCAGGTTGGAAGGACCAAAGTATTCCTCGTGAGTCCCTGCTGCCTAAAGGCACTTTACCTCCATTACCCTCCTCTGGAACATAGACTTGTTGTGTGACATGTTCCATAATTCATCTGCATGTCTTGCTCAAGGTTTTCCCTGAGCTGTTTTTCCAATTTTCTCTCTTGTCTGCCTTGACATAGTTAAACGAAAGGCTTGTTATGGGTAAGGGTCATTTTTGGGATCTCAAGCAGAAGCAATGTGACACATTTAATCACTTAAATTCATATTAAATACTGGTGTGTTTAGTCCGTCCAGGCCATTTCCAGACATATTGATACACATTGCAAACTAGGGAGAGGAGGACGCAAATACAGTGAGATCCCAAAAATATTGGGACTGTGACTAATTTGTTGTTGATTTGGCTCTGTACTCCAGCACTTTGGATGTGAAATGATAAAATGACTATGAGGTTAAAGTGCAGACTGTCAGCTTTAATTTAGGGTATTTCCATCCATATTGGGTGAACAGTTTAAAAATTACAGCACTTTTTGTACATAGTCCCCCCATTTTAGGGGACTAAATTTATTGGGAAAAAAACACTTACAAGTTTTTTCAAGTTGTCAAAAGTTTAGTATTTGGTCCCATATTCCTAACAAGCAACAATATGATTACATCTAGCTTGTGACTCTACAAACTTGTTGAATGCATTTACTGTTTGTGTTAGTTGTGTTTCAGATTATTTTGTGCCCAATAAAGCCCTACCCATTCCTGAGTCCTACCCATTCCTGCGACATTCAGACCCCTTCCCTACCCAGGCCAGATTGCTTCTCCCAAATTTAAAGCCCGGCCCTGCCCGATACCCACAATCAGAAATAACATTCTCTGTTAATAAATTCATTAGCTGCTCCTCTCTATCTGTCACTCAATCCCTGCTCATGGTCGTCTCTGAGTCGTTGAGTATCCATAGCAATGGCTCTGCTTGGGCTGTTCTACTCAATGACGAGACATGAGAGAGCAGTTAGCTGTTCGCAACTTTTCCTCACTCTAAACTCTGACAAAACTTAAGGAGCATTATTATTTTCTGTGAAATAATCTCTCCTGTCTTATTTTTGACGAGGTTGAAGCACTTTTGACAATGTTATGATCTTAGTCAGATATGACTGTAATACGCAACAGAGCACGAGCAAATGGCTCAGCTTCAAAATGTTGGTGATCAGGTCTCCCGGGTGGCTCAGTGGTCTAGGGCTGTGCCACCAGAGACTCTGGGTTCGCGCCCAGGCTCTGTCGCAGCCGGCCGCGACCGGGAGGTCTGTGGGGCGAAGCACAATTGGCATAGCGTCGTCCGGCTTAGGGAGGGTTTGGCCGGTAGGGATATCCTTGTCTCATTGTGCACTAGCGACTCCTGTGGCAGGCCGGGCACAGTGCATGCTAACCAGGTCACCAGATGCATGGTGTTTCCTCCGACACATTGGTTGCGACTGGCTTCCGGGTTGGATATGCGCTATGTTAAGAAGCAATACGGCTTGGTTGGGTTGTGTTTCGGAGGACGCATGACCTTCGTCTCTCCCGAGCCCGTACGGGAGTTGTAGCGATGAGACAAGATAGTAACTACTAACAATTGGATACCATGAAAAGGGGGTAAAAATAAAATACACGTTGGTGATCAATATAGTGATACCTGAGCCCTAACCGTACCCTAGTTATTGATGAAAACATAGACCCTAACCCTATGTATCATGTTGGGCCCGTTGGGTGGCAAAGCTCGAAACCATTTACAAAGCCTCTGTAGTCAGCTATAGCCTTGGGTGAGAAACTGAGCTAGAATACATGTAATTGAATGCATGATTTGAATGTTACATTTTTTATATTTTGCCACCAAATTATGCTTCAGTGCTCCAATACATTTTCATCAGCCTTGAGATATCTACATATAATGCACTAATTTATTTTCTTAAAACCTAGAACTTGATCTTTGTACTGGATGAAATTAGCTCCCACATGGCATTCCAACAGGGTAAATCAAATGAACAATTTAAAAAATGAACAGTGGTCTATGGGCGACCGCCTTTTTGGTCCATTCATACTTCATTCCATTCTTGAAGTGGCAGCATAGCTCAGCTAATGCTGACCTCAAACCCGACTCCACAGCCAGGTCACCTGCAGTAGAGTTGTAGATGGGGATGGCAGACAGGCGTAAGCATCTGCCTCTGATTCCAAAGGTTTCAACTTTGAATCCAGCAATGGAAAGTTGTTTTTGATATTTTGGTTTTAAGCCTATCCCAAACCTTAACCCTTACCTTAACTATTCAGAGTTAATGCCTAACCTTAAGAATTTGGAGTCAATTCATAAACTTAACATTAAGCGCTTAGAAATTTGACGTCTGGACAAGTTCAAAATTTGACGTTTGAGAAACATGGATGAAGGTTTAATTCTGACATGAGACTGTGAGAGCTGGTAGGACTCTTGTGTGTCTCAGAGATCAACAGTCAGTCATGTGTTGTTTTTTTTTAATAAAGTGAAGCTTAGGTTAGACCCCTTTGCCATTGGCTGGCTAATTGGAACCAGGGTCTGTAAAAATGGGAACTTTAGTAAAACATGCTGTATAATTCTCAAGGCTAACCATAAACTAACCGATTTCTTTCATTCCTTTAAAGGGAGCTCTAACTGAAACCTCTGTGTAAACTTTTACGAGGACCCCTGGGGTCACCAGTAAACCCGTTAATAGAGATGAGATATGAGTGGGGTACTTGGGACTCCCATTTCATTAGCATTTTTAGTTTTTTTTGCGTTCTTTGGAGGGGTCAAGTGCTGTTCTGAGGCAAATGTAGCCTCATCTCGGATGTCATTTATATGAAAGAGCGAAACTAAAATGTTACCATTGAGACAGGACTTACCAGATAAGTGTCAACACACTAAAATAGTCCCTCAATTTTGTCAGATTTCTCTAATACCAAGTTTGTGGTGACAGCTATAGGAGCCACAAACAACCATGATGTTCCTTTAAGAGGTAAGACTCACTGTTTTAGTGACCTCCATGTGGTGAGGCTATCTTTATGTTCTCCTTGAGAAGAGAGAACATGGTGGCTAAGACCCACATCTTTGTTTCCATTTGAAACATTTTAAATGTTTAAACATTTCATAAGGTTTCTTGTCTTTTTTAAGTACGATAATACAAATGGTCTGAAAGATTTGACATGGTACATGCTAATGCTGAGATGAGTTAAGGTCCTAGAGGATCCATTTCTAATTGATGTAGTAAAGGCTGAGGTCACTACCCTAAAGACATAATCATGCCGTCCCAGAGTGCAATGCCTTATACATAAGCAGACACTTTGACCGAAGTAGGACATGACACCATACCTCAAAATACATGGGCAGAAATGTATCCCACCCAAAGTAAAACAAAGTTCACCTTTCTGTGATCTCAACTTTTCTATGCAGCCTCAAACAAATAAAATGGAAATATGTGTTCACAATTGCATGCCTAATTTACTTCATTCACAGAGTGAGCAAAGAAATGTTTCATATCAGGGAGGACTTTAATACTTCTAGGCATTTTGTAGACTTTGACAAAGTGCATCTCAGATTTGTTACTCCCTCGTTCATTTTGGCCTGCCTTACAGTTGAGTCTTCAGCCTTTGAAGGACACAGTCGTCTCGGCTCAGCAAGAATTAAGTGGCCGCTGAGTCATAGCAAATCTATTAGCACAGGAATGATGATGGTGCTGAAAATCCTGACAAAACAATTTGTTAATTTTACAAATGGTAATGATTTTTTGGTCAGTTGGCCCTGGGCAGCTAAAATATTAGGCCTGGTAAATCATTATGTTTTAAGAGTTCATGTGTCTGCGATGGTGTGGTCGGCCAGGGCAGCCATCTACATTGTTAAGTGTGACGTTAACAATCTCAGGTTACCTTGAAGCCTGCACCCCAGCGAGTCCAAGACCACCCTTAGATTAATCTTCTTGTAGCGCCTTATAATTTGCCATTACAAAAGCCATTAAACCTGGAGCCTGATTCTGGGCCCAGGGGACTCCTTGTGAGGAGGGTGCGAGGCTCGGATAGGCCTCCAGAAAACAGACAGGTACTTAAAACAGGGTGAAAAGATCACGTTAAAGAAAACAAGAATGATTAATGGGGAAAAATGAGGGCCCTTTAGGTTCCTTTCATCTGGGACTGATTCAGGTCTTCGGTGGGCCATTAACCCATAGGACAACTCTCCGCTGCATACGGGAGAAATGAAGTCCCAGTGCTGGGTTCAGACAAATGTTTATGCCTCAGAATGAAAGTAGAACAGGAGAGACTTTGGAGAGAATTTCAACAGAACAAGGTCTAGTATTGACCAGTTGGAGGAAAAGTTCCACTGATATTATTAGTAATGCTGTACATGGTACAAGTTAATAAGATAAGATTTGAACTACATCTTGGTTGTAATCATGCAGTGGATGTCTACTGATTACATACCCTTCCTAAAATAGTTGCGCACAGCATTTTGTAATATACGGCAACAGATTAATTTATTCATGTATTAATCCACAAAGTGTCGAATTTCGTGATTAAAATAGACAGAACATTCAAATAATATTACTATACCTTATATTGATTTAAATCTCAGACATGCGCAAACTTGGTTCATTTATCAACTGGACAAGATTCCCCACCTATACAATTCTATTTGGAACATCAATCTTCATTGTGTACGTAGAGTGATGCATCGTGGAATATTCCGATTCCTGTCATTATCATACCTAGGAACCATCACACTGTGTTCCATGCACATCTCCTTTATAGGTTCATGGGTGAACATAGGAAACATATGAATTTGCATCTCCAGAAATGTTACGCAAGAAAAAAATGATACCACAGCATGAAGACGTCACCCCGACGTGGAAACGTCACTCATCTGTTCGCATCCTGTTGGATGGATGAAAATGAGCAAAATGAAATGCATCTCAGCCTTTTTTGACGAGGGCTCCAACACCTTTTTACCTTTTGGAAGTTCTTCTTGGTAAGCACCCCTCCTTCCCTTTTTGTGATGAAGTGCAAAAGCCCACCTCAACACTTATAAAAGCTTGTTGAATACTTGCATATTCTGACTGGTTCATAACTCGCTAAAAATATTTCTGAAAAATTCATCTTACTTAAAATTAACACTCATGTTGCACATTTATTACATAATTCATGTTAGGTGGATGTATAGCTAAATCATTATTTCTGTACATATTTTTATTGAGCTTGTGTGGAAAAATTGTGGTTCTGGTTAGCGACTGAATTTTCACATCCAACTTTTCCATTAAAACTGTTGTGACAAAGAGCCCAGGTATGGGTGTAAATAACCAGCTTTTGGATGGAAAAGCCAGAGCATTGGTATGGTTCGTGGCAAGTACAAAGCCCACACCTGGCTAGAAGTGAAATCAAATCTATCCTGAACTCTGCCTCTCTCACTTTGCTCTGGCAGTTTTCTTCAAGCAGAGTTCTGGGTGAACAGGCAGTCAAGTGATTTCAGTCCAGGTCACACTCAGAGACAGTTTCACACAATAATGCATTTTAAAGCTGTGGCTTTGCCATGACTAAGCACTATACCAAACTGGGTTACATTTTATCTGTTTATTAGAGACTTTCCCTCTGTGCATCAGACCGTTTTTCTTTCTTTATAAAATATCACTAGTATTTGTATTTATCTTTTTAGACATTTCATTTGTATATTCTAGTAATTTAGCAGATGCTCGATTGCCACTGTGCCACCATGGCAATCGAATCCACAACCCTGGCCTTGCATGTCACATAGGGTCCCGTGTTGGTCTACTAACTGAGCCGGTGTGACAAATGTATGGCTATCAAATGTCAATCTGTCAACAATAAAAAAACGAATCCCAAGACCTACTGTGATATATTTCAATGGTACATCTGTATTAAGATCAGAATCTTACCCTTTACATAAAGTATACAATGAGAATTAAACCACATGTCAATCATTAAATACATCCTGTAATCTGTAAATCAGTGACTATGGTTATGTTCTGTCGTCTCCAATGATAACGTTGCTCCTGATTAAATCAAGGCCCTGATTAAATTATGGCCCTGAGATTTATCTCCCTAAATCTAGTTCCTTTCACACGGCTGGTCCCGGGAGAGAAGGCATCTCCTGCTGGGAAGGAGGAATAACCATTCATTAACCTTTGAACTGGAAGGAGTGACAATTGAGTCACCAGAGTGTGCCTTTTCACTGTCAGCAGTGCCCACCACCAGTCAAGGCAAATTGACAATTTACACTGCGGACCCAAACTTTATTAACCTGCTCCGTGCTTTAATGCAGTCACTTGATCATCCAATAAAGCACGTCCAAGCTAAGCTCAGATCTGAATTACATGTGTTATGTTAGCTTGTGGGGAATTGTTGAATGCCTGTTTTTATAGTAGATTTTAGGGTAATGTGGAGAAAAACTAAGAGGAAGAGGGAAAGAGTTCGCATGAATACAGTACATAAATTGTGCTCAACTTCTATGGGGTGTGCCGATCTCAAATAAATACAAAAACAAACCAAATGTCATGGCCAGTGCCAAAGCGCGTCCATGGCCCCTGCTTTGGAGAACAGCATGCATAACAAAGGCCTGGTCTGGTCTGTTAGTACTTGGCTGACCTTTAGTGCGTTTACAGTTCTCCTGACATTTCTCCTGATGGAAAGAAAAATACGAGGCAAAGCTGCTAAAAGAGAAATCAGGACTTTCAGCTCTGTTTCCCCAGTTAGAGAAGGGCTTTTATTGATCCAAACGTTTTGGTTTTTATAGAGGGTCGATGTTCCATGTTTGTTAACACTAACTTGTGACGGTTTTCATTTTAAAACATGACCAAGCTTTTATTCGTTTTCATGACTGGTGGCATGGCTGTGAGAAACGGACGGAATGGAAGATCATGAAGTGGACATGTCTAGATCGCCTTTCCACAGAGAGTTCTGCATGGAACCCGAAAAGGTTCAACCTGGAACAAAAAGGGTTCTACCTGGAATTGGTTCTTCAAATGGTTCTCCTATTGGGACAGCTGAAGAACCCTTTTGGAACTCTTGTACACATCCTCTAGTTCAAACCTTTTAAAATAAAAACTTATCAATCAAAATTATTCAAATAAATAAATACTTTTTTCATCTCTTTTTACAGATTATTTCCCTGTCCGTATCTATAAATCTAACAATGTATTGCATTATGATTATTATGGCTCCAATGCCACCATATCTTTGTAAGGCCTTTTCTCTTCCCTCCAATCAGTTCTGTGTGAGGGGGAAACCTGTGATCCAAAGATGGGGCAGGGACAGCTGCTTAATAATTCAGGAGAGAGAGATTAAAAAGTGAATTCGGACGGCACTTTATTAAAAGCCATGGTAATTACTTCAGAACGCGCTGTCACTGCCTCAATAAGAGAGACTTAATTTGGTTACAGGCGCCTTGCATGTAATTGCTGAAAATGAACAATGCCGTCTCTTACAGAATCCTATCCACATGGAATCCCCATCCCACACCTGATTCAATAAGGGGCCTTATGAAATGATGACTGCGATTTCACATAGTCTTTGACACAGCATTGTCTTTGGAAAAGATCTCATTGTATTACTGAAATGTTAGTTTGCCTACTTCATGTTTTATCATACATCTTTCCATTCTGGAATCTGACTCGTAAAAATTATACCAACATTTGCTGTGGTCTGCATAATTGCAACACATTGTTACACAGTACTTACACATTTAATACTGGTTTGCTATTTCAATTTGTGTAATTACAAATGCAGATATTTACATGCATTATATTACAATGTAGTTAGACTTTTTTTATATAGGTTTTAGTGGCACTCAATGTAAAGTCGTACTGGAATGGTAATCATTTTCATCTACACTGAGTGTATCAAACATTAGGAACACCCTCTTCCCCCTCAGAACAGCCTCAATTCGTCGGGGCATGAACTCTACACGGTGTCAAAAGCATTCCACAGGGATGCTGGCCCATTGTATGCTAGAGCGTTGAGATTCCCTTCACAGTTGGCACTACGCATTTGGGCAGGTAGCATTCTACTGGCATCTGTCAAACACTGATTCATCCATCGGACTGCCAGATGATGAAGCTTGATTCATCACTGCAGAGAACGTGTTTCCTCTGCTCCAGAGTCCAATGGCGGCAAGCTTTACACCACTCCAGCCCGAATGCATGGCATTGCACATGGTGATCTTAGGCTTGTGTGCTGCTGCTCGGTCATGGAACCCCATTTCATGAAGCTCTTGATGAACAGGTTTTGTGCTGACGTTGCTTCCAGAGGCAGTTTGGAACAGGGTAGTGAGTGCTGCAACCGAGGAATTACGCTCTAAGCGCTTTAGCACTGTGTGGCCTACCACTTTACTCCTAGACATTGACCAGGACAGCTCTAGCAGGGCAGAAATTTGACACACTGACTTGTTGGAAAGGTGGCATCCTATGACGATGTCATGTTGAAAGTCACTGAGCTCGTCAGTAAGGCCATTCTACATCCAATGTTTGTCTATGGAGATTGCATGGCTGTCTGCTCAATTTTATACACCTGTCAGCAATGGGTGTGGCTGAAATAGCTGAATCCACAAATTTGAAGGGGTGTTCACATACTTTCGTATATAAAGTGGATTTCTCATTCTAGTTTTTTCAACACATTTTTCTGGAGGTCCCTGGTGATGTCACTCATTCAGTGTTCCGATCTTTTTCTGATTTAAACGTGAGCTGTAATATTAATCAATGAACCCAGTTGCTCGTTGTGTGACCACACATCGTGTCATAAATGGCATATTAGGCACTGGGCTTTTTCCCTCTACAGACACTACATCACAAAACTGAGGGAGTTGCTACCAGATGGTTAAACAAACACATCGCCCAACTGCCCATTACTCAAATCCACTTAGCACCCCTTGTCAACATATCTTTCCCTCATCTGCTACTTCTCCTATCTTCTGTACATGGAGGGAGGGAACTAGAGAACAAAATGAAGAATATTAAGTATGTGGAATAAATTCTTGCTTGGTTTGTTTAATTTTAATCAGCAAGCCCACCCATCCCCAGCTGTCTCTCTCTTTCTGTCTCCCTCTCTACTTGTCTCCCTCTCTCTCTCGCTCTACCTCTCGCTCTACCTCTCGCTCTACCTCTCTCTCTACCTCTCTCTCTCTCCCCCAGGTGTGTTGAAATGTGAGGGCGAGCTGCGAGACACCAGGCGCGTGTGAGGGTCACGGAGACAAAGCCCAAATGGGCTGTCCAACCGGGGCCTTTTTGTGAGAGCGCTCTGGAAGTCGCCCTGGACTCGGGGAAGGGGTTAAGAGTTGGGAGGTCGCGGGGTCATCCCATTTTCCTTTCCTTCTGCTTCAACCTCATGCTTAAAGCCTAAACGTCGTACTTGAGAGGGTGATTTATTATACATCGTCTTCTCCAGCTTGTCTGAAGGGAATTGCTCTTCTCACTTTAGAAGAACTCACAGGCATTTTTAATTGGGTTAAGATGCTTCGTTCGGCTTTCTCATCCTTTAACTGTTTGTGTGAGAGAGCTATCTTAATCAAGACCATTCCAATGAGCTGAGTGAGAGATTGCGGAGGGAACGTTTGATATGGAATCTTTGCCATTCCTCTGCATCTGTTAGCAGCAGTGTAGCGTGGGTGAAAAGTTGAGAGATAACTATTATCTCAGGCCCATAATAGTCAAAGGCATGGACACTAAAGGGAATGCCACTGGTGACAGCCCAAATTGCATTTGGCTCTTGGAATGTGTAAAAGATGATTTTCAGACAGCAGAACATCAAACCCAGTTTAACTCCACCACTCCTGGGGGATGATGGGCACTGGGAAGGATTGAGGGCTGACAGGCGTTAAAAGTAGAACCAGATTTTCTGTCCTTAAAACTTTCATTTAAAGGCGCAATCTGTAATCTCAACAGCCTGACCCTGCCACTTTGTGCTCATGAGTGAGCAAATGTTTTGTGTGGTTATGTGAGTAGGCCTATATTATTGTGTGAATTTCTGAGTACAGTATGTGTGAGTACAATAATGCATGTTTAAGTGTTAAATATGTTGTGTTTCAATATGCAAGCATATTTCCATTCTCACTTTCAACCACGAAAGATACTTTGTGCTTCAGTTTCCTTATAAGCTTATACGTGTAGAGTGGGTAACACCATTGCCGGCACCGCTGAGATATATTTTCATTTGAGCACTGACACATTGTGCATGAGCATCAGACGAGTGAGAGACATTAGAAGAAATGCTAGCTGGCTAATCTAGCTCTCTTGCCATTGACTTCACTGTCATTGTTGCAAACATTATGGCACAAGAGGGAGTGCTATATCATATGAGTTGAGGAGAGAGGGAAGCGTTCTTGGATGAAATTGAAGAGTTCACCCGACTGAGGTTGTGACTTAGACCATGTAATGACAATGAAATGTTTACTGTTATTGTAAAGACAAACATTTGGCAGTACCCGCTGCCTTATTCCGTGCATTCTGATTTCATAAAGTTGGGGGGAGATGGGCCAGAAGAAGTGGCTAGAAAAGCCAAAGCAACAAGGACATGGCCCGAACCTGTCGTACTCCGGAGTGATACAGCAGAGGTTCTCACAGAGTAGGATGTAATTTAAAGAGCGGGTATTTATCTCAAAGCCCAAATGCTGTCGCTGCTTAGATAGCACTGCCAATGTGCAATGAGGTAATTCCCTTGGCGTGTGGTTGATTGATTCATCCTGGCTGCAGTTCTTAACGGAGGCCTGCTGGACTGGTGGGGATGCAAGGGGTGAAAAAGAAAAGTTTCCACAGATATAGACATCCAAATGGGAGAAGGACCCAGCATGGGGTTCATACCGCTGGCCCATACACTGCATACCTGTGGGCCAAGGAGTGCTGCACACTTTTAAGTCTCAGACTCCCTACAGTCAGTTTTGATGTTTCCAAAACCAGCATGTGAAGGTTTGGTGTGTGTGTGTGTGTGTGTGTGTGTGTGTGTGTGTGTGTGTGTGTGTGTGTGTGTGTGTGTGTGTGTGTGTGTGTGTGCGTGCGTGCGTGCGTGCGTGCGTGCGTGCGTGCGTGCGTGCGTGCGTGCGTGTAGTCAGAGTATGATTACAGACGTCCACTCCATCTGATGGTTCTGTTACATATCAGGGACAAGGGGAAGGGAAGGCCGAACGCTGTGATTGGAAGAGTAAGTGTCTCACAGACGGAGTCAGGGAAGCATGCTGAGATGAGCTCAATGGGGGCCCCATTCCCTGTGATGACTCAGAGTTGGGTCTACTTTACTTTAATGTCATTATCTATGATTAGACACTGTATTAATTAAGGGGGGGTTGTATTGGTGTGCTTCTCTGAACTGGTCAGCCTCCATTGCAAGCTAATACCTTGTAAGAAATATCTAAATTGGCACAAATTCAATATTGTTTCATTTGTACATTCAAACTGGTTAATACGATCTCACATTATTCACATCAATATTGACAGGATCAAGATTAATTAGTTGTTGTTTTCCCCTACGACATTACTTGAAAGCAAATGCTTACTTACAGGGTAAATCTAAAGATTTTAAAGCCTTGCAGCACTATCCCATGTTTTAGCCAGATATTGATTAAGCTGTTACTGTGTTGTGTTCAACCTAAATTAAATAATTGTGGGTAATTACACTATGGCTAATATGCTACTATTAAACTGAATGATCACTATCAACAACACCTCAAACCCCAAACGAATAGGTGGCGGAGAATACAAAATCAAAGGACAGGATTGTGACGGATTTGGAAAAGCTTTGTCTGACTTAGGGAGGGTGAAAACGCCTGTCTCCCAGAGTTTCTCCTTAGGGACATATATACACATGTCACAGTCTGACATTGCATCAATAAGCCGTCATGTTATACCTAAAATAATTTAAGAGTTCCAATACAGAAGCTGAAGTATTGAGTCGGTCCTGAGCTGCTGTGATCAATGAGTCACGCTGAGAGACACCGCCATTAATGGAATGTGATTTCCTGAATCTAGTTAAAAATCTGTGGTTGTTTTACAGTATACTGCAGTTCTGACTTTGTAGTATCCCTGGAAATGTCACGACTTCCTCCGAAGTCGGTCCCTCTCCTTGTTCGGGCAACATTCGGCGGTCGACGTCACCGGTCTTCTAGACTTCGCTGATGCACCTTTCATTTTCCATTTGTTTTGTCTTGTCTTCCATCACACCTGGTTTCAATCCCATCAATTATATGCTGTGTATTTAACCCTCTGTTCCCCACATGTCCTTGTCCGGTATTGTTGATTGTAAGAGTTTGTGCATGTTATGTCTGACGTGTGAAGTGTTTTGTCCCATTGTATTTATTTATTTGTGTTTGTTCTCTATGATTTTATTATTAAACTGCACCGTTGTAACATAGTTTTTGCTCTCCTGCGCCTGACTTCTCTGCCGCCAGTATGCACACATTACAGGAAAGCAAATCGCCTTTAAGTTATGCAATTGTTATGGTGCAGTGCTGATGCATTTGTTTGGCAAAAAGTGCATTACAGAGTACAAGCCTGCCTGAATTAAAACATTAGACATGGTCAGGAAGAATGGAGGATAGCGACTAATTCAGAAAACAAAAAGTTGGCCAATTACACTCTGCCTTCACTGGTGTGTCATCAATAGGATCATGTAAGAGCATATTGGCCGTTTTATCTAATCTCTTACGTGTCTAAGTAAAGCTTCACTTACGAGTGCTTTCCCAAGTAAAGGGGTGACATTGCATGCACATTGTGTGTGTATGTGTGTGTGTGTGTGTGTGTGTGTGTGTGTGTGTGTGTGTGTGTGTGTGTGTGTGTGTGTGTGTGTGTGTGTGTGTGTGTGTGTGTGTGTGTGTGTGTGTGTGTGTGTGTGTGTGTGTGTGTGTGTGTGTGCGTGCGTGTGCAAGCGTGCGTGCGTGCGAGTGTATATATTGAGAACAAGGGAGAGAGCGGACAGGGAGAAGGGCCAGGCAGTGCTTTCACCGCAGCCCCGGCTAGTGAGACAGAACACGAGGGGCGGGAAATTGAGGTGCATTGATCTGTCCCCTGCCGTTTCTCCCTGAGCTCGTGAAATCATTAACCCCGCTGACACGAACAGTGGAAGCAACAACAGATTATCTTTTAGAGGTTAATTAAAAATAAAACCACAAGGAGCTAGGGCGGGGACGTCGCACACCAGGGACAAGCCCACAGACTTCCAAATGAGCTCCAGTGTTGGCTCAGGCTGAAGTTAGCATATCCTCTTACCCAAGAGGAGGATACCCCATAGGAGAGATGGAGGTGTCTCCAAGATTCCCTCAACCTCTGCTCCATTTAGGATGTGGACTAAGCCCTAAAACCAATATGTTACTCCTACTCATGTCTTCTTCTGCAGATATGGAAGAAAGGTTCACAGAGTTTTTCAATACAAAAAGTGATTTTCTGCTACTTTTAGACTTAATAATAAATGATTAACTGGAGACGAAGAAATTAAATTGTTCTTTGATGAAGATATTGCATTTCACAGCACATCTCTCTGTCACTTTATACCTAACCAATACTTTGGATGTGGTCTATATTACAGTATGACATTAACTCGGGAGAAATTATGATGACGGAGACATTAGAAAAGCTCATATTGTTTGAAACGCAGTCAAAATGTCAATAGGATGGCAGACCAGTCTTTGCAATTAGATTTAAGAGCCATCTTCTGAATGAAACCTAAAAGTCTTCAAGCAATAACAGCAATATAGTTTGTTCTGTGATTTAAAAGTATGAATCAAAGTGAATGGAACATTCTGGAACCGTGTCATTGGAACTCTTTGCCATATCTCTTTGACCAATCTATTGAAAATACTGATTATGTCGCCTCTTAAAGAGATTTAACACCACAAAGTTTCTTAACACTTAATAATCCGTCATGTGTATGACTGAGACATAATTTACGAAGGCTCTGATATGATTACTTCAAAGCGCTAGCATAAATTGTTTTATTAGATTGCTGCTGTTTGTACAGCGTAAACAGGTTACTTGTTTTCGGTATTCTAAAAATGTGGCATAACTCTCCTTTATTGTTCTGTATTGAGTAGCTTTATTGCTTTCTCTGGTCCTGGGTTACAGGGGAAATGATGCTCCCCGTGTCAGATTTCTGCAGTGCTGCACAGCCCTCAACTAGCAGGCCTCAAGGTAATTACAACTAGTCTGCTGACTCAGGCCACACACACGTGCATGCCCACCCTTACGCACAAACACACACAAACACACATCACACACATATGTGCATGCAAACATACACACATACACCTATATACAGTGTATATATATATATATGTGTGTGTGTACACACACACACACACAAAGCTCTGGTTAAACTAATTGGATAATCTATCCTCCATTACTTTTTATTCTACTAATTAGTTGTTATAAAAAAATGCAACTCCTGTAATATCCAAAGAATATATAATCAATCTCCTACTGTATTAGTTGGTAAGATTGGTTAGATACTAGGTCAACTATAGGAGCCAAAAGTTTTTTTTACTTTGCCATAAGGTTTCACTCTGAACGATCCCCCTAGGCTGAGTGCCTTGAGGAAATTGCCTTGTGCAAAGAGAAAAAACAAATCATTTGTATACATCCTCCGCTGCCCTAATGCTCATCTCAGAGTTGTCACTTAGGGCAGGGATAGATGGGGTGCATTGTGGCTCTGACAGCGCTGGCTTTGTACATGATGAATGGGACCGTCAGACACGTTGACAGCTCTGTGTTCAATACATGTGGATACAATACTGTCTACTGTCTGCATCCCTTGACAAGCTGATGGGGTTTTGTCCTGATAATCTCCATCGCATGTATTCTCTCAGCTTCCTTATGGTGAGTGTGGTCACTGATGGATATATCACAGCCCTTGAGCACACTGTCAAGAAGAAAAAAAATTAAAGGGCAGTTTGTGATATCTGTCCAGAACTCAAAGTACCGGTTGACAATGAGAAATAGGCATAGCGATGCAGGCCAATAGTGCCACAATGTTCCCACCTACCGTTACTTTTGCAGGGCTACTCCATTCTGGATGATTGATTCAATTGCTTGTAATTAAAAGCTGTCCTGGGTGCAGACCTGGGTGCTGCTTTGGTTCTATTGGCACCCTGCATAATAAGCAAGATACCAGACCTGTGGTAACCATTAGACATGGCCACAGATAAGGACCATTTCGTGCTTTACATTTACAGTACTTTAGTAGATGCCCTGATCTAGAGCAACTTACAGTAGTGAGTGGTCCCCTGTGGTCCCCCATAATGGTCCCCTGTGGGAATTGAACCCACAACCCTAGCATTGCAAGCACCAAGCTCTACCACCTAAGCCACACAAGACCTGCTGTCACATTTGGAAAATATGTATATCCCTATTTAAACTGAGGAGAATGAAACATTGAAACACTCATGGTGACTAGTGATGAGTTGGCTACATGCTCATTACTGCCCAGGGGCTATGCTAACCAAATACTAGGTAAGCATGAGGATGAAAGATCACATTACACAAGTTGAAAGGAACAAGGAGAATTGTATAAATTACTTGGGCATAGTAAGGATGCTAAATAAAAAATTAAATAATTACCCAGTGTTGCTAACTAAATAAACATCTTTACAACATTTCAGTAAAGCAATAATGTTTGTGTTGTGGTAAAAGTGTAGCCACGACACTTACATGCAGTCTATCTAGTGTACGTTGGGGATCCAGGATTAGTAAATACTAATAAATTAATGCTACAACAACCATAAAAACAATAATCACGCTCCAAAGAATCCCCTCCAAATCCAATTTCCAAATACCACAATCCCCTCCAGCAGTTCTTCAATTGCCAAAGCTTTTTACTGTAATCCCAAATATTTGAACAAGTATCCTCATTGTTGACTCCTTAACTGCATGGAAATTTGCAATCCTCTTGTGCACCTTCCTTTTATATTTATCTTTTCTCTCCTTTCTCGTCTAGGACATTTGAACAAAACAGCACAAGGAGAAAATACTACTGGCTCTGGGAGGCCTGTCAGCAAAACGAATTAGAAACCTAGACTTTCCACTAGAACATACAGTATGTCTGTTTGTTACCTGGAACAGGGCATAGCTTGGACTGAAGGCTATTTTGGGCCTAAGGAAAGGTCTCTCGCCCTTGGGACATGCACAGTGTTCTCCGAGGAATCATCGCTTATGATTTGGACTGGGTGTGAGCCTATTTCCCAGTGACAAAGTAAGTTATGGAGAAGCTTGGGCCAAGACCTTCCTCGGTAGTTTCACTCCCTTGTTATTTATGTTGCCCAACTTCCTGTCCGTTTTAGATGGAGCCCGAGTAGAATAAAAGAGAAAGCGGAGTTTGTGCATTTTCAAAAATGACAAGCGAACATTGTTGTGAAAGCCAGTTAGTAGTGTCAGTGATAGATAAGTAGGCTGGAATGAAATCTATACTGCCTTAGCAGTGTTTATGCAGTGGTGTTGTTAGCATAACTTCCTAACCATTGCCTCTTACTTTGAAAACTGGAAGCATCAATCTGCTATTTTTCCAGAACCGAAAACAATTCTAGCTTGTGGTTCTGCACCAGGGTTAAACCAGTGTCCATGATTGTTATTACTAGGTCATTTTCAGTAATGAGTAGAACATGTAATGTAATTTTCTTGTTTGCACACATAAAGTTAACACCCCCATTGACTTCCCAGTGGCTCATGCTGTGTTTTCGCTTTACAAGTGTGTGGTGTTTAAAGGCTCTAGCAGGCTGGTTTTCAGTTATATTGATGCATTACTCTAAGTGGCCTATTAACCCTCTGATGTCCTGTGTTGTGTTAGGACTGGCCAGGTAGGCTGCAGAGTAACCCTTTGTTTTGGATGAAGACACTTATTAGTGCTCAGCCTCGCAGGGTGAAAGATGTTTCACAGGGGAGAGCATCGCTCTCCATGAAAGATGACTTACTTCCCGACATTAGATGTGGTTTTTTTGTCTTTCTTTTGCAGGGCTAGCCTAAACCCTAAACCAGAGGGTATTACAGTTTTGGCTCACTCAAATGGCATGGGACGGGATACTTTGAAAAGCCGAACAAATGTCTTACATTGACATTTTATATTCTTTAGCATTGCTTATTTGTAATTTTCGTTGAACAACTCATATGATCCAAATGTTTATAAAAAGTAGACAACATTATTGACATAATTTCAAAGTCACAGGGTGGATATAACAAGTTATATTTGCACGATCTGTGCTTATGTGGTAATAACGCTGGTGTAAGTAGTATACTATTCTTGATATTTGGACAACAGTAGTGTGCGTGCATGTGCACGTGTGTGAGCGTCCACACACAAATCTATGAGATTTGAATATATAGAATCTATGACACTATATATACAAAAGTATGTGGACACCCCTTCAAATTAGTGGATTTGGCTATTTCAGCCACACCTGTTGCTGACAGGTGTATAAAACCGAGCACACAGTCAAGCAATCTCCATCGAAAACATTTGCAGAAAAATTGCCCATACTGAAGAGCTCAGTGACTTTCAACATGGCACCGTCATAGGATGTTACCTTTCCAACAAGTCCGTCAAATGTATTATAAGTGCTGTAAGTCAACTGTAAGTGCTGTTATTGTGAAGTGGAAACGTCTAGGAGCAATACTCACTACCAAGCTCCCAGCTGCCTCTGGAAGCAACGTCAGCACAAGAACTGTTCGTCAGGAACTTCATGAAACGAGTTTCCATGGCCAAGCAGCCACACACAAGCCTAAAATCACCATGCGCAATGCCTAGTGTCGGCTGGAGCGGTGTAAAGCTTGCCCCCCATTGGACTCTGGAGCAGCGGAAACACATTCTCTGGAGTGATGAATTAAGTTTCACCATCTGGCAGTCCGACGGACGGAACTGGGTTTGGTGGATGCCAGGAGAACACTACCTGCCCGAATGCATAGTGCCAACTGTAAAGTTTGGTGGAGGAGGAATCATGGTCTGGGGCTGTTTTTCATGGTTCGGGCTAGGCCCCTGAGTTCCAGTGAATGGAAATCGTAATGCTACAGCATACAATGACATTCCAATTTTGTGGTAACAGTTTAGGGAATACCCTTTCCTGTTTCAGCATGACAATGCCTCCGTGCACAAAGTGAGGTCCATACAGAAATGGTTTGTCGAGATCAGTGTGGAAGAACTTGACTGGCCTGCACAGGGCCCTGACCTCAACCCCATCAAACACCTTTGGGATGAACTGGAATACCGACTGCGAGCCAGGCCTAATCGCATCAGTGCCCGACCTCACTAATGCTCTTGTGGCTGAATGGAAAGAAGTCCACGTAGAAAATTTCCAACATCGAGTGGAATGCCTTCCCAGAAGAGTGGAGGCTGTTATAACATCAAAAGGGGGACCAACTCAATATTAATGCCCATGATTTTGGAGGAATGAGATGTCCACATATTTTTGGTCATGTATTGTACATGTCTTGGGAAAGTTTAAGTCTCAACGCTGGATATGTACTTATCCTAAATATTGTTTGACCTTCCCAGCGCCTAGCCATTACTCACCTCTGAGTCCTTCACGCAGATGGATTTTTCGTTGCATTAATCCCTGAGATCAGGTGGGTTTTGTCAAAGTGTTAAACTTTAATACTTTGGGTCATTTATCTTTACGGCCAAACCCGGGGTCTGTCAGTGGCCAGACGAGCTATTTCCTCATTTGGTTTGGGAGCAAAGTGGCGCAGGGGCTGCTCACGGCTTAATGAAATCCTGATGTGAAGAGGGGGAGATCTGCTTCAGGTCGTGGCGCCGAACCATCTCAAGAAACTATACCTCTCTGGAGAGGTGGCTTCAGTTATTCATTTTTTCTTTCTCTTTTCAAGAACTACGACACTCTGCTCGTAAAATGCTGCACCGATGCGCCCTCATTATCTCGGAACGTGTATTGGGACCCACCAGGTGCCCAAGTAGCCGTGGATAGAATTGCAAGTGATTAATTTGTTGACGGCTCCCATGGTACAGAGTGTACTCAGAGAAGCATTTATCTTCATTCACAAAAATATGTGCAGTGACACTGTGGATATGAGTCCCAGTTCAGTCCAAATTAATTATCGTCCAACAAAAAGAACAGATGTCCCTAAAATGTACACACATTTCTGTTATATTTTGAATAGGTAGTGTGTGTTAGTATAGTTATGGTAATATGGAAGCTTTCCATATGGGCATTCATTCAAATGTTTGTAATGACTGACTTTCTGGCTTCTTGTTTGAAGAGTACCTTTCTGACTGTTTAGTTGTATTCACAGTTCCATGAGTCATTTATTCCTAAGTAGTATTACTACACAGCAGTATTACTACAAGCAGCTTCAACTTTTCACTGAAAAACTTTTCATTGAAAAAGTAATATTGAACATACACAGCCTCAAGAACAACATCACATACCAAATATACTCTATCCATTCATAGCTGTAGAAAGTCATGCGCAAAGAAAACAAAATTATTTTGTTGAGTTAGCTTAATTTTAGCGCATCAACTTTGGGTTTTGGTCTCATGACCCAAACTTTAATCCTAACTGTAAACCTAGCAATAAGTCTAATAAGTCCTAAACCACAATAAGTCCAATTATTTTGCTAAACGTCATTATGTAAGGTTGCAAGATCAAATCCCTGAACCGACAAGGTAAAATCCATTGTTCTGCCCCTGAACAAGGCAGTTCCGAGGCCGTTCACTGTGAAGAAGAATTTGTTCTTTACTGACTTGCCTAGTTAAATAAAGGTTCAGTAAATAACCAAATAAAACATAGCATGACCATTTGTCCATGAGATCAGGTAGGCTTTATGTTGGGGTCAATTGACCAATCTGAGCTCTTCCAATTATGAGTCTGCTCCTGTGCTGAGGTTGTGAGCATGTCTCAGTTTAACATTCTAGTGTGAAATAGGCACATAACACCTACCGCATCTGTCATGTGTTTGCCTTTTACATTTAAGTCCCTCTTATCCAGAGCAACTGACAATCAGTGCAGACAAAATAAGGTTAACAACATCTAATTTGTTAACAACATCGATACACAGCTTTATCTACATTGAATATAATAATGAATGATTAACTCCAAAGATCATGGAAATAAGTTGTGTTTTTGGGGGGAGGACAAAACCTTATATCCTAATTCATTCAGTTTTGGCATTAATATTTGTTTAATTGAACTTAGTTTGGTTTATCAATGTATGGTTATTTATCAATGTATGGATCATTATGGATCATTTCAAATGCATCAAATAGAAATGATCTTTATGGACGACAACATAGTTCTGCACATCATCCATACAGGATAATGCTACATTATTTTGTGAGCAATACTGTACATGAGAAAACAAAACCCTGAAAATGGAATCAGACCATGGTTGCTCACCCCACATCTAACCAATAATAAATGGCTTGGGCTCAACTGCTCCATATCTTCTCATCAGTTGGCATCCATTTGGGGGGACAGTGTGGTTCCTCCCTTTGATCTGTCCCACTTCTCTCTGTATTAGTCTACTGGTGCCATGTTCAAAGGCAAACATCCATCAAGATTGCTCTGTGTGTGTGTGTGTGTGTGTGTGTGTGTGTGTGTGTGTGTGTGTGTGTGTGTGTGTGTGTGTGTGTGTGTGTGTGTGTGTGTGTGTGTGTGTGTGTGTGTTATTGAAAAATGAAATCTGTAATTGTGGGTACAATACGTTACAGTACACAGTGAATACTGAATAGAGCCAATGTCCACCCTTTAGATTGAAGTGATTCCACATGTAGTTAATTGATGAAGAACATTCTACTATAGTGTATTGAGTGGAGACATCAAATTCAGACTGGAACTCACAGGTGTCATCCGGAAGATAAGAACAACCAATGTATGGGCTATGAATTTATCAAAAGTAAAATAAAAAGTCTTATAATTAAGCAATAAGGCCTGAGTAGGTGTGGTATATGGCCAATATACCACGCCCGAGTGCTGTTTTTATGCACGAGCATTGCGGAGTGGCTGGACACAGCCCTTAGCTGTGGTATATTGGCCATATACCACAAACTCCAGAGGTGCCTTATTGCTATTATAAACTGGTTACCAACGTAATAAGAGCAAAGCTGTCAACCAATCAGCATTCAGGGCTCGAACCATCCAGTTTATAATAACTGATGTAATGTCATTATAATATAATTATATAATAATTATAATAATTATAATAATAATAACAACAATAATAGTTTAGGCCTATAATCAGCTATTTACAAAATATGAATACATTTCAAAGTGTTTGTCTTTGCAGTAGGACTTGTACAGTTAGCTCAGTCTAACCTATTAGTCGTGTTTGACATTATGGTTAGTTTAAAGGTGCTTAAATTGTTTCTGATCATTACAGGCTAATAAAGCCTATTATGGCCCACGGTGCAGATACATGTACTAATGCAATGTAATCTTCGTTAAGCCCTTCTGGTCGGGCGCTTGGCCTCCCACATCCTTCTTTATGATCTTAAATGGACTCCAATGGAGCATTACTGTCGAACAACACCGCTTCCCGGGGGGTTTCAAGTTCTGAACGGCGAGAGAAAATCAACTGTGCAAAGGTGATAGGGCTGCGAAGCGGTTTGGCCCTGCGCGTTTGGGGTTCCGCGTTTAGAAATCTAAACATTTGTCAACCCAGTGGCTGAAGGGAGAGAAAAAACAACAGGTACTAAACACCGTGGAATATGACACTGTCAAAGGCAATGCGCAATGTAACAGCCTAAGCACCTAAAGGCCGACGTTTACGATTGCTGTTGTTTAAGATGCTTAAGAGAGGGTGCTTGAAACCGGGATTCATGTTCTTTTCTCCATCCATACACGCGTCAAACCCACTCACGCACGCCTACAGAGAGAATGGATGGAGATATTTTATCTCCAAGATTACGCGTCCACCTTGCCTGTCATGTACGCGCGCACTCACAAGCCTCCACTTTCTCCCTCCCCAGTTTCACACACACACACACACACACACACACACACACACACACACACACACACACACACACACACACACACGCACACACGCACACAGCAGGGAGTTATCTTGCGCTCACTGACTTTTTCTCTTATTCAGGGGTGGTGATGATGTGTTGTTTACTAGGGCTAGTGTACCCGTGATTATCGTTAGAACGCACGAGCAACTCAAGATCACATATACACGAACTATTGACAGTAGTGTTTCCTTGAGAATGCATCATTGCTTAAAACGATCGCTGCGTTCAATAAAGCTTGTTTATGCCTTACATGTTTCGGCCGGTGCAGAGAAAATAAGGGCAGTCAATAATGATGTTAGATAACATTGCAAAAAAAATGAATATATAGGCTTACTACCATTTTGAAGGGAAATCGCCTGTAATTCGCTCTCTTGTTAGGTTGGTAAACCTTGATTCCAGTAGAGACAGAATGTTGTGAATGACTGCATTATCATTAGTAGGCCTACCATTATTTTTCTTGTTGAAAATTATAATAATATCAATAATTGTAATAATACAAATAATATACTTTTCTATTTACAGTTTACAATTGAAAATATTGGTTATGAATTGTTATGCCTATAAAATAATGATTGAATGAGGAGGTGAAAGCCCACAATATCACAACGATTATTTCGTCTTTATTACTGCTTCATTGTGTAGCATCTTATAAAGCCCAAACCCATTTGTGATCAAAATGGTCGACTACTGATATCTTGTCAACGTGCCCTGCTGGCATTATACAATTCGATCAATGCAAGCACTTTATGGACACACTAGGACTAAGGTAATGTCATTAGAAGGCATATACATTGAAGTCACTGGCCTGCTCCCCGACCCCACATCAGTTTATTGTACTGAAGATTGAACCTCGGTCATAACGCAGCGTTAGGACTGTTGTAAATTCAGGGCCTGCATAAACAAATATCTTATGTTTCAACCCTGTATGCCCAGAAAATCACAGGACCTATAGGGATACAATGGGGACCAACACAACTGATGCGAACTCAGCAAGCCCTCTATTTTACAACAAGTATATACCACTCTCATGTGTCACCATAACTCCCACGTTAATGTGAGTGTTCCTGTATCATGTTATATTTAAGTTGTTAGTACAGCTGTTTTGTTTTGCAACAGGAGTCAGTAACGATTATAGCAAGAAGGTGATGAATAAACCATAATAGGTCTAGCTACCTTAAGGATATTCAGATGTGTCACTCGACACAGTAGTATTGCATTGGGCGCGCCACGTTTCAAACATTTTTGTAAAGCCCAAATAATATTGCCGATGAGAGATTATCAGTCTATAATAATTGTATTTAAATCATGGACAGAGACCAACAGAGAAAGCGTAGAAATGACCGAATCAATGCACCTGCATATGTTATGCTTTAGCACAATTTGGTAGAATTACAGTATGTTTCTCCGGTTTTACTAATTTATTGGACGCACCGGGCCAGGGTACTTTTATCCTTGCTCGAATATCTTCAAAGCATCAAGACAAACCACGCAGTGCAGCCTAAATAATCAGAAAATCAACATTCACAACCAACTGTTTATGTTTGCAGTTATTCCAAAGGCCAGTTCTATTGGCGATTATATTTTGATAGTCTGAATACGTCTTTTCAATAGTCAGCCCCAACCAATCTTCACTGTACCAGGAAAACTGAAAGGCCATGAGCAATATGTGACCTATCCGGGGACCATGCAGCTCTGGGAAAGGGGACTGACTGACTGGAGATAGAGCTTTGGCGAATATAAAACACAACTCCCAGAAGAGTTAATGATTGATGATGTCAGGTGTTCTGTTTCTAATTAATGGTTAAATTAAGCCAAAGAAAACCTTTGGAATTAGCACTGCTCCGCTTGAGACCGTAAAGATCATTGGAAACATGTTTGGAAAAGAGATATCGGTGGACTTATCTTTAGAACTATCAATGCTTGCCGCGTTTGAGGGAAATATAACACTCCATTCATTCCATCGCTCCATGGCTCGTTTGCCCTCCGCTGTGTTCTTGGTGGGCGTAGAGTGCAGCTGTATCTCTTTCTGAAAGAACCCTATGATATCAACACCAACGTTACATACTGCGTTTTTTCCTGAATAGGCCGAAACTATGAATTGCACCAAGTCTGTTGGCATAAATGTCAATATTTTTCATCAAGACAATATTAGCCTATGACATCAATAAACATGGGTGGTTCGTTTCCATTTCCAAGTTCACCTGTATATAGAAACATATGTTATGTTAAAGGCTACTGCGATTGTAAAAGGTTAGCAAGGGTTATTTTCCAGGTAGAGTTGAAAAATAATAACACGTGAAGAAGAACAGTATTGTAATAAAATCATTGCAACCAAATAGTCCTGCTAAATGGGATCCTTGGGACCTCCCTACCCCCATTGAAGTTTACATTTTAAATGGTTGCGGTAAGGGTTAAGTAAGGGTTAAGTAAGGGTTGTGGTTATGGTTGAGGTTAGAGGTTAAGATTGGGTTCAGGGTTAGGGACGTCCCAACGATAGCACTGACCGCAAACAAATAGTAAAAAAAAAATGAAATTGTTGATCAGCAACAAGACATTGGTTTATAGTTATCAAGCTGTAGTTTAAAAAATATATAAATTCGATGGATGGCCTAGGCCTATAATTCTACTTAACTCATCATTATTTGAGCTAGGATAAATCCTACAACAAGTCATCAGATTAAGCAACACATTAATGACGTTAGTGTGATAGGCCTACAGATGTGTGTTTTTTTAAGAGGAAGGAAATGTTCATTTTATAAGGCCCAATCGATGCATCTAGCTGAGAGAGGCTGTACCTCCATTGTATTGTATAGCCAAAACCACTTTGAAATATTATAACCTCAAATGTTGTTTGTAGGCAACAGAGCCCTTCGAATGAATTATACATATTTAATCGGAAAACCTCCCTCTCAATATTGCTAAATGACATCCAAGACAGCGGGTCTCCATCCAAGCTAATAGAATCTCGTGCTGTTTTATAACTCCTATGCTATTTGGCCTGGTTTCGTCCCTACACGAATGTCACCATATGGGGTTCTTGGCACGAACAATATGGTGTTTCTGCAAGGTTCTATTCACTGTTAATGGTTCATGTAAGAAAGACATTTATCATTTCAGTCGATTATTACAACGCAATGAAATAATCGCAACATTGGACATTAACAATAGTGCACCTCGGGTTTGAAATAGATAGTTGATGTTGTTGACACGCACGGTAGGGATGTGGGAATAAGCTCAGAATTGCCACCTCTAAATCTAACATCTTTCTACCACACTGCTGAGAGAGCACGGTGTTCATTTGCTTAGTAAAATACATTAGAAATAATCCTCCAACACTTTGTAAACATGTCAATCGAATGTTTTTATTAGAAAACAATATGGTGAAAAGCATTATATTCATATGCTGATATTGTCCTATTTCATTTAGAATAGTTCCCTTTTTGCGATTAGCCTAATTAGGGTACAAATATACATTTTATGATAGCCTACGTGTGCACCATACACAATGAAATGGAGCTGGTTTAAAAAATATGTAATACAAATTGTAAACACTTTTCTCAATATATTATATTTGAATAGGCTAAACGAAAATACAAACAACATTTCGCTATGTGCATGCAGATCAAAGTCCTGTCGAAGCACATTGCTTATTTTGTAATTGCAATTATTGAAACATATAGCATGCAACATAGCATGATGGGTATTTTCATACCTCAGATTGCCGTGAAACCCATTTCAAAAATCTTTATAACGAACTATTAATTCGTGCATATTCTACAATAGGTGTTATTGTGTCAAATGAAGTAGGCCTAATAGTCTGCTCAATGGATAAACAACACACACAACCAACCTGATCCTCGATGCTTTCGAACTTGCCCCTTTTTCATTCTCTGATCTACTCTCTTACATGGTACAGCCCGGACATCATCAGAATTTTAATTCACATCATTAACGATGGGGAGAGAATGGCAGCGTGACAACTCTTCTGTGTCTCGTCTCTTTACCTGCAAGCTAAACAGATCACATAAAGTATTGTCACTGGCCACGGCGTCAGATTTATCAGCATGTTATTCTAGGACATTTTATGGAACATTATAGTGTAACTCAACACTGTCCTACAATGCACGATTTATCTCCTAATCATTCCCAGGTTGTCTCTTTGGCTTGCTATACGGTTACAGGAGATAAAAGTAGGCTGCAGCCATTGTTGTTCAAAAAAAGTATAAAGGTATCAAGGGTTAACGGTTTATCTTAGTGGTTCCTCTGCCAAAAGATCCAAAACTATAAGCTCACGACAGGAAGGATAATGCATGTCTATGCTTTGTTCTTGAAACTTCATGGGCATGCTAAAATGTAATGTTAATAATTATGTGGGCTTACTTTTGTATAGTTCTAAGAAAACAATTATGTTGATAATTTAGTAATAACATATACAGTCCTGTCTATCAAAATAGTAATGCATTCAATAAATATTAGTAATATTAGACATTAGTAGTCTAATAATAATGCACATTTGTCACATTGCAAAATTAATTTTACTGCATTTGAGTTACCTGCGTTAGCTTACTATATAGCATAATTGAAAATTAGACTAACCGTGCAGTGAGCAGTTTGATGTTGCCTATCCTGTTCAAGCTTTTGGGGTTGCTTGCACTCACATTATCCACCAATCCTTTTGTCTCCGAATCATAAGTGCCTTCAAATCCCTCGTATCAGTTTGTATGATTAAGCTACAAGGGTGCCAATAGTGCCGTTTCTTTTTATATCACTCAATTAGGCCTACTGTGTACCATAATAATACAGAGTTGACCATTATACACAAGAATGCTTATGGCATTGTTTAAATGAGCATCATCTCCCTTTCCAGAGGAATACACGGAGAGCATGTTGCCTGTGGGAAGGGGGGGCGGAAAATACATAAACATTTCAAGCCATCTCCCGCTCCTCAAACATCCCCAACATTGCTGAGACGAAACTCCTCCTCTTCTCGCGTCCAATTAATTATAATGGTCTGGCCCTTTAAGACGCAGCAGCGGGTCAGCAAGTAGTGTAGCTAGTGTTTCTCTAATTGAACTTCGCCCAATCAACAATAACTCGTTAGCGGTTGCTTGCTTTTTCTTGTTCCTCGAGACAGCTTATTCCTTGCAGGGAATCGCCCCCAGCCAGTACAGTTATACTTTCTAAAGATCTCCATGGAACTTCGCAGAGGAACTGTCTCTCTCTGCAAGGAAATACGATTTGGTTGCCTGTGAAACTGCAACCTACGCCCGAACCATGGTTATTTTGGAGAAACATTTTAGAAAAGTGTAGTTGCATAATTCGACTGAAAGTGCTAAAGAGTGGGCTGCGAAGAAGACGACATTTGAAGGAAACACTTGTGGACGTTTAAACGACCATTTGAATGAAATAATTAGTCTTTGTCAGCAGTAATTCCTTGGGACTGCAATGACCTCCAGTAAAGACATGAAGGCAGGCTCGGTGTTGCAGTCCAGCGGTGAGGAGAGGAGACGGGGTCCCTTGGACCAGCTTCCACCCCCGGCCAACTCCAACAAGCCACTGACGCCGTTCAGCATTGAGGATATCCTAAGCAAACCCTCTGTGAAGAAGTCAGTTGCAAATCTCTGTCCGCCGAGAGTTATTGAAAAAGTGTCCGGCTCAAATGCAGCAAGGAACGGTATTAGCACTCCCTCTTCGCCGTTATGCGCTCTGGAGGAATTAGCCAGCAAAACATTTAAAGGTCTGGAAGTCAGCGTTATACAAGCAGCTGAAGGTAATGATTCATATTCAACATTGACATAACGTTTTAATATTTACATTTACAGATTCAGTGAGTGATTGCATTGCCTAAGCATGCATAATCATCGAAACAGACATTGGTGATAACCTATCGTGTCAACTGTTATCAAACGTTTACAGTGAGTGTGGTTCTAAAGGCATTGCAATATGTGTCAAGCTATTGCCAAGCCTAGTCTGTGTGATGATATCTATCCCTGGCTATTATTTCATAGTTTAATTTTATTTGTGCGATACTTAACAGTAGGATATAAGGAAACCTGCAATTTATTGGGGTGGAAAAGGAGGCCTCTAAACTGACATGTTCTATTGTGCTTCCTGGTTTAAAATGTAATTAAGTGTCAACGTTTTATAGGTTGGTTGTTTTATTGGGTAGTATGTTATTTATTTCAATCCTGATATTGATAAATATTTTAATCCTAATGATGCATGGACAGTGTAAAACATGAATCTGTTATTCGTTGCATATTGTCTCTATAGAATGCTGTACGCAAGTTATTACCAAACCATACCCAAAATAATAATAACAATTGTTTGCAACTGCTTTACATATTCGATAAAACAAGACTTCAATTACAACGCTGCTGATTCTATCATGGCACACTTTAGGACACTTGTAGACATATTGTTCTGATATTGTTTTGGAAAGTGACTCTGTATTTCCGTTTCCCTAAAGGCCGTGAGCATGTAAACGCCTTTGGACAGAGGCAAACCTCAAAAAAGAGGAGAAAGTCCCGGACAGCTTTCACCAACCATCAGATATATGAACTTGAGAAGCGCTTTTTGTACCAGAAATATCTGTCTCCGGCCGATCGAGACCAGATAGCTCAGCAACTGGGGCTAACCAATGCTCAGGTCATCACCTGGTTTCAGAACAGACGGGCCAAGCTCAAGAGAGACTTGGAAGAGATGAAAGCAGACGTGGAGTCGCTCAAAAAAGTCCCACCACAAACCCTGCAAAAGCTAGTCAACATGGAAGACAATGACGACCTGCAAGGAAGCTCTGGAGCAATATCCCCTAGCATCTCCCCGTCGTCACAAGGACACGGAGCATTTCCTCAGTCCCCCTCCTCATCCAGAGACCAAACCACGGACGAATTCTCAGAGGAAGAAGAGATTGAGGTGGACGATTGACAGTAGGCCCATGTTTTAAGAAAGCGCATTTTTCAAAACTTTTGCACGGATATTGACGTTGATAGCAGTTAAACTTAAAAGAAAAGTTTTCTTTCTCCTCTTCTCCATTTTAATTACATTAATGGGACTTTAAAGCCTTCTAGATGTCCCCGTTTCAATTTCACCCATTTATTTGAGGAATACCTATTTATTTCAATAGGTAATGAAACATACTTAGTGTTAAAGTACACGATCAAGACCGCTAAGTATGTGTTTTTCTTCTCTGTGTATCTTTTTTTTTTTTTTTTTTTTTTTTTTTTTTTTGGGGGGGGGGGGTGCAATTTTTTAACTATTCATCCGTTTTCAGCTGCTAAAGGACATTAAAGATCTTCAACTCGAATGTCCCCAAGTTCAGATCCAATTGTAACTTTTAAAATGCCCATGTAAGTGGAGCGTAGGATCAATCTTGATGTACATTTTATTAAAAAAAAAAAAAAAAAAAGTTTTTCCAAGCAATAGCAGTCATGTAAAAATTAATTAATAATATCTAGTGAAACATATGCCAAAACTTTTACACGCTATACGTTCTGTATATAAATTAAATAACGAATGCCTAATTTTATTGTACCATTCTATTTAATCAATAATATGTAAATAAAGGGTATGATATTTCATGATAATATCTGCAATTACCTCTGTCTCGATGTGTATTGGTTTAGTCTACAGTTTGTGACATAATACAATGGCAAGGCAACATTTTATTATCGTGAACATTTATCTAGAATTTAATATTGTTTTCCTTATGCTAACATCAAAATATTGGTTATTACACGTGATTTCAACATCTGAATATCCTTCTGTTGATTGAAGGCCTACTGCTCTTTGTGTGGAAAGTGGCTTTCTGCGTAAAGTTGCACAATTAGCGGCAGTTAAACAAGCTCTTCCTTTTTACTCCCTCCCTGACAGTTGTCACAAGTTGGTAAGGGCCCGGGGCGGCAGAAAAGAATGTTGCGACTACTCCACTGCCATATGGTTTAAGAATGGTCTTTAACACAAAGTGGTCAACATGATTGATTAGGTTAACCCGCCTTACCGTACATAAACAGTTTTTACTGAGTCGGCAGCAATAATGGCACGCATCTGCGTCTCTAAAAATGGGTGTGTTTTGGAAAAACGACCATGAATAGCAATTGATTAGCATGGGGTTCCTAATGAATAAGTCTCAATAGGAGGCAGTGGAAATAGGAGGGTTGTTGCCTTTCTCCCCCGCATCCTTGCTGTTCTAACTGCAGTCTGCTTGAATATCTCTCGGCACATTTGTAACACTTGTAACCAGATCAATGGAGTTTCTTCAGACAGTGCACACAATTGGTGTAATTACACAATTGGTGTAATCGCTTGGAATCGTTGTGGTTGAAAAGTCAACTAGATTTTTATAGGTGCATTGTGGAGTGACTCAGCCAGACCTTGCCAGATAGGCCTACATGTTTTTTTCTAAGTTTGGGTAAAGAACAGTGTGACCCACAACGCGATATAAGGCATCTGATTCACTGCTTGCCTCATCACACACATCACAATATTTTTGAAAGGGAAACTATTTAGCAGTCTACACGAACAACAAATGTTACAGAAGATTGGATAGAAATAATGATGCATAATTGGTAAAACCAAGCTTTCGTTTACATGTCATTCGATAATATATGTAAAATCCATATTTATCACGTCGTTACCTTAGTCTAACAACGTTAAATGAATGGCTTTCATTTGATGTTTTTCATGCAAATGCAAGAGGAATGCTGGAGTATCTGTTACGGAAAATAGAATAAGCGGTCTTTCCGGAGGCAGTCTTTTGTAACAAATGCTCAGATCCATGTGTTTAATCAAATGTGAGCTAAACGAAGAAGGGCGAAACGTGTGAGTGTAATAATTATAATATTCATGTATTAACAATTAAATAACCAGAGCAATACTTATTATTACAGAAACAGGCTACTTTGTGCTCAACTGGTCAAGTCTTACATGGGCACTTTACATTGTGTCCCTAATAATTCCTGTGTGTTAACATAGTAGTTACATTGGCAGGTTCAGTGTAATTACAGTGGAGGTAGGCCTACACATTGTTAGGCTTACAAATGTTTTACTGGAGGGGTATACTACAAAGAATATCAGAGTTACCCAGCTAACTTGCCTAAATAATGTGGGGGGTGGGGGGGGCGGCAAGATAAGCCATTAATGGGCAAGGTCTAATTGACTCAACAACCAAAAACACATTTTTAGCTTAGTTAATTAACCACAAAATCTGTTATTTGTTGTTTTTTTTTCATCAAAGTTAGCTGGCTAACTCATTTATCCTGCGTTGTAGTATAACCCTCTGGTTGTGGCATGCACAATTTCAACTATTTGCAAATGAACACTTATGGAGAATAACAACTGAGTGATCAAAAGTTATCATTTTAAGGGAGTTTGTTTAGGCCTACAAATCTTATGCATATGCAGTATCACCACTCCCATAGCCCATTATGTCATTGGCCTGGCACCACTGTTCTTGATGGTTAGTTAAGGAGTGTACTCACATATGCACATTCTAAGAAGTAGGCTATGTACTTCTGATATCAGTTTTGAGATGGCACTTTATGGTATTTACTTGGAGATTGTGGTACAATGTGTACTTTCTACTAACAGTACTTCAAAGAATTCAACAAGTGGTAACTGCATGGTGCCTAGTGGTGCATGTTTAATGAATCCCAAATAAACTAGGTCATTATTGTATCATTACAATTATCATATATTTTAAGTAAATAGCTGGTAATCTCTTTAGAGCATACAGTGGATATGTATTGCTCGACCTAGTTTTACACGAAAAGATGCCCATTTATATGGTTACAGATACCCATCAGTTGGTTTTAAAGCTCAAATATACTGTGCTACAAAAGATTACATGAAACGTATGGTGTGTGTAAACAAAGGCCATGACTGAGAATAACAGACTCAATGGCACAAATCATCCTGTATGACTGAGTAATATTAGAAAGACACAGATGGCATGAGAAAAAATAATTCTAAACAATGTCAAGCAGCACCATAGCAGCGCCACTGATTAATGGCCCTCATGGGGATGGTCCCTGTCAACCTAAAAGTGAAGTAATGCATAGAATGAATCAAGTCTGCCACCTAGTGGGATGTTATCACTTAATGAAGAACAGAACCAGTCGTCTGACAGTCATTAAAACAAAGGTATCTCCGATGAGATTTGGGTTTAGCTTTGAGAAGTGAGTTAACATCAATTCCCAATGCTGGCATGCATGGACATCAGCTGCTCCTATCCAGTGTGACTCATCAGCACAAACCATAAAGGGGCTGTGAAATAGCATCAAGTATGTACAGAACATCAGTTCCACTGTATAGAGTACAGTTCATGGGAGTTTAGGTGCTTCTAAGAACAAAATTATTTACCAGAATTTAGATTTCTTCAGTGTTTTGCAGTACTCCAATTTGATAATTCCGGACTTGCACCACTGAAACTTCAACTAATAAATTATTTTAGTGACAAGCTTTAATTTTCTGGTCTATAAAATTGTACATACTTTCACTCCATTAATCAAATGCACTAAAGCTTCAATGCTTTTGAGGTTATATCTTCCATAACTGAGATGAGACAACATTGCACAGTTCCATTTTGGATGTTGGCTTCCCATAATTGAACATAGCAACTGTTTAAAAAAAATTGTGCAAATCTCAGATACCTGTAAAAAAAAAAACTGTACGTCAATTTTTAAATATTTATTTTCAAAAATACAAAACAAGCAAAATATGTACACACTATTAAAATAGAATATATTTAATACAAAATATATACAGCTGCTGAGGTCATTAGAAAGGGGGAAGTCCTTGCCTGACATCTCACCCCAAATGTAATTCTGAGGCCGGAAGCAGTGCTTTGTGAGGATTCTGAATGGTCAGCTAGCTAGCAACAGTGAAAAGAGTTGCCGTGTGGGGAATCATAGGTGGCTCGTTTCAGCTCGTTTTATCTTGATACCATGTCTTGTTTTGAGGTTTGACTGATTTCATGTCAATGCGAATGGCAAAAATTCACTAGCTAACCAACAACTAATGTATGAAGAGAAGTGCTCATTGTTTATTTAAAACAAATACATTTGCACATGGAGACTAGTTTACGTGTCAACAATCTAAGCCAACCTTGTCTGTTTTGCCCCATAGTCGCACACACGTCGGTTGCTGCTAAACAACCAATGAGTCTATCGATTGCTACATACGTTCAGTCTGAAACTGCCATCCTAGAAGTTGTTTGTCTGACTTCAAAATGAAGGCCTTTGTACAAAACAAATTCAGTGATTGGATCATATAACAAAGAGTAGCAAAATTGGTGACATCATGTAGGCCGGCTCTGGCCCAACCCCTCGGTTTCTGGGACCAATTAGAATGTGTGTGCATTCTAGAAACTGTTGGGGGGGGGGGGGCAAACCCAGACTCATGGTGGACAAGAAACATTAGTTGGCCGGAGTGATGTGGATGGGTAGCCAGGCAAGGAAAGTTCTATCTTGTCCTTTTGTCCTTAATAGTGTAGTGAAGGACCAACGGTTGAGCCTGGAAAAATAAAAACAATTGATTACATGTAACCCTGTTACAGGATTTGAGGTAAGTCAAAGTATTTTCTCTTCTCGCACTACAATTAATTATTTGGATTTATGAAGGAATATGTACACCGAGATCAACATCAGCATGATTTAACTTTTTAAATATGTATGCACTATTTGTCTTACCCCCAAACAATGTAGTTTTCTAAGTAACATACAATTACTTTCTTCTTGTGCTTAGAAAATATGTTTGAATTGAGAGTAAAATTTCCATATACATTGTATAATTTGAAGTCACTACAGAATATTGATTTGGAATATTATTTCCTTAAATTCAATAATGCTGTTTCCACCGCAGAACGTCCAAATGGAAAAAGTTAAGTGTTAAGGAATTCAGTGTGAAATTGTTGGCTCAACTTGGGAGGTACCTTGCCAAACCAGTGAGAGATCCACAGCCGTTTCATGGTCATGTGATCTGGAAGGGACTCATTATTGAACAACATCTGGATCTGTGATGAAATGGAGACCACACAGTGAGGACAAAACATGACAACTGGTCCTGGGTCAACTGTACAAGCGCACATATGCTCCATTTCCAGTTCTCTGAAACATTCACATGCAACTAACCTGTGTATAATATTCAAAGCACTCGACTGAAAAGTTGCACGAGGGATTATCTAATAGGCTACACTTTTGTAGTCATAGGACATGGTTCCTGTGTCATAGTTTTGGACTGTTTGCAAATAGGTACACTGCACATGTAATGTAAAATGGTGCTGATATGTCCCTCTTAAAATGTAGTCTTCCTAGACAATCAACTGACCTGGTGCTTCTCCACGTTCAGTCGATGACACAGCACTTTACGCAGGTGTCTCACCTCGGCTCGGACCGAGCAGCGCACAAACTTCTGCTGCAGACACGAGGCAGAGCAACATTACTACAACTCCAATTCCACACGTGATTCCAAATGATTACAGAATTAAAATGGATATACCCCCCCAAAAAATGTGGGCAATTCTACTAGGGACTGACAGATACTCAAATTTTATACAATTGCAAAAGCATTGCTTGTGGAGACCCGATCCAAACAGAACAAACCACTGCAAGTTAAACTAACAGAGACCTCTGGTGGCATAGTGTGGTTCCATTCCACACACATGACTTACATGAAGAGTCAGTTTGGTCTTATCTTTTTTTTCAGACAGAGATGAACTGTAGGGACAAGAGAGTACATGATTAAGCATGAAACACTGGGAGGGATTTTAAGGGGCATTTTGAACGGAAAGAATTGCAGGAAACATTTGTGACGGGGTTCTCATTTTAAAATGTGAACTTTACCGGCTATATCTAATAAAAACCCATTTGAATGCGGTTAAGAATGAGGTTAAGCTCATTCTTTTATGGGTGCTCACTGCCAATCAGTGGTGTAGTGGGGGGCATATGCAGGTATAAGCTGTATACCCAGTTATTTTCCAGTGGGTATTGCATATACTCCTTAATCCCCACAATGTGTGTCAAAGTAGTGTAGGTATACGCTGTGTCAATGGAACAAGATCAGAATGTTTCTTAAAATGTTGATAATTATTTATTCGTTTTAGGCGCTGCAATGTGCAGTGCATTCAAGGTTTAGACCCCTTGACTTTCCACATTTTGTTACATTACAACCTTATTCGAAAATTGATTATTTTTATCCTCAATCTACACACAATACCCCATAATGACAAGGAAAAAAACAGAAATACCTTATTTACATAAGCATTCAAACCCTTTGCTATGAGACTCAAAATTGACCTCAGGTGCATCCTGTTTCTAGAACTTGGGAGTCAACATGTGGTAAATGCAATTGATTGAACATGATTTGGAAAGGCACACACACCTGTCTATATAAGGTCCCACAGGGAGGGACTGGGAGACTAGTCAGGATCGAGATTAACAGAGTAGAAACATCCTTGATGAAAAACTATTCCAAAAGTGCTCAGGTCCTCAGACTGGGGTGAAGGTTTACCCTCCAACAGGACAACAACCCTAAGCACACAGCCAAGAGAACGCAGGAGTGGCTTCGGGACAAGTCTCAATGCCTGTGAGTGGTCCAGCCAGAGCCCAGACTTGAACCCGATCAAACATCTCTGGAGAGACCTGAAAATAGCTGTGCAGTGACGCTCCCCATCCAACCGGACAGAGCTTGAGAGGATCTACAGGGAAGATTGTGAGAAACTCCAAATACAGGTGTACTAAGCTTGTAGCGTCATATCCAAGAAGACCAGAGGCTGTAATCACTGCCAAAGGTGCTTCAAAATACTTATGTGATTTCACCATTTATACATTGCAAACATTTCTAAACCTGTTTTTGCCTTGTCATTATGGGGTAGTGTGTTTTAATTGGGGGGGATCAATTATAGAATAAGGCTGTAACATAAATGTGGAGAAAGTCAAGAGGTCTGAATACTTTACAAATGCACTGTACACAGAGGTAGGCCTATGTGCAAATGTTACAAAATACAATTTGAAAACACCATTAAAGCAGTTTCATGGGCAGAGAGAAATATCCCTTTGTTATTTTGAAAGAAGCAAGCTAAAGAACTATGGTGAGTTGCTAAAATGACTAGGATAATACCTTTGGCTGCTAGACAACGAAAGAAAACCCATAGTACATGAACACATGAGGTCTTCATCAAATAATTGCCTTCACATTTTTATGGTGGGATTTTGGTTGTAGGCTACTTTGAAGCAAGGTAAGACATGCCTCAAGAAATAAAATGTCCAGGTTTCAACAGCATATTGACAAGCCAGCAGGACACATGCATTTTTCATGGTAGGCTATTATAGCTCAATAAATCATTGTCACCAGTTTGCAAAACATCATAAAATACTTAAACACTTCTGCCTCTGTCACACTGACTCACAGGCACAGGAAACTCTGCAGGCCGGTACCAGTTGATATGTTAGCGAGAGCTCAAGACAGGCAAAGTACATAGATGATGCGATTGAAAGACAATCTGAACCAATTTCCATGCAGAGCCAATGCAAACAGGATATATTCTAGGGTGGCAATGTTTTAATTTGTTGTCTTTTATGCATTTTTAATCGGACAATAGCTGCCAATTACTGGAAACACTGAGGGGGGGGGGGTGATATATGAAGGAACCAAAACTGAATTTAAGCACTAAGTATCAGTGATAATCCACCTGCGGTCTGAGAATAGACAGTAGGCTACTTACTGTAGTTTTGTCAAGGCATGACACAGAATCTTACCTTTGCCTCTCTAGACAAAGCGAGACCTGCTCGTCATATCTGTAGAAGTGGGCCTTGGAATGGTCAAAGCTGGTAAAAGGTAATCCTGTATCTGGTATGGAGTCTAGGGGTGACACAGATACCATGTAAAAGTAGAAGCTGTTGATTGACAAAACACCAAAAAAAAAAAAAATCGAATTAAAATCTAAAGGCTTACCTTCCCCAGGCGGTTGGACAACTCTCTCAAGTCCACGCGACTGATAGAATTCCTTTATTCTCTTGTCTTCACCTGTTTACAAAGAATAGAAAATAAGGACCTTAGAAACACTACCACATTAAAAAAAATATTTTATCAACCCACGCTAAATTGATAATGTAATGACGCAGGTGTTTAAGTAACGCTGTTACATTAGTTCTCATTGCATGAGAACTTTACAAATGAGATGATTAGGAGTTAAGAGCGTTTTTAAGTAAACAGGAGAAACAAAATCAAACTATTAAAGTACTATGTAACAAAAATCAGAACAAGTATTATTGTATGAATTTCAATGTATTTACTTTCTTGAAGTCCTGGAACCAGTTTGTAGACAATGTCTTGCATCACTCTATCCAATTTCAGGTTCAATAAAGGCTGGGTTTCATGGATCTTTATGTTGCACATTGGACAATACTTGCTGGTTTGGAGGTATTTCACGATACAACTTTTACAGACTGAAATAGAAGCAGAAGAGACATTGGCCATTAATGTCCCCGAAAAAGGATGTTATTTTATAGTAACATTAAAATGCACTATACAAACTTGTTTTATTACTATGTACACTACATGACAAAGTATGTGGACACCGGCTCGTCAAACATTTCATTCCAAAATCATGGGCTTTAATATGGAGTTGGTCCCCCATTTGCTGCTATAACAGCCTCCACTCTTCTGGGAAGGCTTTCCACTAGATGTTGGAACATTGCTGCGGGACTTGCTTCCATTCAGCCACATGAGCATTAGTGAGGTTGGGCAATTAGGCCTGGCTCACAGTCGGCATTTCAATTCAACCCAAAGTGGACCGATGGGGTTGAGGTCAGGGCAGACCAGTCAAGTTCTTCCATCCTGATCAAAAAAACATTTCTGTATGGACCTCACTTTGTGCAAAGGGGCATTGTTATGCATTAAAAGGAAAGGGCCTTCCTCAAACTTGCTACAAAGTAGGAAGTGTAGAATGTCATTGTATGCTGTAGTGTTAAGATTTCCCTTCACTGAAACTAAGGGGCCTAGCCCAAACCATGAAAAACAGCCCCAGACCATTATTCCCCCTCCAACAAACTTTACCGTTGGTACTATGTATTTGAGAAAGTAGTGTTCTCCTGGCATCCACCAAACACAGATTTGTCTGTCGGACTACCAGATGGTGAATCTTAATTCACCACTGAAGAGACTATTTCCACTGCTCCAGAGTCCAACGGGGTCAAGCTTTACACCACTCCAGCCGACACTTGGCATTGCGCATGGTGATCTTAGGCTTGCGTGCAGCTGCTCGGCCATAGAAACCCATTTCACATGAAGCTCCCGACGAACAGTTATTGTGCTGATGTTTTTTCTAGAGCTAGTTTGGAACTCGGTAGTGAGTGTTGCAATTGAGGACAGACGATTCACACGCTACTTGCTTCAGCACTTGGCGATCCCATTCTGTGAGTTTGTGTGGCCTACCACTTCATGGCTGACTCGTTGCTCCTAGACATTCCCACTTCACAATAACAGCACTTAGTTGCCCAGAGCAGCTCTAGCACGGCAGAAATTTGATTAACTGACTTGTTGGAAAGGTGGCATCATATAACCGTGCCATGTTGAAAGTCACTGAGCTCTTCAGTAAGGCCATTCTACTGCCAATGTTTGTCTCTGGAGATTGCGTGGCTGTGTGCTCGATTTTATAAACCTGTCAGCAACAGTTGACTGAAATGACAGAATCCACTCATTTGAAGGGTGTCCACACACACACACAAAAGTATACTGCACTTTTGAAGCTAGAAACATAAGTATTAAGCTGCACTTGTAAATCTGTGTACGAGACCAACAAACTTTGATTTGTACACATTCACAGGCAGTAAGTAGGCTAGTCCACAAGTCTATAAAAGTTAGCCTATTTCTTAGAGAGGTAACTTCATAAACCAAAACATAGAACACACAGGCTCGGCCCACTTACATGTATGCAGACACTCGGTAATAGTTGTGGCATCGATGAAGTACCCAGCACAAAGATAGCACACTATGTGCTCGTTCAGGTCTTTGATCTTCAACTTCACTTCCTCCTGCAACAATATTAAGTTGCTATTGAAATCTCAAGAATATAAAGTATCCCATGCAGTTTCGTTACATTGTTGCTACTTGGTGTAAAGTTGTAAAAAATATATATTTAAAAAAAACAAAAAACAGAATGACGATATTCTAGAGGAGCCTGGTGAGTTCATTGTCGATTGCGCGTGCTCTTTTCCACTACTTAGAGCAGGTGGGTGTGTCAGGTGACTGCAACATTGTACCTAGTTATGATTGCTAACACAATGGCAAATAACAGTGTAGCATCTAACTTTACGTTATATCTTTATAAAGTTAATTAGCAACCCAGTACACTACACACGGAATTGCAAATATTGGACACAGGTAAGACAAGCCCGTCACGAGAAGCTAGCTAGCCTAGCAAACACAATTAGCTGCTACTAGTTAATAAGTGTAAAAACTTAAACATCACTGTCAAAATATTTTATCCTTGCAAAACGCACATTAGTATTTTAACAAACAATGCACCGCGTTTCTGGTGTAAAACGGGGGGAATGGG
Organism: Oncorhynchus masou masou; assembly: GCF_036934945.1. Taxonomy (NCBI): domain Eukaryota; kingdom Metazoa; phylum Chordata; class Actinopteri; order Salmoniformes; family Salmonidae; genus Oncorhynchus; species Oncorhynchus masou. The sequence continues at coordinate 64,943,817 of NC_088243.1, read as the reverse complement.
TCGTTTGAACTGTACACATTTGCACGAATTACCTGCATTAGCTGCCCAGAACAACAACACGGGTAGACTTCCGCACACATGGTAGGCAGCTCTCTCTCCATCACTTAGGGACGGGAGAAAGCGCTCGCATTGCTGCCTTTCCTTGTCGTAACTAGTTATGCGGCTAGATCCAGCACTGATTAACTCAAACAATTCTCACTGGTCTATGGAGTCCGAAATTAATTGGTACCTACCTCATTTCGTAACGGGTCGAGCTTATATACGGACTGGAGTTGATTTCTTAGCCGCATAGCTATCGCCATTGGCCCTTGCTCCGCCATCTTTGGGAATTATTCGTATTTCCGGGTGGAAGGAGTGTTCAAGAGCATGCTCTAAGTCCGTTCTGTGGCTGAATTTCAATCATCTTTCATCGTGCCCTGCCCTCTAACCCTTCACTCGCTTCCTACTCTGTTTTCTCACTCGCTTCCTACTCAAAACTCACCATCAAACGTCAGTGACGTTTTTATGTGTTAAGTATTTTAAATAATAACACCTCGAAAAATACTAAACTAAAAGCAGAACACAAATTACAGAACGGTGAGTCCTGTTACTCCTCTTGCATTTCTTAGCATACAGCTTCTCATGATGGGCTGTAAAAGCTGCGTGTCGATTGCTATACTACTTTCAACAATAAATCATATTTGCATGGATAAATTAAGTAGGCCTACTAGTGACAGCACTGGCACCTTCTATGACATAAGGGCTCACACACAGAAAAGTTTTTGAATAGCCTTGAATGGTAGGCTCTGTGCTACCAGTATGTTGTCAGTAGATGGCACTGGAAGCATACAACTCAATATTGTTAGACAACAGCAACATTTATTGGGTAGAAATTGTCCGTATAAATTGTTTTTCACGTTAGTTGTTGGCCAACATCTTAGTTTGGAGATTGCAATCACCACTATGGTTATAGAGCATAGGCTACTCATCCACAGGGGTAGGCTACACTGTGTGACATATTTAGAAGAGATGGTGTTCCCAGTAACAACAGTCCTCGTTATACAACTATATCAATTATGTCCTTAAATTTAACCAATTTTCCCTTAGGTGAATCTTTAGAGATCACCACTACATATTGCCTTTTAAAATGTGTAATTTGTACCATATGGAAAGATATTGTATGGTCACTTTGAGCGCAGGTTTGCTGTGACAAGTTTCAGAGAAGGAGCATCTATAAAAAATAATAATAATGTAAGTTAACTTTTGAGTCGCTCCTTCATTGATGGAAAGTGCTCTGGGCTGTCTTGAACGTTTATTTAGAATTTGTAGTGAAATCCCCCAGTGGCTTTCTATCTGTGCTCCACCCAAATGTTGTCTTGAACAAAAGCTCATGTCTCACCCTTTGTAATATGTCAATGTTGCACTCATTCAAAATATGTGGCACATTGTCTCCCACTCCATGGTAAAGCACCTTGTTGTTTGGTAAGCCAATGGAATATACACATGCAGTGTCTTTTGCACCCCATTTGGTGCAATGGCAAAAAACTGTAGGCCTAATAGGTGCATTTAATTGATTCTGAGAATATGTACATGATTTACACATAACACGTTTTACGTTTACAGAGGAATTTTACTGAAGGTTTAAAAAGGTTTCGAAAGTTAGAATTTTACAATGCAGAGTAAAAGAGCAATAAAAGCAATAAAGAGTAATAAAATATATAGCCCCGTTATTGTGTATTTTATTCCTCTTGTGTTACTATTATTATTATTCTTTAACTGCATCGTTGGGAAGAGTTTGCAGGCAAGAATTTCAAGGTTAAGTACACCTGTTGTATTTGGCACATGTGACAAATACTATTTTATGTTATAACAGAGATACCTGTCTAAACTGTGTTCTGGACCTAAAAAGGAAAGACGAGTATCCACCAGATCCAGATTTGATCCAGTCAATCTAAATTGGGAGATGGCAAGAAAAGGACAAGCAATACTTAATTCTTGGCAGCCCTATGTGGTTGAAAAGCTGTCGTGATCAGCCTCGCTTCACTGAGCCTTTATAGTCAACCTTGTGTCCCCACTGTCTGCCGTTCCCTCTTGCTGTGTAATGTCTTATCTATGAGGCCTGCTAGGTCAGTGCTTATCTGATTGACAGAGCTTTTGACTCCATGCAATATCCAAATTACCTGAGGGCCCGGAGACAGGGGATCACAGTATGGCAAAACAAGTCAGCCAGGAGAGAGAGGGATGGGAAGAGAGAGAGAGGGAGATGTCAGAGAGGGCGCACTGAGCCTTTCATTTATTCTCATTACCTCACATAGGACATGGACAATGGTGCCCTTTTTTTCTTGGACAGTCTGTAAATCCGCTTGACTTCTCAGCCCTTTTATTTGAAATTATGAGTTTATCTGATTCAAACACCTGCCAGGCAAGACGGAGAGGTCCAAAGATGAAACACCATCCATATAAGTGGACCGTGTGTAACATGTCACCCGACAATTTGCATAGCAAGAAGTAATAGATAAGAAATAGTTTTATAGACAAATCTCATGGTTAGAAAATCCAGACTATAGTTGTCAGGAAATACAGTGCACCTTTATTTCTGATTTGACATATGAAACGGCTAGTTCAGGTGTGCACTGTAGTAAGGCATTGGCTCAGAAAGAGGAAACATGTTTGTTGTTGAAATAGCACTAGAACATTGCCTGCAGCACATTGTTGAGTGTGGTCTTGTCTCCCAATTGAATATTTGCTTAAAATTAGTATCGTGGAATGTCAACGTCCTCATCAAAACAGGAAAGAATCCCCCAACGTTGCACACTGAATCAATTGACTGACATCCAATAACTGATAAAGACCCAGTCCTGGACAACCTGTGCCAAAAACAGCCAAACAAACATTCTGCGGGGAAATCTGCGCTCTGCCATGCCAAAACGAGGCCCCATCCCGTCCCAACCGGGGCACATAGGTTTTTTTTTTATCCCCGGCCCTCTCGGAGCAATCAGAGCATGCAGGGGTGGGCGTGGCTTTTGTCTCCGCTGCTCCCCGCAATTGGCCGCCAAGTGGCAAGCTAATGGCGAACGCCCCCAGGCAGCACTCCAAAGGCTGTTTTTGAAGTGGAGGGCAGAATGGATGATGTAGTTCAAGGCCCTTTAGGCCTCCCTGGCAGGAAACCCACAGCACGTTGTCTACTACGTACTCGTAGAACATACATGCTCTTTTGGTGGGTATATATAGCCTATTAGCTCATTGGTCAACCAAGCTGGACTGAGTAGTCATATCTGATTGTAATCCTTGACAAGCAGCCCCAAAGTTCCAGGTAGGTGGATGAGTGTGTGTGCAAGTGCGTGAATTTAGTGAGTGAATGAGTGAGCAACTTTCTGTCACTGAGTCCTAAGGGACCAGTGGACTTGCTAAACTTCAAACAAGCCTATAGAAAGGTTGGTAGTTCAGCACCAAAACCAAAGTGTGCGCAACTATGGGGCAAAACAGACAGGGTTGGCTTAGATGGTTGACAACATGTAAACTATATATTGTCTCCAAATGTTTGAAAACATATTGAAAACATAAATACATTTGCACATTGAGAACTTGTTGTCTCTCAAATACATCGTTACAGGGGTTGGTTAGCTAGCTAGCTAGCGAATTTGAGCCATATTAGCATTGACATGAAATCAGTCCAAACATCTGAAAACAAGACATGGTATTAAGAACAAGATGAAACTAGCTGAAACCAGCCACCTATGATTCCCCACATGGCAGCTTCTGGTCATTCTTGTTAGCTAACTGACCGTTCAGAATCATAACAAAGCACTGTTTCCGGACCCATCGATGTGCACGCATCATTTTCATGACGGTGTCAGCCAACCTGTCTATTGGCCGTGTGTTTGTTAGTTTTCTCTTTAGTGGAGGACCTAGTGGGAGGACCTAGTGGGGAGGACCTAGTGCAGCAACACTTTGCCATTGTTTTCTGATTTCTCTGGCTCGTGTGTGAAACCCCAGAACTCCCAAAATCTCTTTTTCCCTCTTCGTCATCTTTCCCTTCTAGGCTTGTCTTACCTCCCTTACATGAAGGGAGTAGGTTGTCTCTCACAATCAGGTCTTGATAAGGTGATTTGTTACATGTTCCCAGAGTTCATCAACAATTCCTCGTCGAAAAGAATTCCACCCCTGCGGTTTCGAACGTCTCAAACGCATTTCTCCACGGTTATCTGGGAACGTTGTGCTTGTTGACCATCTAAGGTATTGTAGCATTTCAACAGGTGTTATGCTATAATAATCATGTCATGGTGAAAGTTTGGTATTTATAGTAAATATCACATCAATGCCATTGTGTCCAGCCTGCACTAGACAAGGCCACCACTACATACCTCCACAGAGGACTCCCAACATCACCTCTCTTTCGTAAAACCCCAAAAGGAACAGGCATCACACTTCCCATCTGCTGTATCTCCACACGGAGAACCTTCTCAATTACCCCACACCCATCTTATCTTCACAGACATTTAAGAGGATGGGGGGCCGAGGGAAAACATGCTCGACACAGAACCTGAGGGAGCAGCAGCCAAATCCCAGGCAGCATGCAGGTTGAGCAGAACACGGTTACTCACCTAGCCCAATTACGTTGCGCTGACGCGTCCAGATAATCGGCACATCAAAGCGTGCAGAATCACAGAGATGCCCCCCCCCCAAAAAAATGTTGGGAGCTTGGCTAAGAGATAACGGCAGTCCTTTGATGCTGCACGAGCCAGTAGCTGTAGCCTAGCACATTATTTTCTTTATGGCCTCCCGTAAAGAACTTTGATGGGATTTCCAAAAAAAGGGCCCTTATTGCCTGCACTGTGTCAATAATGGAATTGTTTTGGAGACATGTATTCTCTCTGTCTCATCTTCTCTCTAGTCCCTACATGCAGGCTGTCTTTCATCTTGTTTCAGTATCTCCTTCCGTAGCATGCGACTGACTGCTGAGAGCCATCGCCGGCCCTGCCACTTAAAAATCCTTAAGGAGAAAATACAATTTCCCATCACTCTTTGTGTTTTCCAGTATGCACACTTCTAATTCCATTAAAGGTGTGCATACTTCAGCTCCCAGATTTCCGTCATTCTCATTGTTCAAGTCACTTCATTCACATTCAGACTCGATGATTGATATTGACAATGCAATAAAGCAACCTTAGAGTCATAGAAGTTAATAAACATAAACACACATTTACTTCTTTATTTATTTTACTCAAGGGTGAGCAAGCCGATTTGCCCATTAATCTCAATAGCGTCATGACAGCATAGTCCAATTTAAATTCTGCTCTCAAATGCATGGACAGGTGTTGTAAGATGGACCTGACCGCTGTGTCTTCCCCACCACACCACAGTGCAAAATGAAGAAATCGTTAGAGCCTTTTATAACTGTTCTGGCAAAAAAAAAGCAGCCACTTGAAATAATGACAGGGAATCACAGGCTAAGTGGTAGGAGATCAAAAGCAGGCATTCTTGGGTAATCTGGTGGTGTTGCAAATCTTGGGTAATCTGGCCGCCTTGTACCCACTGTTTGACATCTATTTACTGTATGAAAGGGAATGGTGCCATCAATTATGGCCCCGCAGTGCTTTTGTTTACTTTTGCCCAGGCCTGAGTGCGGGGCCTGCTTTTGTGAACTATAGATTCCCTTGTTTGCTCTTCGCAGGCAGAGGTGTGTGCCTCTGCGTGCTTTGCTCGCCCTTGACTTTAGGGTGGGGGCTTGCGGGGGTATGGGGGGGCTTCCTGTGGTATGGGAAGAAGGGAGATTAGGGCTAGAGATTCGACTAGCGAGACAGACTATTTGTTCTGCATTTAAATGTGAAAACGGAAGGCTTTGCTCACCTACGACTCACACACCTTGCTGTTTGGGTGTCTGGTGTTATTATAGTGGGATCTCTGACAACTAAACACACAAAGTGGGTACTTTAGATAACAATTGACAGTGTGTATATATTTAAGACAATATTTCTAGTTTGTCTTCTCCCCAGTCATAAATCTATCAAATCTACAACCACCGCAAGGCTCTCCGGAGGGTGGTGCGGTCTGCACAACGCATCACCGGAGGCAAACTACCTGCCCTCCATAACACCTACAGCACCTGATGTCACAGGAAGGGCAAAAAGATCATCAAGGACATCAACCACCCGAGCCACTGCCTGTTCACACCGCTAACATCCAGAAGGCGAGATCAGTACAGGTGCATCAAAGCTGGGACCGAGAGACTGAAAAACAGCTTCTATCTCAAGGCCATCAGACTGCTAAACAGTAATCACTAACTCAGAGAGACTGCTGCCTACATTGAGACCCAATCACTGGCCACTTTAATAAATGTATCACTAGTCACTTTAAACAAAGCCACTCTAAATAATGGCACTTTAATAATGTTTACATATCTTACATTACTCATAATTCCATGTATTTACTTTTTTTATACCATATACTGCACCTTGCCTATGCCGCTCAGCCATCGTTCATCCATTTACTTACATGTACATATTCTCATTCACCCCTTTAGATATGTGTGTTTTAGGTAGTTGTTTGGGAATTGTTAGATTACTTGTTAGATATTACTGCACTGTAGGAACTAGAAGCACAAGCATTTCGCTACATTCGCATTAACATCTGCTAACCATGTGTATGTGACAAATTATCATTTGATTTGATTTGATTTATACGATTTTAATACAGACAAACAGATAGAAGGCATGGCAATGAGGCAAGTGAAAAAAACGTTTCAAAAAAACAATTTGCTATTGCTCAAAGCCTATTTTATCTAAAGAAGAAAGCAGGAATTTGTACTTTCGGGCTGGATCTTTGTTCTGTGTGTGCACGTGCAGCGTGGCTTGGCACCGAGCTAGAATGGTGGAACACTGGAGAGGACAACCTGTGCGCAACAGTGGCCAAATTTACGAGCTAATGGAGAACTTGTGAGTCAAGAGCCTTTAATATCCTGATAGGTGGGTGGATCAAAGTTATGATCTGATTAAAGGGACCAGGACAAAAGGAGGCTGGTAAATATTTGGACAATGGATTCTTTCAGAAGCTTGCCTTGGTTGTTTTTTTTTGTTCTTGGACAGGAGTTATAGTACCCTATATTATGACGAGGTAAGAGATCTGATTCAAATGCTTCATAGTGCAGACCCTGGAGCATTGTGCCCTTGTGGCATTTTCAGAATTTCTCTCTAAAGTTAGCCATTCAGTTTGAAGGTATTATTTGAAGCGGTTTTACTACTACTGTTATGAAGAGGCAAGGTAAAGAAGATGATGCCAAGGTTGCATCATAGTGACCACCAGGGTTTAGTCAAAACATCCCACCCCCTCTCCCATACCTCCCAGACTCTCATCCTCTGATTTGTTTCTAATGATCACCTCCATTGAGTCTGTCCAAGTTCCCCCAACACACACACCCTTCCCATGTGTGCAATTTCTGGCCCGAGAAGAAGCATCGGAGCAGCCTAGGGGCTCTCTGCTCTCCCTGCCCCGGCCACAGAGATGATGAGGTAATCTGATGCAACCTCATTTTCCCTCAAATTGCACCTCTGATCAGCGCAGTGTTTCCTGCCACAATTAGACTGACCCCAAGTCCTCATCAGAAACGACTGAGGGGAAAATGTCAAACAAAGACCACTTAGGCTAAAGAGAAGAGAGTTTAGTCGAAAGAGAGGCTTTCTTAAAACTGATCTCCCATCAAGTATTGGGGCTCTCCTTTTCACGTCACCTTCTCTGGGCTAATTGCAGGAGGACTGAGGTCCGGCTCCATGTAGTGGAGATTTGAAGATGTGTGTGGTTGATCTGGAGGGTGTATGACCACAGAGGCGTCATGGCCATAGGGGGAACATAGGCACGTGCCCAACCTCATAACTAGCTACCAAGAAGCCATTCAGGCAATCAATTAAGTTAGAGTAGCTAGCTTGTCTAACTATCATAGCTGGCATGCCTGTTGGCAAGGTTGGTAGAATTTAGTAATGCAAACAATTACTATGGTTTTCAGGGAGGACTTTTTGTTTAGTTGAGTGGGTGGATTGTGTTTTAAAATGCAATAAAACTTTTTTTGAAAAAAAGTGACTGAATTCAGCCAATCGATGAAAGAGGCTGAAAAATGTGATTACCGTAAGAAGTCTCCTTTTTCTATATCCTATTCATGTTCTTCAATTAACTGCACGATCACTAATACAAACAGTAACATTTTCCCCATATTGGAATGGGGATCAACTGCAGAAGCCTTGTTCTTTGCACTGAACCATGAAGACTGTGACGAGATTGACTAAGACTGGAATTTGATCAAACACAAACTGCTGAAAAGTTCACATAGTTAATGGACTAGTAAAAGTCCATTCTAATGCTTTTATCAGTTAATGGCTGTAATGACAGGATGGCTGTAATGACAGTTGCATATTTCTGCAAGAGGGAACAAATCATCACTAAGACATGAAGCTTTGTGATTTCTGCCTGTAAATGAAAAGTGCTATACAAATAAAATGTATTATTACGGGTTACAAATGGTAAATTACCACATATATGGAAGTAAACTTGAAACAATTGCTTTTTTCTTGACTTTTGTTACTTTATTCACATAGCGAACAATTTGCTGTAAATAATCCAAATACCTCAGTGTGATAAACTCGTCTGACGTGTGCCTTTCCCAATGCATGGATTTTCACATTTATCTGCTGAGCGGCTCAATCAGTCATAGCAATGTGTGAAGAGCACAGCGCCCGTGGAGATAGGGGTCTATATATCAAGAGACAGATTTGTGGTGATGTGAGGAACTGGTGGTGTTTAACCAATTAGAGCATGGTGTCTAGGATGGGGCTTTAAGGAGATAACAGTGTCTAAGGCAGTTGAAAGAGCCCAGTGAGCTCCATATCTCTATTGTTGCTGTAGGGTAGTATGACTCCTAGAGTTAGATATGACCTCAAAATATCGCCCAGCCTAGCAGGAAACCTCAATAGTAGTAAATCAAATAAGTGCATCTGTAATGATTACTCATTGAAAACCAAACATTTAGATTTTAATCGATGCATGCATTTTCTCTGCACAGTGGAAATGTTATTTTTGCACAATGCTGTGCAGTGTTCAATTGAATTCCATCCCTCTGGTGATGCAGCTGAAAGACACTTGTGGCAATGTTTACTGGATGAAAAAGCAGCGGTGCCACTCCCCATACAAATAAACAACAGATTGACATTTCTGAGAAAATATACTAATTACAAGAGCTGAACACACACTCTGAGGACATCATGCACCTGCTCCTGTTCTTTGACGAGGGTGCAGGAAATAAACAGTGCAGGTACAGTATTTAGTCAGCAACCAATTGTGCAAGTTCTCCCACTTAAAAAGATGAGAGAGGCCTGTAATTTTCATCATAGGTACACTTCAACTATGACAGACAAAATTAGAAGAAAAAAAATCAGAAAATCACGTTGTAGGATTTTTTATGAATTTATTTGCAAATTATGGTGGAAAATATAAGTATTTGGTCACCTACAAACAAGCAAGATTTCTGGCGCTCACAGACCTGTAACTTCTTCTTTAAGAGGCTCCTCTGTCCTCCACTCATTACCTGTATCAATGGCACCTGTTTGAACTTGTTATCAGTATAAAAGACACCTGTCCACAACCTCAAACAATTAATTGCTACATTAATAATGTAATGGTTGGAATTTTAAATCAGTGAGTGTTTCTCTAGTGCTGCACCCGTTAAGGAGACAGGGAAGAAGAAACACATTTTTAACACGAGTCTAATGCCGGGGGTTTTAGTGTTGGCTGGCGATGGTGATGATAACAGTAACTTTTGAGTTATGAGTAGTCTCATGTTATCTGAAATTCTGCTACAGATCTTCTATATGGGTGTATTTTTTTTATGTTTTATGAACAAGTTGTACACAACCTGGTTCTAGATAATCCTATAGACTTTCAGTTGGACTCAATGGAATATAACATATTCTCTTGTAGATGTAGATGTTAGTAATGTCATAATGGATACAACACAGGAAATGCCTCTGTGCACTGGGCTTTCTCAATAGACATTTTTAAGTGATATGGAATTGGTTCACTCTTCACCAGCAGGTGGCAATGCAAAGTAATAGCTTGCAGTTCATATGTATATATGTATATATATATATACATACATACATATATATATAAACTCAGCAACAACAAAAAAGTCCACTCACTGTCAACTGCATTTATTTTCAACCATGTGTATTTTGAACCCCCCCCCTTTGTTCAGTTTATTTTAACATGTGTAAATATTTGTATGAACATAACAAGATTCAACAACTGAGACATGAACTGAACAAGTTCCACAGACATGTGACTAACAGAAATTGAATAATGTGTCCCTGAACAAAGGGGGGGGGTCAAAATGAAAAGTAACAGTCAGTATTTGGTGTGGCCACCAGCTGCATTAACTACTGCAGTGCATCTCCTCCTCATGGACTGCACCAGATTTGCCAGTTCTTGCTGTGAGATGTTACCCCACTCTTCCACCAAGGCACCTGCAAGTTCCCGGACATTTCTGGGGGTAATGGCCCTAGCTCTCACCCTCCGATCCAACAGGTCCCAGACGTGCTCAATGGGATTGAGATCAGGGCTCTTCGCTGGCCATGGCAGAACACTGACATTCCTGTCCTGCAGCAAATCACGCACAGAACGAGCAGTATGGCGGGTGGCATTGTCATGCTGAAGGTTCATGTCAGGATGAGCCTGCAGGAAAGGTACCACATGAGAGAGGAGGATGTCTTCCCTGTAATGCACAGCGTTGAGATTGCCTGCAATGACAACAAGCTCAGTCCAATGATGCTGTGACACACCGCTCCAGACCATGACGACCCAGAGTACAGGACTGTGTAACGCTCATTCCTTCGATGATAAACGCAATTCCGACCATCACCCCTGGTGAGACAAAACCGCAAGGCACTTCAGAGGGTAGTGCGTACGACCCAGTACATCACTGGGGCAAAGTTGCCTGCCATCCAGGACCTCTACACCAGGCGGTATCAGAGGAAGGCCATAAAAATTGTCAAAGACCCCAGCCACCCCAGTCATAGACTGTTCTCTCCACTACGGTATGGCAAGCGGTACCGGAGTGCCAAGTCTAGGACAAAAATGCTTCTCAACAGTTTTTATCCCCAAGCCATAAGACTCCTGAACAGGTAACCAATGGTTACCCAGACTATTTGCATTGTGTGCCCCCCCCCCAACCCCTCTTACGCTGCTGCTACTCTCTGTTTATCATATATGCATAGTCACTTTAACTATGCATTCATGTACAGTACATACTACCTAAATTGGCCCGACCAACCAGTGCTCTTGCACATTGGCTAACCGGGCTATCTGCATTGTGTCCCACCACCCGTCAACCCCTCTTTTTACGCTTCTGCTCCTCTGTGTTCATCATATATGGACAGTCACTTTAACGATATCTACATGTACATACTACCTCAATAAGCCTGAATAACAGGTGTCTGTATATAGCCTTGCTACTCTTTTTTCAAATGTCTTTCTACTGTTGTTTTATTTCTTTACTTACCTACACACACACACACATACCTTTTTTTGGCACCATTGATTAGAGCCTATAAGTAAGCATTTCACTGTAAGGTTTACACCTGTTGTATTCGGCGCACATGACAAATAAACTTTGATTTGATGAGCACTTTTTGCCAGTCCTTTCTGGTCCAGCGACTGTGGGTTTGTGCCCATAGGCGACGTTGTTGCCGGTGATGTCTGGTGAGGACCTGCCTTACAACAGGCCTACAAGCCCTCAGTCCAGCCTCTCTCAACCTATTGCGGACAGTCTGAGCACTGATGGAGGGATTGTGCATTCCTGGTGTAACTCGGGCAGTTGTTGTTACCATCCTGTACCTGTCCCGCAGGTGTGATGTTTGGATGTTAAAACGAGAGGCTGCCTGGATCTTTAATTTAAAGACGCTTGCGCCCTTCGGTCTCAACATAGACTTTGATCTGAAGCCATTCTTGTGATTATTATGACTTTGCCATTGTAATTGTTTGTAAGATTGTGTAGTCAACTTAATCTATGATCGTATGCTATCCATGTGTTGTTTGTATGCTGTTCTTTGTATGACATTTTAATATTTGATTATTAACCAATGATATAAGCCACTCTTGGCCACTCTTGGCCATGATTACAGACACCTGTGTCTTTTGACACTATATAAACGAGTCATCCCACAGCAATGGGTTTTTTTTGGGCAGCAGTGGCTTCTTCCGTGGTGTCCTCCAATGAACACCATTCTTGTTTAGTGTTTTACGTATCGTAGACTCGTCAACAGAGATATTTGCATGTTCCAGAGATTTCTGTAAGTCTTTAGTTGACACTGTAGGATTCTTCTTAACTTCATTGAGCATTCTGCACTGTGCTCTTGCAGTCATCTTTGCAGGACGGCCAGTCCTAGGGAGAGTAGCAACAGTGTTGAACTTTTTCCATTTATAGACAATTTGTCTTACCATGAACTGATGAATACAGTATCAAGGATTTTAGAGATACTTTTGTAACCCTTTCCAGCTTTATGCAAGTCAACAATTATTAATATTAGGTCTTCTGAAATATCTTTTGTTCGAGGCATGGTTCACATCAGGCTTGAATAGAAAACTCAAATTTTGTGAGTAGTTTTTTATAGGGTAAGGCAGCTCCAACCAACATCTTCAATCTCGTCTCATTAATTGGACTCCAGGTTTGCTGACCCCTGACTCCAATTAGCTTTTTGAGTATTTGATGACCAATTTATGCAGAAATCCAGGTAATTCCAAAGGGTTTACATACTTTTTCTTGCCACTGTAAGAACAAATTCTTATTTGCACTGACAACCTACAATCACGGCACTTAGTGGGACTATCATTTGTTTTTCAACCAGACAATGACCCAACACACCTCCAGGCAATGTAAGGGCTATTTCACCAAGAAGGAGAGTGATGGAGTGCTGCATCAGATGACCTGGCCTCAACAATCACCTGACCTCAACCCAATTGAGATGGTTTGGGATGAGTTGGACCACAGAGTGAAGGAAAAGCAGCCAACAAGTGCTCAGCATATGTGGAAAACTGTTGGAAAAGCATTCCAGGTGTAGCTGGTTGAGAGAATGCCAAGAGTGTGCAAAGGCAAAAGGTGGCTACTTTGAAGAATCTCAAATATAAAATATATTTTGATTTGTTTAAAACTTTTTTTGGTTACTACATGATTCCATATGTGTTATTTCATAGTTTTTATGTCTTCACTATTATTCGATAATGTAGAAAATATGAGTAGTTGTGTCAACTTTTTTTTGTGTATATTTAAAATAAATAATGTATTATTATTTAAAATAATAATGTGTGTGTATGTATATATGTGTGTATATATATATATATTCATATATATATATATGAACGTATTAGTCTGCTGATCCTAGAAAGGAATTTCAGTAACCCCTCTCCAATACCAAAGCTCAGGATTTAGGTTGGCTGAGATGATTGTAGATCTGTGAACTGAAGCATAAATTCAGATCTAGAAATGTATTCGAATACATTTATTATCAGTTAGATAATTACTTGTATCTTTACATGCTCAGTATGTCATGAGGGCAAAGCCTGTAACATAAAATGACACACGGCATGGCACTGCAACACAAAACAACAACAACAACATGCATGACTAGATATTATATAATGCAGTCGTTGTACAAATAATTATAATTTGGTGTCCTCAATTAGCACTCATTTAGAAAGTTGCTGTCTCTACCCTGACTGCATATTAAAACTGTTGAAATAATGTATCATCGGTCTTTGTATCAGTGTTTTACCTCGCCCAAACAGAATGTCCATGATAGAATTTGTGAACTTCTTTGCATTCCTTACCTCGTGGATTGATTACAACTGATAAAACACATGCAATATGCTTGATGACATTCCGAGAGGAGTATTTATGACTTTTTGTAAGATGTAGTCATAAATATGTAGAGATAATGTGCTGGTAGACATCGTAGTATTTTCACTTGTGGATGTGAAATATATTCATGTCTTGGGTATGTTTCTGGTTGCTATGCAGCTTTCAACATGGTGTTCATTGTTTGTTATATTTGCAAATCTCTTTTGCCAGATCTCTCACACACACGCGCGCGCGCACACACACGCCCTAAAGTGTGTGAAGGAAAGCAAACGGTGTAACATTCCCACCACCATTCCTCATTTCACTCCTACTCAGAGGCCCTGCACATGTATGTTCACAACCTATCGGCTCGTCCATCTCTGCAATGCATTACTGGTAAGAGCAACCAAGGGAGAAGTGGCCTGGCCAATTCTTGGTCATTTGGATGGCTCCTTCTCGTGAATTTCTCCCAAAAGGACCAAGCCTCAGGCCTTATTGTCGGCGATGGGGAGAATAAGAACTGAAGCGTTTCGAAGGTCCCACAGAAACAAAGTGGAGAGAAGCAGAGAGAAAAGAAATGTCCACTTTATTCTGGGGTCCTTCTCAGCCTTAATAGGCTCTGACACAGGTATGGGGTCTTGCGGAGCCTTCGGTGGACCCCCCTTTGGCGTCTGTGTGTGGGTTTGGCGCAGCCTCTGCTCCCTCTTAGGTAATGGAGCAGGCCCTTTGTTTCTGAGCTCCTACTACATGGTGAAGAGGCAGTCAGAGCCAGGCTGGGCCGGCGAGTTGGAGAGATCTGGCAGGCCTTGAAAGATCATAGGAGCATTCAGCTGGCTAAAGAGTCAGAAGGCCTTGCCACAGAGTAGACGACCGTGTGAAGAATTCAGGACATGTGATTTCACTATTGGAACCGGTACTTCCTGGCAAAAAAGACTGTGTCGCTAACAGAGGAGCTGGGTCCGAATGAAGAGATGACATACCCTCAAATGGTTGAGGGAGAGGATCGAAATTACAGACCAATTATTCTGTCCATGTAATTGTAGCAGGGGGGGAACAGTGACAGGTCTGGCTCTGTAATGATTTTATTGACAAACATTGAACGGACACCTATGCAAAAGCTATGATCCACTTTTGTTATAATGGGGATCTGATTAAATCAAACCTGCCACAGCAATGTTTGTGTTGCTTGTTTGTTTTCCCAGCTTCTACACACACCTATTTGATTAGTTTCTGTATTGTGTTTCTGTATGCTGGGGCGGCAGGGTAGCCTAGTGGTTAGATCGTTGGACTAGCATTTGCAAGGTTGCAAGTTCAAATCCCCAAGCTGACAAGGTACATATCTGTTGTTCTGCCCCTGAACAGGCAGTTAACCCACTGTTCCTAGGCTGTCATTGAAAATAAGAATTTGTTCTTAACTGCCTTGCCTAGTAAAATAAACGTTAAAAAAAATGTTACTTGTGCCAAGACACATTTCCCCATTGAGGATCAATACAGTATTCATTCATCCATTTCTATTGTTGAACTTTTTATGTGATGATGAATGTAAGCTGTATCTTGTACCATAGGAGTAGTTGCCATACAACCTCAGGGAACAAATGTATTTCCGCAACAACCTGTGTGTTGTAAACTAGGCTACATATTTAACTGTGAGGAACTATACTGGTTTTGAACTCTCAAAAAACGCAAGGGAGCCATAGGAAATCATTTACGAAAACGTAAGATCCAGTTCGTAAATGTGATGTACGCAGCAGGGAGAAGTGATAATCATTTCAACTGTTATCTATGTCGACAACATTGTATATGTTACCTATAGAGAATAGATCAAAGTTGTTTTAGCTGATAATTAGCTAAAACTCCTTTTGAAGAACTGCCCTCAAACATCTGCCTTAACTCAAGTCTTCACCATGTTACCTGGCCAGCATGCTTCAGCTATCATATCAAAAAGTGGGTGTGAATTAAATAAATATTTGACCTTTGCAAAAGATAATTCTAACATATTTGTCTGATGACCTAGCTTTGGCAGCAATCCTTAAAAAAGCCTCTGGAAAACGATCCCTCTCTGAGTATGTGGAGATGACAGTGGATCTAATGTGTCAGAACAGTCTTCTTCTATGTAAAGCTCAAAGTTTATGTAGCTGTGATGGCCTAAGGCAGGGCTTATACAGCCCTCATTATACAGCCCTCACCTGCAGAAGGTGGGTAGTAACCATAGAGATAGGTAGAGGACTCTAGTGCCCAAAAGCCCATTTTAGCATGGGCAGCGCCATTGAGGACTTTCACCATTTTGAAGTAGTCACCTGGGTGGGACTTCTTATGGGTTAAGGAAGGATCACATAATTCCATCCAGGCCATCAGTAGAGATCAGCCAATTAATTATACTTATGAGTAAACATTCCAAAACTGCAGGTGGCAGTAAATCGCCAACCCTGGCATTATACCTGTTCAAACAACACACTCCAGGTGGCAGTGTGCACCCTTTCAGTTTGTTTACCAACTTATAGAAGTAGGAGAGGACAAATATGTACTACTTCAAAATGGAGATGGCCTTAATGGCGCTGCCCATGATCTCACAGACACCATAATAGGACATATAACAATATTGTGTCCTCTAACTATCTCTATGGAAGTAACTGGGAGAAGGTGTAGCTACATTGTTCACAGAGGGGAAAGAGAAGACCAGATGTCAACTTGGTACACTCCTACAGCTAAGTTTTCTGAACAGTCTAATCATGCATGAGCAACCTGCTTTCAACATGAGACAGGGGCATGCTGCACTTGCTAACACAGAGAACATGTTAACACAGAGAAAGATCTGACATGAGACAGGCTTGCTTGCACGTTGATATTTAACATTTCATCACAGTTAAAAAATGTTTACAAGTTCATTCATTCAGGTTTTATTAAATGTTGTTTTATATGGGATTCATGCTGAATCTGTGAGAATCAAAGTAACCTAATTCAACAATCAATTAAAAATCTCTTGAAAAAACACTTGAATTGAAAACTTGATATGACTTAAATATGCTTGTTGAGAGGCAAGTTTGACAGCTCTAGACTAGCTATCTTGAGAATACAGTTTTCTAGTGAAGACAGTTCCAACTGAATCTGAATCTTATAGAAGCCGTGTCCTTGCAGTTAGCACTCTGTCATCTCAAAACTAAGCATGTGGTGATTGTTATGCAATAAATGGAATTGCTCTGCTGACTATATGGCTTGTGACCGTTTGGAATGCTCATGCACTAATGTTATTCTCACCATGTTAACACTGTGAGTGTTCCACATTTAGTTGCTATTATTTCTGCATTAACGACGTTGTTGTTACATGGCACTTCAGCAATTGCATAGTAATGTAGTCGAGTGATAATTAAACCATTGTCAGTGGCTGTACTCTTTCATGTGATGATGAGTCTCTGCATGTTTCATTATAGACATGATTCACATCCTAGACTGATTCAAAGATGCCAATGTGGTTTTATTTTATGAAGTTCTAAACACCCCTCTTGCATGTGAACCTACAGTACATCCTGTCTTGTACACATTCCACGTTTGGTGACTCATGAATTGCAGTGAATATTTGTACTAGTTCAAACAGCTGTTGTAGCTTTGGAGTTATCCTCCTCCTCATCACATGGTACAAGCAGAGGATCAACATTACAAATCCAGCTGCTCCAATTATAGCTTTTATGAAGGTTCATTTGTTCAGCTTCCTGCAAAAGTACTGATAGGTACATCTGGCATTGAAATTACAATTGGTTGTAAGGGAACCACTTTGGGACTTTGGGACTGATTGGCAACAAGGGTTGGTTTGCTGAATCCCAAGTCTAAATTATGGCGACCAATCGTTGACTAGTGTATGGTTTGCTCATTGCGTTGTTCGCTATATTGAGAAAACATCACCCCAGGTAACTTGGACCTGGGGGGTTGCCTATAGTTGCACCATATAACTAGATCTTATCCATATATTTCATTTGATACTCATCATCTCATACTAGATTTCAAGGTGGAATCAAAATGTTGCAGGTTTACTCTGTCGGGAGGCTTCGCTGCACACCCTGTATACAGTTACAGTCCAACCTCTGTGGTGCCATGCCCCCCAATCCCACTGCTTTCACAACCACTTCATTTTGACAAAATATGTCTGCCTCAATCTGCCTATTCAACCACACAAAAGGCTGGCAAAGATTCAAAAGTGCACAATAGCCTAGGCATGTCCTCCAATGATGTATGTAAACCCTGGATTGCTGATGCTACATTGCCTTCGGAAAGTATTCAGACCCCTTGACTTTTTCCACATTTTGTTACGTCACAGCCTTATTCTAAAATGGATTAAATAAAACCATTTCCTCAGCTATCTATACACATTACCCCATCATGCAAAAGCAAAAACAGTTTTTTTTTGCATATGTATTAAAAACAAAAAAACATAAATAAGTATTCAGACCCTTGCTATGAGACTTGAAATTGAGCTCAGGTGCATCGTGTTTCCATTGATCATCCTTGATTGGAGTCCACCTGTGGTATATTAAATTGATTGGACATCATTTGGAAAGGCACACGCCTGTCTATATAAGGTCCCACAGTTGACAGTGCATATCAGAGCAAAAACAAAGCCATGAGGTCAAAGGAATTGTCCGTAGAGCTACGAGACAAGATTGTGTTGAGGCACAGATCTAGGGAAGGAGACCAAAACATTTCTGCAGCATTGAATGTCCCCAATATCACAATGGCCATCATTCTTAAATGGGAGAAGTTTGGAACCACCAAGACTCTTCCTAGATCTGGCCGCACGGCCAAATTGTGCAATAGTGGGAGAAGGGCCTTGGTCAGGGAGGGGACCAAGAACCCGATGGTCACTCTGACAGAACTCTAGAGTTCCTTTGTGGACATGGGAGAACCATCTCTGCAGCACTCCATCAATCAGGCCTTTATGGTAGAGTGGCCAGACGAAAGCCACTCCTCACTAAAAGGCACATGGCAGCCTGCTTGGAGTTTGCTAGAAGGCCCCTAAAGACTCTCAGACCATGAGAAACAAGATTCTCTGGACTGATGAAATCAAGATTGAACTCTTTGGCCTGAATGCCAAGCATCACGTCTGGAGGAAACCTGGCACCATCCCTACAGTGAAGCATGGTGGTGGCAGCATCATGCTGTGGGGGATGTTTTTCAGCGGCAGGGACTGGGAGACTAGTCAAGATTGAGGTAAAGATGAACGGAGATCCTTGATGAAATCCTGCTCAGGACCTCAGACCGGGGCGGAGGTTCACCTTCCAACAGAACAACGACCCTAAGCACACAGCCAAGCCTCTGAATGTCCGTGAGTGGCCCAGCCAGAGCTCAGACTTGAACCCAGTCTAACATCTCTGGAGAGACCTGAACTTAGCTGTGCAGTCACGCTCCCCATCCAACATGACAGAGCTTGAGAGGATCTGCAGAGAAGAATGGGGGAAACTCCCCAAATACAGGTGTGCCAAGCTTGTAGCGTCATACCCAAGAAGACTTGAGTCTGTAATTGCTGCCAAAGGTGCTTCAACAAAGTACTGAGTAAAGAGTCTGAATACCTACTATGTAAATGTGATATTTATGTTTTATTTTTTATTAATTTGCAAAAAAATCTAAACTCTTTTTGCATTTTCATTATGGGGTATTGTGTGTAGATTGACGAGAGAAAAAAAACATTTTTATCCATTTTAGAATAAGGTTTTAATGTAACAAAATGTGGAAAAAGTCAACAGGTCTGAATACTTTCCAAAAGCACTGTATGTATTGGCCATTTAGAGGCTTTGAAGCCACCGGTCGGCCATATTGGCACACCCAAGTAGGAGAAGTCCTTTTTTATTGTATTAGACTCACTAACATTAGTGATCTCCAAAAATGATGCTGTTTTTATATATTTTAAAAAATTTATTTTGATGTTTAGCTCACATAATATAATTTAAAAGTATGCATTAAGGTGTATTTAATAGAATAAATGTGGCAGAAATGAATATAGACATGAATAAATGCATTTCTATAGCTTCCAAAATATTTTTTTAATGGTTGGGTAGTGGCAAGATGGAGGCACGGTGGCTTCAAAACAGCGCCCCCTATCAGTCACCGAGTGTATACATAAATTAATGATATCCTCACTGCCCTCTGACAATAAGTATAAAAAATACTTTCTTCTTAGCTGATGATCTTGACCTGTGATTCATCTCTCTCCTGCATTACAACTTGACTTCAACTTCTGGGTGTCTGTAAACCGTTTGTTGGGCTTTTTGTGTTGCTGTCATATCATTCAACTTGTGCGTTGATCGATTGCCTCCTGCATGCTTGTACTTATTACCTGACTGATACCCGCATAGGCTGAGCTGCCAACTGAGACAGTTGTGCCGTTGTCATCTGAGACACTGGAATAAAACATTTAGCAAATAGTTTGTAAGCAGATATACGCTGGCCTCGCTCTCCCCTGGTTTCTGTAGCAGAAGTGAGCTTAGGGACTGGTGCTAGAAGTGCTTTTTGTACCATAGGAGCTGCAGCAGCTGTATCCAGTCACTGTGTGAACAATGGGAGAAGAAAAGGCCCCCACACTAGCAGGAAAGGCACTTAACACACACTTACAAACTCTCTAACACACACTCATACATACTTACAGACTAGCCCGTTCAAACACTCACAAGTAGCAAACGATGCCACTATGCAAGTTCATTGAGTTTATGAAGGAACGGCGCCACATCTAAGTGATTGAGTGGCCTGAACAACACCCCTCTCAACACACACACACATAGATTTGTATTGGTATCCTTGTGGGGACCAAATAATTGTTTCCCATCCAAAATCCTATTTTCCCTAACCCTAAATCTAACCCTAACCTTAACCCCACACCCCTAACCCTAACCCTAAAACAATATCTAACCCTAAACTTAAACCTAACCGTAACCCCTAACCCTAACCTTAACTCCAAATGTTCCTTGTTTTACTATCCTTGTGAGGACTTCTGGTAAACAAAAACACACACACACACACACTAATACAAACACAAACACACACAGTTAGGGGATACCCCAGCACATGATAACTGAGACCCTGTTAAAGAGTTGCATAGGGAAGGGTCCCTGAAATGAATGACCTATGATTTAATGCTATGACTGAGGTAGTCTGGTGTCCCACATAGTGACAACAGTGGCCTCACAGGCGTATCAGGCCCGTTCATCCCACCAAGCACGTCTTATGGGTGATGCCATCATGTCTCAGAAAACGTCGCTGTGTGGGAGCGGACGGAAAGTTGACGAACCAAACGGAAAATCGATATCAGTGCCAAACCAGGTCAATAAGTAATGACTCGAGGTCCTCTGGACGCAAATGTTGCAGTCGACCTGCGAAGCTCTTGGACTCCATGACATCACTGCCAGTATCACGTCACGCCCAACCTCAGGCCATTGTGCTAATCAGCAATAGATCGGCACGCGGCCACACAATGACATCGCTGTCATGTGGGAAAGCATCCAGAGAGGACATGCCCTTCACTGGCTAGCCTATTCCCAGCATTGTAGAAAACCCTCTCTCAAACCTTCTCTCTAGCCCTGGGACAGAGACACAACTTTGGGACTTCTAACTCTGTGGGACTTCTAACTCTGTGGGACTTCTAACTCTGTGGGACATCTAACTCTGTGGGACATCTAACTGTGGGACTTCTAACTCCGTGGGACTTCTAACTCTGTGGGACATCTAACTCTGTGGGACATCTAACTCTGTGGGACAACTAACTGTGGGACTTCTAACTCCGTGGGACATCTAACTCTGTGGGACATCTAACTCTGTGGGACATCTAACTCTGTGGGACTTCTAACTGCACCAAATAGTTACCCCCCGCTGCAGCCTAAAGGCGTACACATGCTTTACAGACAAAAACGTTTGGTAGAGTTTATGACAACATTTTGTGATGTTTTGGTTCGTTGTGGACTTTGTGTTTTTTTGGGAGGGAGGGGCTGTTTGTGCACACAACATTTTTTCTGGAGGCAAGCCCAGGTTCAGAGCCAAAGTTTACGCCCCTTCAGCGGTGATTGGTCAACAGTCACTGCTCTATTAATTTTTTTAAAGGGGGGGGGGGTTGATCAGCTTTAATATCGCAAATAGATTGTGGCTTCTATCAATGTAATTGTCTGCAAAATTTCCAATCCCCCATATATATGTTTTATAAATATATATATATATATATATATATATATATATATATATTATTGTAAATATATACAGTACCAGTTGAAAGTTTGGACACACCTACTCATTCCAGGGTTTATCTTTATTTTTCTACATTGTAGAATAATAGTGAAGACATCACAACTATGAAATGACACATATGGAACCATATAGTAACCAAAAAAGTGTTAAACAAATCAAAATATATTTTATATTTGAGATTCTTCAAAGTTTCCACCCTTGCCCTGACGACAGCTTTGCACACTATTGGCATTCCTGAAGTATTCACTTGGAATGCATTTCAATTAGCAGGTGTGCCTTCTTAAAAGTACATTTATGGAATTTCTTTCCTTCTTAGTGCGTTTGAGTCAATCAGTTGTGTTGTGACAATGTAGTGTGGTATACAGAAAATAGCCCTATTTGGTAAAAGACCAAGTCCATTTTATGGCAAGAACAGCTCAAATAAGCAAAGAGAAGCGACAGTCTATCATTACTTTAAGACATGAAAGTCAGTCAATCCGGAACATTTCAAGAACCTTGAAAGTTTCTTCAAGTGCAGTCGCAAAAACCAGCAAGCTCTACGATGAAACTGGCTCTCATGAGAACCCAGAGTTACCTCTGCTACAGAGAATAAGTTAATTAGAGTTACCAGCCTCAGAAATTGCACATCTCAACATCAACTGTTCAGAGGGGTGTGAATCAGGCCTTCATTGTCGAATTCCTGCAAAGAAACCACCACTAAAGAACACCAATAAGACGAAGAGACTTGCTGGTCAAGAAACAAGAGCAATGGACATTAGACTGGTGGAAATCTGTCCTTTGGTCTGATGATTCAAAATTTTAGATTTTTGGTTCTAACTGCCATGTCTTTGTGAGACACAGAGTAGGTGAATGGATGAGCTCCGCATGTGTGGTTCCCACCATGAAGCATGGAGGAGGAGTTGTGATGGTGTGGGGGTGCTTTGCTGGTGACACTGTCAGTGATTTATTTAGAACTCAATGCACACAGCATTCTGCAGTGGTACGCCATCTAGTTTGCACTTAGTGGGACTATCATTTGTTTTTCAACAGGACAATAACACAAAACACACCTCCAGGCTGTATAAGGGCTATTTGACCAAGAAGGAGAGTGATGGAGTGCTGCATCAGATGACCTGGCCTCCACAATCACCTGACCTCAACCCAATTGAGATAGTTTGGGATGAGTTGGACTGCAGAGTGAAGGAAAAGCAGCCAACAAGTGCTCAGAATATGTGGGAACTCCTTCAAGACTTTTGGAAAACATTCTTCATGAAGCTGGTTGAGAGAATGCCAAGTGTGCAAAGCTGTCGTCAAGGCAAGGGTGGCTACTTTGAATAACCTCAAATATAAAATATATTTAGATTTGTTTCACACTTTTTTGATTACTACATGATTGCATATGTGTTATTTCATAGTTTTTATGTCTTCACTATTATTATACAATGTAGAAAATAGTTTTAAAAAATAAAGAAAAACTCTTGAATGAGTAGGTTTGTCCACAATTTGACTGGTACTGTATACAGTGGGGCAAAAAAGTATTTAGTCAGCCACCAATTGTGCACTTTCTTCCACTTAAAAAGATGAGAGAGGCCTGTAATTTTCATCATAGGTACACTTCAACTATGACACACAAAATGAGAAAAAAAATCCAGAAAATCACATTGTAGGATTTTTAATGAATTTATTTGCAAATTATGGTGGAAAATAAGTATTTGGTCAATAACAAAAGTTTATCTCAATACTTTGTTATATACCCTTTGTTGGCAATGACAGAGGTCAAACATTTTCTGTAAGTCTTCACAAGGTTTTCACACACTGTTGCTGGTATTTTGGCCCATTCCTCCATGCAGATCTCCTCTAGAGCAGTGATGTTTTGGGGCTGTTGCTGGGCAACACAGACTTTCAACTCCCTCCAAAGATTTTCTATGGGGTTGAGATCTGGAGACTGGCTAGGCCACTCCAGGACCTTGAAATGCGTCTTACAAAGCCACTCCTTCGTTGCCCGGGCGGTGTGTTTGGGATCATTATTATGCTGAAAGACCCAGGCACGTTTCATCTTCAATGCCCTTGCTGATGGAAGGAGGTTTTCACTCAAAATCTCACGATACATGGTCCCATTCATTCTTTCCTTTACAAGTAACACATCTTGACAAAAACGTCAAAATTAATGACAGATTCTTGTTTTTAAGGGGCCATAAACTGGCACAACACATCTCTGTTGCTAGGTCAGGTTGTAAGGATTGCCTTATCAAACTATGGGGTCAGCCAATCACAGATGCCCAATTACTTGCCTCTTTCTCTCAGTCTTCAGCAGCAGAGTGAGGAGCTCTGCCCTGCAAACCAACAGCTGGGCCACAACCCATGGACCTTCTTCCTGCAGCCCTGGACTCTCCCAACACACGCTAGTGTTAGTGCATCACTGACCTATGTAAGTGAACTAGGACACTGCTATTTAACCATGTTGTGTATGTATAGTTTGAATGTTAGGTTGTTATGTAGTAATAAACTACCTATTGCCCAACCTAAGATAGCATCCCCCATGGTCATATTCTAGAGGCCTACTGTTCACATATTAGCGTTGCCACTAAATGTAAACGGCATATGTCACTATGCCCCAATTTGTAGCCTAGCATGTAATTGTATATACTACCATGTGCTATATTAGCCCCAGCAGCCAACACGGTTAGCCCAACCCTACTAACAGTTGTATCTGTACATGCTGTTTATATTAGTTGCCATGTTAGCCTTCAGGCATTCTTTAATTCCTTCTTTCTTAGGAACCACTTCTACTAGTCCCCTCTTGCTACGTTGCTGTGTGTGTGTCTTAAGTGTGTGCAATAAAGTGTGTTCTGTACAAAGTTTATCATTCTGTCAATCAACTGATGGCCCAAATCAGCTCATCACACAACAGTAGCGTAGCCTATTAACAGTGTTCACACCGTTCATTATGTGACAATGGCCAGGCTAGAATGTAGCCTATTGGAATATAATCAAATATCAAGGGGCCTATTGCAGCCATCGATGACACTAGATCATCGCCAGCTGATGTCTCGTTAAGCCATCAATACGTTCTAAAATCATCAAATGTTGGTCATTGGTCACCTCATTACTGCTCCCTAAAAGACGATATCGGTGTTGCCTTAACGTTAGTCCTGCTTGCAACCAAAGTCTTTAAAGATAACCCTCTGGTTGGTATTGTATTATTTATTTGACAAGCTTTTATTTAGTTTCCCATTTATTTTATTCAAAAGGTATGGTCATTTCTTATCAAGATCTGGGGTAAAATATCCCTTGACTGTCCATATTTCAAATGTATAAATAAATAAATAAATCGGGGGGGGATCTAGTTATTTTTTGCGGGAAGGACATGGGCTGGAATCAAACCCACACTGACACGGTAGGCCTATATGTGCACACTGAAGGCAGTGGCCCTATCCGCTCGTCCAATTTAGCTCAATTTTGACCTTGACACTTCTATGTCATAGCCTAGTGGAGACCAATATGTATATTGTATTATTAATCTGTAAAAAACAATGGTTGTTGATGTGTATGGCTGCATTTCAGATGCATTTCTGTACATTTGAATGTTTCAGTCATAGGACCTAGGCCCAGCGTTTCAGCGTTTGAGCAAGGTAATTATTTTGATTGCAAGCCCTGATCCCAATGACTTGACTTCCCCCACATGGAGATAAAGAGAACTGCTCATTTTCAGGGGCTCACGAGGCTCTATGAATTTCGTCATGCAGCAGGAAAATTCTTTGACACAAAAGAGTGATCAATTTAAAATCCATTTAGCAGGCACTTTGATCCAGAGAAACTTACAGGAGCAATTAGAGTTAAGTGCTTTGCAGGGAACATCGTCACATAGCAGGTTTTGGGGATTAGAACCAGCAATTTTTTGCTTACTGGCCTAATGCTCTGAACCACTAAACTACCTGTCGCCCGACATATGTACCTATATTTAACCGTTACCTCTTTCGGGGACCATCACCAGTTGGTGGTTCTCTTTCTCAAACTTCATGAGTAAAGGACCTAGGCAATCAGCAGCATCTGGCCTAATAGCTGAAATCCCAACCTCCAGCAGGTGTGATGACTTCAGACCAAAAGTGTATTAATGATCAATTAGAAAATATCTACAAGGACCTTTACTCATCAGAAGCAAATGATTGCTATTTAACCACACTGTCCATTTCTTTGTGATTCTTTAAGAAGCCCATCTCTGTAGCAACGATTGACTGGGCAATAAAATCAATGAAAACGGGTAAGGCCTCGGGTCCAGATGGTTAACCGATTGAGTTAAAAAAATATATGTATCCTAAGCTGGCACCCTTATTATGCAAAGTCTACGCTGAGGCACTTACGCAAGGGCCACTCCCCCGAACCATGTCACAGGCCATAATATCAGTCCTCCTTAAAAAGGGGAAAGACCCGCTGAAATTTGAGTCGTAGTGTCATGTCAGTCTGCTTTCCTGTGACTATAAGATACTTACTAAGGGTCTGGCTATCCGACTAGAAGCAGTTATGTCTACAGTAATACACCGGGATTAGGCAGGTTTTATCACGGGTAGACAATCATTCGGTAACCTACAGCGCTTATTTCATATTCTTTACTCACCAAATTCTTCTGGTTCCCCAGAAGGCCTTTGAATGTATTGCATTTTTACTGCACTTGATAGATTTGTAATTGGCCTTACTTTTGTCTCGTGGATAATGGTCCTGGATTCAGCTCCTCACGCAGCTGTTCGTACTAACAGCACCCTCTCACAATATTTCTCCCTGCACTTGGGCTCCCAAGTGGCACAGTGGTCTAAGGCACTGCATCTCAGCTAGAGGTGTCACTACAGACAACCTGGTTTGAATCCAGACTGTATCACAACTGGCCATGATTGGGAATCCCATAGGGCGGTGCACAATTGGCCCACTGTCGTCTGAGTTTGGCCGGTGTCGGCCGTCATTGTAAATAAGAATTTGTTCTTAACTGACTTGCCTAGTGAAATAAAGGTTAAATCAAATAGAGGAAATTGTCAGGGCTGTTCAATGAGTCCTCTGCTATTTGATATAGCCATCAAACTCCAAGCCATCTTTCTATATTATGGTTAACATAACACATTGCCTTATTACCACTGTGTATTACATTCTTTAATTCCTACTTTCCTAGAAACCACTTCTACTAGTCCCCTCTTGCTACGTCCATGTACATCTGGGGATGACAGGTATAAGTTGAGGAGGGCAGTTCCACAAACTGTCTCTGTATGCTGACAGCCTCCTACTAAACATCAGACCCCATCACATCTATCCCAATCCCTTGCAATAGAATCTCCAGATTTCCGCAGTAGCTCCCAATACTTTCACCTATTTAGGAGTCTGTGTGACTGTGACATTCAAAAGCCTCAATCTCAATCACTGGTCGACACTCCCCATATCACAGTATACCATTTACTTAGAGAGCACAGTATACCATCTAGTTAGAGAGCACAGTATACCATCTAGGTAGAGAGCACCATATACCATCTAGTTAGAGAGCACCATATACCATCTACTTAGAGAGCACCGTATACCATCTAGTTAGAGAGCACAGTATACCATCTAGTTAGAGAGCACAGTATACCATCTAGTTAGAGAGCACAGTATACCATCTAGGTAGAGAGCACCATATACCATCTAGTTAGAGAGCACCATATACCATCTACTTAGAGAGCACTTATACCATCTAGTTAGAGAGCACCGTATACCATCTAGTTAGAGAGCACAGTATACCATCTAGTTAGAGAGCACAGTATACCATCTAGTTAGAGAGCACAGTATACCATCTAGTTAGAGAGCACAGTATACCATCTAGTTAGAGAGCACAGTATACCATCTAGTTAGAGAGCACCGTATACCATCTAGTTAGAGAGCACCATATACCATCTAGTTAGAGAGTACGTATACCATCTAGTTAGAGAGCACAGTATACCATCTAGTTAGAGAGCACCATATACCATCTAGTTAGAGAGCACAGTATACCATCTAGTTAGAGAGCACAGTATACCATCTAGTTAGAGAGCACAGTATACCATCTAGTTAGAGAGCACAGTATACCATCTAGTTAGAGAGCACAGTATACCATCTAGTTAGAGAGCACCATATACCATCTAGTTAGAGAGCACAGTATACCATCTAGTTAGAGAGCACAGTATACCATCTAGTTAGAGAGCACAGTATACCATCTAGTTAGAGAGCACCGTATACCATCTAGTTAGAGAGCACCATATACCATCTACTTAGAGAGCACTTATACCATCTAGTTAGAGAGCACCGTATACCATCTAGTTAGAGAGCACAGTATACCATCTAGTTAGAGAGCACAGTATACCATCTAGTTAGAGAGCACAGTATACCATCTAGTTAGAGAGCACAGTATACCATCTAGTTAGAGAGCACAGTATACCATCTAGTTAGAGAGCACAGTATACCATCTAGTTAGAGAGCACAGTATACCATCTAGTTAGAGAGCACAGTATACCCCAGACACATTTCTTCGGGTACTTCTAGATTCGCAACTTTACAAAAAAGATGTTCACCTCTTTCCCTTCTCTCCCACCCACGAGCTGTCAAATGAACCCGTGTTCTTCTAATGATAAACATCTAGCTAGCTAGTTAGCTCACATTCCAATTTCAAGTCTTTCTAAACTAAAATCTGACTAACTCAGAAATATGAAGTTATTTCAGAATCAAACGTAATTGGCTAGCACATCATGCTTTGTGACATTAAGCTAGCTAGATATCCCCAGTTAGATCATGTGTTTTCACTTATTGCATCTGCATGCTTGTTACGTTCCTCCTGGTGCACCCGTTAGTTTGTGAGCTGGCTGCTCGTTCTAAATAGTGTAATCTAATCAGTGGTGGAAAATGTACCCAATTGTCATACTTGGGTAAACATAAAGATACCTTAATAGAAAATGGCTCAAGCAAAAGTGAAAGTTACCCAGTAAAACATTACTCGAGTAAAAGTCTAAAAGTATTTGGTTCTAAATATACTTAAGTATCAAAAGTAAAGGAGTAAAAATGTCTAATTCCTTATATTAAGCAAACCAGACGGCACCATTTAAAAATATATATATATTTACAGATTGCCACACGCACACTCCAACACTCAGACATCATTTATAAAAGAAGCATGTGTGTCTGCCAGGTCAGAGGCAGTAGGGATGAGGGATGTTCTCTTGATAAGTGTGTGAATTGGACCATTTTCCTGTCCTGCTAAGCATTCAAAATGTAACGAGTACTTTTGGGTGTCAGGGAAAATGTATGAAGTAAAAAGTGCATTATTTTCTATAGAAATGTGGTAAAGTAAAAATGGTCAAAAATATAAATAAGTAGTACTTTCAAGTATTTTTACTTAAGTACTTTAGATCACTGAATCTGTTCAAAACAATGGCAGCATGTGCAGCTATGATCATTCGGTTTTTGACATGCAAAAGTGAAATAGGTGTATTTATGCTGTTGTTTAAATGCATAGATTGCTTTATATATCTTAGAGAAAAAAATACTGGCCGGTCGAAAAATGACAGAAATCATATTTCTGTCATTTTACTTTGTTTACAAAACTCCAACCACCCCCCAGCCCGGGTATTCAGCCAATCAATGGCAGCCACTGGTTTTTGATTAGACCTTGATTAGACCTGTGCTGCGTGTGTCAAGACAGATGGATGTCATCCAGAGAGCAAAACTCCATCTTATAGACACAACGTCAGGACACAGCTGTCAAAACGGAAGAATTGTAAGATGATCAAACGATTTCTATTCCTAATATTTCCTGTTTTTCTTTTTTTTTCTGAAGCCAAGTAAAAGGATTTGTCATAGAGACCCCCTTTCTTCTACAGGTGACTACTGACTACAGTGCGGCGCAACACTTAACCTTCACTCTCATGTAAGCCAGTGGTCCGTGAAGCTTCATCAACTTTATGAGATGGACAGTCGGAGAGGACAGGCCTAAAAGCTTGTTTATGAAAGAGAGTGTTTGCTTTGGAGCCTCCAAATGGACCCAGGAGAAGACCAAGGGAGAGCGAGAGAGAGAAAAAAGAGAGGTCAATTGATTCCTGGAACGCCTTTCTGTAAACAGTGAGCAATAATTCCTCCCTGAGCTTTTAAACATGAATTAATGTAAATTCCAGGCGTTTTTAAGTCTGTCTCTGACGCTCTGTCTCACCGGCGCACAGGAATTTCGTAGGGGTGTGTGAATCTCAAAGTAATGGCATTCCTGCCTGGCTACATTACTGCTATTTCCAAACAATCAATCACAGCCCAGTAACAGTGTGTTACAAGGAGAAAAAGGGCCAGGGAATATTGGGGTGGGTGGGGAGATGGAGGTGGAAGGAGTGGATAAAAAAGGCCTTAACACCAGATAGCCAATGTTTTTAGGTTCCTGGACCTTGATAGCTCAAGGGCAGCTTGTTAGCAACTGATTGCTGTCTGTTAAGGCCCAAACTGTCGAGATTAGCTGTCCTGAGGCATCTCCGACATCCACAGCTTTCCATGAGGTCAAGTACTGCAGTCAAGGAGGCAATGCACCTAACGTCCCACTGCAGTTGATACCACTGTTTAGAAAATATCCTCCTTATGCATACGGCTGGGTGAGCCACATGGTCCTCGCTGAAAGCACTGCCGCCCTTTGATCCACCAACCAAGAGGTCACAAACCTATCAGAGCAAATACTCCTCAGATGTTCTAGCGAGGGTGGGCGTTTCTCCATGAGGACATCCCCTCCCCTTGTTAAACAAAGTTGCACATTTGCTCAGATGTTTAGGTTCACCCTAAGGCTGCTTTCTTGCCCTTCACCTAGGAGTGACATCACACCAACAGCGACGGACACCCTCGTGGAATGTCAACGAATCCTGGTAAGTATTCAGACAAGGGGACATAAAGAGACTTTGTGGACCCCATAGCGTGAGAAAAGCAATCTGAGGGTAGTAAGAGGTGGTGGGAAGAGTTCCTTCTTGTCTGACAGTGACATTTCACATGCCTTTTTACATCATTGACAGCCGCCACATGTGTTCTGCTCACACTCTATAATGTTCGCTTACTCTGAAGGGAGGCACTATGTCATGAAGCAAAATAAATGGGCGTTCACCGTAGTGTCCTAAACATTCGCTTTTAATCAGCCTGCTGGAAGGATTTGAGATACGGCATCAATTGGAAACGAATGGTCATTGATGGGGTCTCTCTAAATGAACTAAAGCTGGCATCAGAAGTTTGACCCATCCACCTATCCATGACAGCCAGATTAGTGTGTTTCCACCCATCATAGGAGAATAATGTAGGGAATTACTCATAGGCCTCATCTATCTAGCTATGTCTTTGTTAACCAGATAATCAAAACTGTGTGAATTCAAATGTTCCACAAAAATGAGATTCTTTAAAAAGAAGTGTCCCCTAGTAAAAAAAGATTACCATTGGATGGTTCACCTGAAGGATGGAACCTCTGGTAAGTGCACCCTGAACTTTAAATAGCTATTGCTTTTCTTTAAAATGATGTCATTAATTTTTCAGTCAGGGATTATGTGTCATCAAAAGTGGAATGATGAGCACAATAAAAAACGGAGTTTATCACTAAAATCCATAGCTTATAATATTGTCTATAGTCCAACATTTTCCCTTAAAATCATATGCAAAACAAACTCAAAGCAAGATACATGGGTGCTGCAAGCGAGTCCACAGCCTGTGATTTCCCACAAAAGCAAAGTATCCTCATCTCTGAAAAGGTTCTATGCATATGTAGAATCTTAATTTGATCACCCTGTTGCAGAATAACTCTCCTGCAATGTAGGACATTTAAAACTTGTAGTGTATTTGAGGTTTAAAAAGGTGTCTGATGTTTGTAATTATTGATTCATTATTCATTGTTATTATTTCATTTTATTATTATAATTT
Source organism: Oncorhynchus masou masou (assembly GCF_036934945.1). Classification (NCBI taxonomy): domain Eukaryota; kingdom Metazoa; phylum Chordata; class Actinopteri; order Salmoniformes; family Salmonidae; genus Oncorhynchus; species Oncorhynchus masou. Next base: position 64,911,854 of record NC_088243.1, on the reverse strand, counting down.
CAGCTTTGAAAGTTCAGATTAGATTTTTCCTTATGAAAAATGTATCAATCCCTGCAAAGTGGCATTTGATTAAAATCCACATAGTAATACAAATGTCCTGTTGCTGCAGGATTATTTTCCTGCTGTAGAAAACTGGCTCAAATTAAGATCCTACATCTGTATATGAGGTAGTGAGGAGAATACTACACAAGCTAAAAAGGAGAACTGGAAAGAGGAAAGAATACGCTTTCTTTCTCTCTCCCCTTGCTCAGTGATCCAGTACAGTGCACACAAAAGCTACTGTGTGCCAGTGCAATGTGCTGTATAATCCAACTAGGCCTACAGTAGTTGGATTGAATGAGGAGAAAAGCTTGGAAGGCATTTTATATGAGCAGTCCCGTAAACTATTATTTTGAACAAAAAAACTATTTTTGTAACGGTATAAAACTCATGGTAAAACAAATAGATGTCTTTCTTTTTGAGCATTTTTTTCAGTGTAGGCATACCCTTTTGGTCATAAAACCTGTTTGGATCAAAGGAACACTTTCAAATGTATGGTAATGGTAGCTAGAGGTATTATTGATACAGTTACTCCTTGCCCTCTATGTTGCGCTGTCTTAGTGAGCCTTTGCAGCGAGGGTAGATCTTAGTGAGCCTTTTCAGCCAGGGTAGATCTTAGTGAGCCTTTTCAGCGATGGCAGATCTTAGTGAGCCTTTTCAGCGAGGGTAGATCTTAGTGAGCCTTTTCAGCGAGGGCAGATCTTAGTGAGCCTTTTCAGCGAGGGCAGATCTTAGTGAGCCTTTGCAGCGAGGGCAGATCTTAGTGAGCCTTTGCAGCGAGGGCAGATCTTAGTGAGCCTTTTCAGCGAGGGCAGATCTAAGTGAGCCTTTTCAGCGAGGGTAGATCTTAGTGAGCCTTTTCAGCGAGGGTAGATCTTAGTGAGCCTTTTCAGCGAGGGTAGATCTTAGTGAGCCTTTTCAGCGAGGGTAGATCTTAGTGAGCCTTTGCAGCGAGGGCAGATCTTAGTGAGCCTTTGCAGCGAGGGTAGATCTTAGTGAGCCTTTGCAGCGAGGGTAGATCTTAGTGAGCCTTTTCAGCGAGGGTAGATCTTAGTGAGCCTTTTCAGCGATGGCAGATCTTAGTGAGCCTTTGCAGCGAGGGTAGATCTTAGTGAGCCTTTGCAGCGAGGGCAGATCTTAGTGAGCCTTTGCAGCGAGGGCAGATCTTAGTGAGCCTTTTCAGCGAGGGCAGATCTTAGTGAGCCTTTGCAGCGAGGGTAGATCTTAGAGAGCCTTTGCAGCGAGGGCAGATCTTAGTGAGCCTTTGCAGCGAGGGTAGATCTTAGTGAGCCTTTGCAGCGAGGGTAGATCTTAGTGAGCCTTTGCAGCGAGGGTAGATCTTAGTGAGCCTTTGCAGCGAGGGTAGATCTTAGTGAGCCTTTGCAGCGAGGGCAGATCTTAGTGAGCCTTTGCAGCGAGGGTAGATCTTAGTGAGCCTTTGCAGCGAGGTTAGATCTTAGTGAGCCTTTGCAGCCAGCCAGCCTAAATCAATCAATTGTGATTCAAAACACTTCACCACACTATGTTTTAACTTCACTGTGAAGAATCAGTCAGTTGTGGATTCCACGCAGGACAAGCAATTTCATTTTCTTTCACACCAATGAAATGTAAAACATTCTTTCAAAAACTCTTAACTCAAATATGTGTTTCATTTTAAATGAGAAGTTAGTGCATTTAGTCCAGATTTTTGCCTTAAACTCTCTTTGTCCTTTCGGCTCTATAGTCTATTTAATCCATGCTTGTAATGCTTTATACATTTACATTTAAGTCATTTAGCAGACGCTCTTATCCAGAGCGACTTATGTTTAGAGGATCAGAATTATTGCAAACTGGTATTTTGTATCGTGGAATGTTTATCCTAGAAACACTTCTCAATGGCTGTTCCCTATAGAAGTAGAATACACTATTTGTCATCATCTTTCAAAGGCAGAAATCCCAGTAGTGATTCACTTTGGGCAGTGATGATAGGGGACAGGAAAGTACAATTATCCACTGAGTTTGTAAGATAAAATAGCATTGTGGCTCCAGGTGGGCACAGTGATGCCAATTGATTGTACTATTGTGTAGCAAATCATATCAGGATGATGTACTCCACACATTCTAGGCACCACTACCAAAGGCCACAATTCTTAACTGTCAATGTGTCAATGCATGCATTATTACGATATCATTGAGTGTCACCTCGACTGAAAATGATTTGAAGTTTCAATGTCACCTGCACAAGTACAGTGAAATGCCTTTCTTGCAAACTCAACAATGCAATAATCAATAACAATGTAACACGAGAAAAAAACACAAGAAATAAGAAGAAATATGAAGAACACAATATGTAAGCAAGCATACTGTATACAGGGTCAGTTCTAATTCCATATTTACAATGTGCAGGAATACTGGAGTAATGGAGGTACATTTAACCTTTATTTAACTAGGCAAGTCAGTTAAGAACACATTCTTATTTACAATGACGGCCTACACCGGCCAAACCCGGACGACTCTGGGCCAATTGTGCGCCGCCCTATGGGACTCCCAATAACAGCCGGTTGTGATACAGCCTGGAATTGAACCAGGGTGTCTGCCTCTAGCACTGAGATGCAGTGCCTTAGATTGCTGCTCCCCTTGGGAGCCCCGTATAGGGGTACGGGGACTATGCAACAGGATATAAGATAAATAGAGTAGCAGCAGCTTAGATGTGAGTGGGTGCGTGTGTAGAGTCAGTATAAATGTATGTGCATATTATTTGTGAGTGAGCAGATGATGGAGTGAGTGTGTGTGTAGGGCCCTGTGAGTGTGCACAGTGCAGAAATAGGTCAATAAAGATTCAAGGTTAACTCAGAGAGTCTGGGTAGATATTTGTTAGCTATTTATCAGTCTTCTTGCTTGGACATAGAAGCTGTTCAAGAGCCTGTTGGTGCCAGACTTGATGAACCGGTACCGCTTGCCATGCGGAAGCAGAGAGAATAGTCTATGGCTTGGGTGGTTGGAGTCTTTGACGATTTTCTGGCCTTCCTTCCACACTGCCTGATATAGATGCCATGGATGGCAGGGAGCTCGGCCCCAGTGATGTACTGCGCTGTTCGCACCACCCACCAGGTGCTATTGTGGTGATTGAGGACTATTGCCACACGAGGTGCTATTGCGGTGATCGAAGACTATTGTCATACCAGGAGGTATTGCGGTGATCGAGGACTATTGTCATACCAGGAGCTATTGCGGTGATCGAGGACTATTGCCATACCAGGTGCTATTGCGGTGATCGGGGGCTATTGCCGTACAAGGTGCTATTACGGTGATCGAGGGCTATTGCCATACCAGACAGTGATGCAGCCAGACAAAATGCCCTCAATGGCACAGCTGTAGAATTGTTTGAGGATTTGAGGGCCCATGCCAAACCTTTTCAACCTCCTTCTTCACGACCGTGCACGTGTGTTTGGACCATTTTAAGTCTTTAGTGATTTGGACCATCTGCTTCACTACAGCCCCGTCTATGTGGATGGGGGTGTGCTCTCCCCTCCTGTTTCCTGTAGTCCACGATCAGCTTCTTGGTCTTACTGACATTGAGGGAAAGGTTGTTGTTCTGGCACTACACTGTCACTTCCTGGTAGCTGACGCATCATCGCTGGTGATCAGGCCTACCACCGTTGTGTCGTCAACAAACTTGATGATGGTGTGGGAGTCGTGTGTGGCCACGCAGTCGTAGGTGAACAGGGAGTGCAGGAGGGGACAAAGCACACACCCCTGTGGGGCCTCTGTGTTGAGGGTCAGCGTGGGAGAGGTGATGTTGCCTACCCTCACCACCTGGGATCAGCCCGTCAGGAGGTCCAGGACCCAGTTGCAGAGGGAGGTATTCAGACCCAGAATCCTAAGCTTGGTGACGAGCTTGGAGGGGACAATGGTGTTGAACGCTGAGCTGTAGTCAATGAACATCATTCTCACGTAGGTATTCCTCTTATATAGGTTGGTTAGGGCAGTGTTGAGAGCAATTGAGACTGCGTCATCTATGGATCTATTGGGGAGGTATGCAAATTGGAGTGGGTCTGGGATGGTGGAGTTGATGTGTGCCATAGCCAGCCTCTTCCTGATTACAGAAGTGAGTGCTAAAGGGTGGTAGTCATTGTGGCTTGACAGGAAAGATGGTGGTCATCTTAAAACATGTGGGGGATTACAGACTGGGACTTCTTGCAGGACTTCTTGTGCTAATTCCTGTCCTCGGCCGTAGCCTCAAGGTTGTCTACAATAGCTCTGTGTGCGGTAACCGTTTCCTTTAGTTTAGCGCCAACCTCAGTGTTAATCCAGGGCTTTTGATTGGGGATGCAGCCGATACATTTTCTGATGAAGCCGGTGACGGAGGTGGTTACCTCTTCAATGTTACCAGAGGAGTCTCTGGACATAGTCCAATCAATGCAACAAAGCTGTCCTGTAGCATAATCTCTGATTCTGGTGACCATTTCTCAACGGTGCGAGTCACGGGGGCTTCCTGTTTGAGTTTCTGTTTGTAAACAAGAAGCAGGAGTATGGAGTCATGATCTGAAGCCGGAATTGGGGTAAGTAACTATCGATCTGATGTTCAAAAGTTATTGTCGGTTGTAAGAAATAATAGTAGATGCATTTTGTGAAAATAAAGAAAAAATAAATGACAAAATAACCACAAAATAGCTAAGTTGGGTCAGAGCTTGTTAAACGGCGGTCATCCAGTATGGCACCCTCATTTATCATTAGGCAACAGTTTGAACATGGACATACAGCTGTCATGTTCTTGTCATTCTTTTCTCTGAACGGCAGTTATGTTCTAGCCAGCCAAGGTAGAGTCAAACCTTTGGCCAGTTTCTTGATGTTCCAATGACTGTGTGCATTGAACTCCATGACTCTGTTCATCATTGTTCACCTATTGTCACAGCCTCTCCCCTGTCATTGTGGGTGATGTTTAGATATGCTTCATCCTAAGGCCAAATGTAAAATTGGTTCCTTATACCAGTCTCGCGCTTATGATAACTTCCTGGTTCCTGGTGGAAGTTGGATATCACCCAATAAACCTTGTTATTTCATTCTAATATGTGACCTGTCAAAGACAGACAACTCCTTATGTTGAAAAGTATTCATCAGATGTATTTATTTTAAGTACCGATCTACATTGCTACGGCTTTGTGATCAAATAATGGGATATCTTGTTTTTAAGATATGTGTTCAGTGATGGGATATCTTATTTTATTTTCTTAATCCCTGGATATATTGCCAAATTCTAAGCCATATATTGATTCCATATACCTCCATCATGCCCCAGAAACTTACGGATCAACTCGACAATGTGCCATTAATTTAATCTTCCAGGGATTTCCTTATCAAAATATTTTGTTCCAACTTTCATCAAAATATGTCAGTAACCTTGGAATCTGTCAAAATATTTGGGTGCTCTGCGTTTACCTGACGGCAGCTGATTCCATCAAAATAGTTGACTAAAATATTCCGACGTCACAGATTAGTGGGTGTTTTGTTAAACAAAGGCGGATTTGATTCTGAGCAGAGCCGAGCATTCCACCTCACAGCGTTACATAAAGCACGAGGCCTGGACTTGGCATGGCTGCTTGCACAGGGCTTGATGAGAACATGACTGAGCAATGCAAAACCTCTGACCCCGCTCACTTGCTCTCTCTCGCTCGCTAATATGCAGTCATTCAAGAAGGCCCATTAAAGTCCTGCTTCGCTCGCCGTCGGATAAACAAGTCATATCAAAATGTGTCACTTTGCTGAGGTGACGCTAAGCGTAATCCTCTGTCTTTGCATGTGCTTAATGGAGGGAACGCTGCAAATGAGTTTAACCAAATGAAGGAGCACCTGTGACAGGAGTTAAACATTTTCTGTGTTCTTAAGCTCACACACACACAAATACACACACAAATCCAAATGACATTGCTACAACCTAGCCTTGTACACTCTTGCCTGCATCTAGCTGATCTAGGGTGTAATCATTAGTCCAACAGTTCCAAACGAGAGTTTCTATTGGATAAATTCAGGTATGTTTATCCCCGTTTTGTTCTGTTTGCGTCTGTTTAACAAACTTTTTCAACAGAATCGGCAGAATGAATACACCCCTGATCATACGTAAACACACTTCACATTCATAGCAGCCACGTTGTATTCCTTCTATTCATCTACGCGCTCTCATCCTCTCACCTTTTCCCTTCACTTGTGGACTTCAATGCACAACACATATGCTGTATGTGGCCAGGCGAAAAAACCTTTCCAAGCCAAACCACACCATAACCGATACACACAGCATACATTGTTGTCACAGCAATAAATTAGTCAAACCAAAAGCTTACTTTGACTTGGAAGAGTTCCAGTGTTGTGTTGGATAGTCATAGCCGGCTAGCTAATTTCTTAATTTTTGAAGAAATTAATTTCTTAAAAACTGTTCAACTATTGTCTATCTCTTTGAGTCAACAACTCAACATATCTTATGCACTACAGTGCTAGCTAGCGGTAGCTTCTGCTTTAAGTACCCTGGGGCGGCAGGGAAGCCTAGTGGTTAGAGCGTTGGACTAGTAACCGGAAGGTTGCAAGCTCAAACCCCCGAGCTGACATGGTACAAATCTGTTGTTCTGCCCCTGAACAGGCCGTTATTGAAAATAAGAATTTGTTCTTAACTGACTTGCCTAGTTAAATATATTTTTTTTACTAAAAGTAGTAGATTAATTCTCTGACCCTTTGATTGGGTGGACAACATGGCAGTTCATGTTGCAAGAGCTCTGATAGGTTGGAGGACGTCCTCCGGAAGTTGTCATAATTAGGGCTGTGGCGGTCACAAAATTTCATCAGCCGGTGATTGTCAAGCAAATAACTGTCGGTCTCCCGGTAAATAACATAAACACATTTAGCATCTCCTGGCTTCCACCATCTTCTGGCTTACAAGCCACTGATGCTGACCTTTGAAACATCTACATTTTAAAAAGTCGAATAAATCCATTCAATATAGCCTACACCTTCACAATAAATCCATTATTTATTTTAGACAGGTCTAAAGAAGCATGATATGAAGAAAATGTAGTCTATTTTAGAATACCAGAATAGCATATTCTAATTGCTAAGAATTCCATGGCATTATTTTATAGCATGATGAATACAATTGAACAAAGCTGAATAAAATTTAAAGGATATTTTTTCCAAATGATTTGAGGGAGTTCTGTGTTGAGCGGTTAACAAAGAAATAGGTATACCTATATGCTTAATTTATGGTTATTAACTGTAATTGTTCTACAAACGTTGGGCTGTATGTTTTGATTTTTAATACATTGTAAGGCTGCATGATGCGACTCTAATGATTATTTGAAAAAAGTATCTTGAAAAGGCATGCTTTGTTTTTTTGTGCAGGCTGTACACACTACATCAGTCACTCATTCACAATTTGACAAGGACTAGATAATGCCCAGAATTTCACGGTGAAGAAATGCATGCACCCTAAAAAAAATCCATGCCTTTTGCGGCGAGTGACCGTTGTGCCCTTCTCCCTGAGTGTACTCCATCACATGATCAGGTCTTTCTCACAGGCTACAAGTGAAGACAGACATGTTGGGGACGCAACTGCGTGCATTCTTATACAATTCCGGGGTGCATATTGAAGATATTGGAAGAACTGTCCATATTTACTTTTCGTCAGCCAACACGAGTAGGCCTAACGAACAGCAAAAGCACTATGTCAATCTACTATCACCCATAGTACAAAGGTCAACCTATTCTATTCTGTGCTAGAAATAAATATTCCAAACATAGTCTGGGACAGTTGTAGGATGCGATAGATCCCAAATGAATACAACCACTAGCATCAAAATACCTTTTTTACACAATATGGCTGACACAACAGATCAGAATGTTCAGCTTAAAATGTTAATAAACTATTAGGCTATTCCTTCAAGTTATCTGCGCAGCAATGTGCACATGGTAGTAGGCTATAAGCGTAAATGTTCCATTAGTGGAAAACACCATTATCAAAAGTGTAATGCTTTTATCATAAAGGTGCATTTTTATGGGGGAAATGATCTTCCCCAAACTTGAAACTCACACGCTGCTTGTGTATGCCAGGTATTCTCTACACCCCTTGTAAAGCGGACTAATGTGCATAATTTTAAGAGGTTATTTGGCCACTTTGTTGTGATACAAACCTTATTGCAGAAAAAGGCATTGTTTGTTATGCAAGGCATCATTCACAAGTGATAATATATCATTCACAAGTAATAGGCTAATATTGTCACCCATCAAACTATTCTTGATTTAATCTTGTCTTTACATATACTAAATAATATATGGGTGAATTTTGGGGGGATTTAGAATGGACCATTATCATGCATCTATCACGTTTTAATGTATGACCCAGGTGCAGACAGTGTTGAGGAAACAAAAGCTTATTCTTTAAACAGGGGCAGGCAAACGACAGGTCAAGGCAGGCAGGGGCCTTCCAGAGTTCATCAGATGCAAGGTGGACTCCTTGAGTGAATGAACTGGCAACAGACAAACAGAGTACACACATATAAATACACAGGTGATAATGGGGAAGATGGGCGACACCTGGAGGGGGGTGGAGACAAGCACAAAGGCAGGTGAAACAGATCAGGGGGTGACAGCACCTGTATCAAAACATGGGCCTCAGGGAAAAAAATACATGTCATCTATACAGTTAAACAGCTAATGGAGACATTTTATATTCATGCCAGCCAGGTAGGCTATACTCCTGTTGTAAATATAAGCAATGTGCTTAATATTAGGAAAGCTGAGAAGTAAATATAGTAGGCCTAGCCTATAGAAAGCTGATCCTCCTCTATTCAGTAGAGGCCATCACTCTTTTCACGCAATTACCTAGCCTATTGAGATGTTGAGCAATAATTAGATTTTGAAATACATTTGCAATGATGTCAGAGTGATTAGAGGGACAATAAAGTGCTGAGTACCAGGCAGTTATCAAGTTTGGTAGGCTACTAATGACCATCAGCAGCATCAGAAGTCTAATTTCCGTGACTAAACAGTCACATGGAATTTGACTGCCTTCATGACTCGTGACTGCCAGTGTGGCGGTAATACAGTCACCGCAACAGCCCTAGTCATAATTACTGTGTAAGTCTATGGAAGGCGGTGAGAATCATGAGCCTCCTAGGTTTTGTATTGAAGTCATTGTATCCAGAGGAGGACGGAAGCTAGCTGTCCTCCGGCTACACCATGGTGCTACCCTACAGAGTGCTGTTGAGGCTACTGTAAACCTTCATTGGAAAACAGTGTGTTTTAATCAATTATTTGGTGACGTGAATATCATTTGTATAGTTTTATCTACAAAGGATAACGTTTTTAATGTTTCACTATTTTTAGTTGTATGAAATTCACTGCGGAGGGTGGTCCTCCCCTACCTCCTTGGAGGAGCCTCCACTGACAGTCCCACAGATGTACAGCACATGGGTAGTTGTTCTTCCAAATGAACTGGTTGGAGCACAGCTGTTCCTCCTTATGGACTGAGCAGAATTTTGCTAGGAGACAACTCTCTAGGGGGAACACCTCGGGTTCGATAAAATACCCACACATACAGCAGAGGCCCTCCTTTCTCATTTCAACTTTATTTAACAGTCTCATTTTAGTGCTCTGTCTGGCAGATGAGATATCTCTTCTCCCCAGCCCCCTTGAGCCTCAGCCAGCGTGGCCTCAGCAGAGTGGTCTCTTTCAAGTAGGCCTGAACCCAGCAGACCCTTCCTCTGTCACAGACTGATTATTGTCTCTACCTCAGTTCTGGGCTGTGAAGATTCTTTGGGGATTCAATAAACACAGGTGAGTTGGAGCTTTGACAGCGATATGAAATATTCTTATATTGTATAAACATTACATCACCATCCCTATAAGCTGTAACTGGCAATTGTCCATACGGTATTAGTTTTCCTCTTCTGATGGAGAATAAGAGGTCTCTGCTCTGCTCTCGTGGCCTCAGTCTGTTCCTCTCCGCTAACTAAATCCAAAGGTAACACACAGTACATGTGTACTTGTAGAACACTTGTATCACATGAATGTGGTCGAGATTACAGCATGGGTGTTGTAGCCTGGATCTGCAACACATCTCAATCCTATATGTATTATGTAATGCACCTTAGAGATTGCTGCCCTATGTACATAGTCATTGAACACTGGGCACTTTAATAATATTTACATACTGTTTCACCCACTTTATACATACAGTTGAAGTCGGAAGTTTACATACACTGAGGTTGGAGTCATTAAAACTTGTTTTTCAACCACTCCACAAATGTCTTGTTAACAAACTATAGTTTTGGCAAGTCGGTTAGGACATCTACTTTGTGCATGACACAAGTAATTTTTCCAACAATTGTTTACAGACAGACTATTTCACTTATAATTCACTGTATCACAATTAAAGTGGGTCAGAAGTGTACATACACTAAGTTGACTGTGCCTTTAAACAGTTTGGAAAATTCCAGAAAATGATGTCATAGCTGTAGAAGCTTCTGATAGGCTAATTTACATCATTTGAGTTAATTGGAGGTGTACCTGTGGATGTATTTCAAGAACTACCTTCAAACTCAGTGCCTCTTTGCTTGACATCATGGGAAAATCAAAAGAAATCTGCCAAGACCTCAGAAAAATAATTGTAGACCTCCACAAGTCTGGTTCATCCTTAGGAGCAATTTCCAAACGTCTGAAGGTACCACATTCATCTGTACAAACAATAGTACGAATGTATAAACACCAAACTCGCAGCCGTCATACCGCTCAGGAAGGAGACGCATTCTGTCTCCTAGAGATGAACGTACTTTGGTGCGTAAAGTGCAAATCAATCCCAGAACACAGGAAAGGACCTTGTGAAGATGCTGGAGGAAACAGGTACAAAAGTATCTATATCCATAGTAAAAACGAGTCATATATCAACATAACCTGAAAGGTCACTCAGCAAGGAAGAAGCCACTGCTCCAAAACCACCATAAAAAAAGCCAGACTATGGTTTGCAACTGCACATGGGGACAAAGATCGTACTTTTTAGAGAAATGTCCTCTGGTCTGATGAAACAAAAATAGAACTGTTTGGCCATAATGACCATTGTTATGTTTGGAGGAAAAAAGGGGAGGCTTGCAAGCCAAAGAACACCATCTCAACCGTGAAGCACGGGGATGGCAGCATGTTGTGGGGGAGCTTTGCTTCAGAAGGGACTGGTGCACTTCACAAATTAGATGGCATCATGAGGTAGTAAAATTATTTGGATATTGAAGCAACATCTCGAGACATCAGTCAGGTTAAGTTAAAGCTTGGTCGCAAATGGGTCTTCCAAATGGACAATGACCCCAAGCATACTTCCAAAGTTGTGGCAAAATGGCTTAAGGACAACAAAGTCAAGGTATTGGAGTGGCAATCACAAAGCCCTGACATTAATCCTATAGAACATTTGTGGGCAGAACTGAAAAAGCGTGTGCGAGCAAGGAGGCTTACAAACCTGACTCTCTGTCAGGAGGAATGGGCCAAAATTCAACCCAACTTATTGTGGGAAGCTTGTGGAATGCCTCCCGAAACATTTGACCCAAATTAAACAATTTAAAGGAAATGCTACCAAATACTCATATTAGTGTATGTAAACTTCTGACCCACTGAGAATGTGATGAAAGAAATAAAACCTGAAATAAATCATTCTCTCTGCTATTATGCTGACATTTCACATTTTTAATATAAAGTGGTGATCCTAACTGACATAAGACATGGAATTTTTACTGAGATTAAATGTCAGGAATTGTGAAAAACTGAGTTTAAATGAATTTGGTTAAGATGTATGTAAACCTCCGACTTCAACTGTATGTACTGTATTCTAGTCATGGCTCTTACTGTGTAACTTATTATCTCTGTTTATATGTGTACTGTTTTTTATATATATTACTATGTATTACTGCACTGTTGGAACTAGAAACCCAAGCATTTTGCTGCACCTGCGATAACATCTGCAAATCTGTGGAAGCAACCAATACATTATTTTTAAATCATGTCCGTAAGGACATATAGATGTCCTATTGATTTGTAAGCCCTGCATCTCCTAGAGATTGAAAAACTACTAGTGATGATGCCTACTATTGGGTGGTTGTGGAACACCTACATCCAGACCAGACTGAGCTGAATGAGAGAGATGGACCTTCATTTGGCATTTTAGGTCAAGTGAAGAGCGAGAAACTCTCTTTTATGACCTCTTGGAACCCTCCCACCTTCAGACATTCCACTTATTTAGTCTTCCCTCCACTCGCCCATAAAAACTGATAAAATAACCAGACTTCAAAACACTTTGAAAGAGATTGGATAGTATGATATTTTATTTAGACTGCAGCTGAGAAATAGTACAATTTTCTTGTTTATGGAGTGCATTTGAATGTAAACCAGACTTTATTAAATTGTGAATTTAGTGAGAATAGAAAAACAATTTAAGAGCAAAATACTTGAACAAAAGGCTTTGGGTTTCATGTTATGTCTTTGTTACAAATGACATGGCTTAACCCCAGATGTAAGACAAATACATAAATATAATCTTTTCCTTACCCAGACTCTACGAGGCACATCTGCAATGCTTTTCTGACACCGTTAAGTGATACTGTTTTATATTGTTATGGTTAGGCTAACTTTTGTGCCAAGGAATTTAAGAAAATGGATTTCATCTCTTAACTTCTCCTGATGTATGTTTCTCAGAGTTGTCTACAAAAAATACATTGATGTGGATCGAGGAACATACCTTTTAATGTTGTAATTCTGTCTTTAGAACTAAGCAAAAATTACATTGATGACATTTGCAATTGATGAAGTTTAGAAATCTAAATGATTTATTGGGGTATTTCCATTGTTGATCCAAAAGAGGTACCCTCAAGGAAATCTTAGACAAAACAGGCACAGGTAATGTAATTCATGCTTCATTTTAAATGTATTAGATATTACTGTTCATGTTCAATTTCTTTGACCATTTGATTACAAATTATGAAAAATGTACATATATCCAGGAAGAATACACTGCAAAAGGCCACTTTTACACTTCAACTTAAACGTGCTATCCTCAGACCACCGTTCAAAAATAATCTCTTCATTGTCCCCTTGGAGCTTTGAAGTGGTCAAAAGCTGTGATTGACAGTGTACACTGTGTAAACAAAACCTGTGTAAACAAAATCATCCTTCAGAATCTGTTCATTCGTTCCACCAGAATACATGACAAAGTAGCATCTACAAATTGCCTTTGAATTGTTCAATGGTGAAATCCCAGCTTCAGGGGTGATATTTTTTCTCTCTCCAGGGAATGAATCATTAAAATGTGACAGAAGGAGTTTGACGTTGGTTTTGGAGCTGATTAATGACTGTAGCTATAGCTGTTGTGGAAAGTCCCGAACAGGCAGTGAACGGTTTGAAGACCTCCGCTAAGCGATGTATCAGTGCAAACCCACTCTGTGTGTCCTTGTGTTAGAGCTCAGTCATGGGATATGAAAGGGAATTGCCCACCAGAGATGTTATGTCAGGTAATCAATAAAAAATGTGGGGTCAGGCATACTGTTCCTTCTGGTTTGATAGGAATCATGTATTCTGGTTTGATGCCAGAACTAGAACTCTGTGGAAAGGGTTCTACATGGAACCAAAATGGTTCTACCGAGAACCAGAAAGGGTTCTACCTGGAAACAAAAGCGTCCAACCTGGAATCAAAAAGGGTTCTTCGTAGGGTTCTCCTTTGGGGACTGCCGAAGAACCCTTTAAGTTTCTAGATGACCTTTTTTTCTGAGAGTGTAGCAAAGAAATTACACTTACTGCATGGTAGATGATGATCCAATTCATACACTATATATCCAAAAGTGTGTGGACAGCCCTACAAATTAGTGGATTCGGCTATTTCAGCCACACCCATTGCTGACAGGTTTATAAAATCGAGCACACGGTGATGTAATCTCCATAGACAAACATTGGCAGTAGAATTGCCTTACTGAATAGCTCAGTGACTTTCAACGCGACACTGTCATAGGATGCCACCTTTCCAACAAGTCAGTTTGTCAAATTTCTGCCCTGCTAGAGCTGTCCCGGTCAACTGTAAGTGCTGTTATTGTGAGCTCACAGAATGGGTCCGCCGAGTGATAAATCATTTAAAAATCGTCTGTCCTCAGTTGCAACACCCACTACCAAGATACAAACTGCCTCTGGAAGCAACGTCAGCACAAGAACTGCTCTTCAGGAGTTTCATGAAATGGGTTTCTATGGCCGAGCAGCTGCACACAAGCCTAAGATCACTATGCGCAATGCCAAGCGTCGGCTGTAGTGGTGTAAAGTTCACCGCCATTGAACTATGGAGCAGTGGAAATACACTCTCTGGCGGGATGAATCACGCTTCATCATCTGGCAGTCCAACTAACAAATCTGGGTTTGGTGGATGTGAGGAGAACGCTACCTGCCCAAATTAATTGTACCAACTGTAAAGTTTGGTGGGGATAATGGTCTGGGGCTGTTTTTCATGATTCGGGCTTGGCCCCTTAGTTCCAGTGAAAGGAAATCTTAACGCTACAGCAAATAATGACATTCTAGACAATTCTGTTCTTCCAACTTTGTGGCAACAGTTTGGTGAAGGCCCTTTCCTGTTTCAGCATGACAATGCCCCAGTGCACAAACGAGGTCCGCACAGAAATGGTTTGCCCAGATCGGTGTAGAAAAACTTGGGTGGCCTGCACAGAGCCCTGACCTCAACCCCATCGAACACTTTTTGGGATGAATTGGAACGCCGACTGCAAGCCGGGCCAAATCGCCCAACATCAGTGCTCGACCTCACTAATGGTCTTCTGGCTGAATGGAAGCAAGTCCCGGCAGCAATGTTCCAACATCTAGTGGAAAGCCTTCCCAGAAGAGTGGAGGCTGTTATAGCAGCAAAGGGGGGACCAACTGCATATTAATGCCCATGACTTTGGAATGAGATGTTCGACAAGCAGGTGTCCACATACTTCTGATCATGTAGTGTAGTTCACACTAAAATCATTTTCTTCTAAGTGATCTAATGTGGAGATGAGTCCTTGTCCCATGTCATGTGTAGTGTAGAACTAGCTCTAAGTGATCTAATGTGGAGATGAGTCCTTGTCCCGTGTCATGTGTAGTGTAGAACTAGCTCTAAGTGATCTAATGTGGAGATGAGTCCCTGTCCCATGTCATGTGTAGTGTAGATCTAGCTCTAAGTGATCTAATGTGGAGATGAGTCCCTGTCCCGTGTCATGTGTAGTGTAGATCTAGCTCTAAGTGATCTAATGTGGAGATGAGTCCCTGTCCCATGTCATGTGTAGTGTAGAACTAGCTCTAAGTGATCTAATGTGGAGATGAGTCCCTGTCCCATGTCATGTGTAGTGTAGATCTAGCTCTACGTGATCTAATGTGGAGATGAGTCCCTGTCCTGTGTCATGTGTAGTGTAGAACTAGCCATTGGCCTCAATGAATAGAAAAGATGGGCACTGTCTAATTTCAACACTTTCTCTTTCATTTTGGAACATGGACAACCTGGGTGTGACCTATGCATAAGGGGGGTTGCAATTGCAGCTTGCTACCTTCACAGTCCCTCTTGGGTTGCCCTCTCTGACTAAGCACTGGGGCCTCTGTCTGCACTACTTTGTTGACTTTGTTGATCAATCAATCAAAATCACCTCTGAGTTAACTTCTACCTCAGACTAGCTATGTTGAGGTGGTATACTGTTCATACATTACTGTCGGGAAGAAATATTGCTTTAATTTAGTTGATAATAATCACACACTTTGAGTCATAAATTCAGAGCTTTTACTGACTGGCCAAAAGGAGATGTGCGAGCAATGCAAAATTATTTAACGTGTACATGTCAATCAATCAAGTTGAACTCTTTGGGTGAATTTAATATCGTGAATTTACCTCATTGGACATGTGAAGCTGTTAAAATGCACAAAGAATGGCGTGGTAGCCAGGCCAAATATCAAACTTGACCCCCAACCCAGAGATCTGAAGAGCCGTGAATTATAGCTTACTACTGATCTTTGATTATCCATAGTTGATCTATAATCAGCACAGTGAACAAGTGAAATTTTCCCTTAGATCTTTAAAACGGTATTCATGAAATGTGGGCTGTGACCGATTCTATACTCCACCTCCACTGCCTGGTCAAATTAAAAGATGGGTCCCATCATGCCTGGTATTGTTGTTGAAGTCAAAGTTGACCTGATGGTTAGGATAAAACCCTTAGCCATGCCTAAGTACCTATACAGATCTTTCTATACAGGAAACAGATAAGCTCCAGCCAAAGCCTCTAATTTGGAGGCTGGATCAGAGAGGACACCCTGGTGGGAAGTCTGGAGATGGATGAAGGCTGATTCCATCCAAATGAAGCCTAACTGCCTTACTGTACACTTCTGAAACAGGATACCTTTTTTCTGTTCTATTGGTCAAAGTGTAAAACCGCCTATTGTCGCCACACAGATGCATGTGTGAGAACACGCGTTGGGCAACTCACATCCCTTACCAATGTGTAGCACCCACCTGGGTGATGCCACGGAGGCCATTTAATGCCCTGTAACCTCCCCGGTCACCACCCATCAGGTGTTATGACAGAAGTCATTTAAAACAATGTCCTTCCTGTGCTGTGAGAAAGCCTGTGGATTTCTTGTTGATCCACATTGTACACCTTGTTTGTCAACCCTTTATATTGCTTGGGCCTATGATGAAACTATAAGGGTGTGTATAAGGAAATTAGCTATGTTACATAGCACTTACCATTGTTCTTTCTGTTTTCCAAGAATATCCCAACAAGCGAGCGTGAATGTACTCATGGCTGCGTGTATTTACTAGTCCCCTACTATGGTAATTACATAAACTGAACAACATATAAATGCAACATGCAACAATTTCAAAGATTTTGCTGAAAATGGGTTTCATCTGTGAAGAGCACACTTCCCCAGCGTACCAGTGGCCAAAGGTGAGTATTTGTCCACTGAAGTCGATTACAATGCCAAACTGCAGTCAGGCCAAGATGCTGGTGAGGATGGCAAGCACGCAGATGAGCTTACCTGAAACTGTTTCTGACAGTTTGTGCAGAAAGTATTGGTTGTGCAAACCCACAGTTTCATCAGCTGTTCGGGTGGCTGGTCTCAGACAATCTGGGCTGGTGTGGGTACAAGTAGTCTGTGGATATGAGGCCGGTTGGACGTACTACCAAATTCTATAAAACGACATGAGGTGGAATATGGTAGATAAATTAATATTCAATTATCTGGCAACAGCTCTGGGGGTCATTCCTGCAGTCAGCATACCAATTGCACGCTCCCTCAAAACTCAAGACATCTGTGGCATTGTGTTGTGTTTCCAAAACTGCACATTTTTGAGTGGCCTTTTATGGCACCAGCACAAGGTGCACCTGTGTAATGAACATGCTGTTTAATCAGCTTTGTGATATGCCACACCTGTCAAGTGGATGGATTATCTTGATAAAGGAGAAATGCTCACTAACAGGGTTGTAAACAGATTTGTGCAAAACGTTTGAGAGAAATAAGCTTTTTGCGCATATGGAACATTTCTGGGATGTTTTATTTCAGCTCATGAAACATGGGACCAGCACATGGGACCAGTCGCGTTTATATTTTTGTTTAGTATAGATATTTTTTTGTATTTGCTGTACAGTACCAGTACCAGTCAAAAGCTTGGACACCCCTACTCATTCCAGGGTTTTTCTTTATTTTTACTATTTTCTACATTGTGGAATAATAGTGAAGATATCAAAACAATGAAATAATCATATAATAATCTAAAAAGTGTTAAACAAATCAAAATATATTTGAGATTTGAGATTCTTCAAAGTCGTCACCCTTTGCCTTGATGACAGCTTTGCACACTCTTGACATTCTCTCAAACAGCTTCATGAGGTCACCTCGAATGCATTTCAATTAACAGGTGTGTCTTGTTAAAAGTTCATTTGTGGAATTTCTTTCCTTCTTAATGCGTTTGAGCCAATCAGTTGTGTGGTGACAAGGTAGGGGTGGTATACAGAAGATAGACCAAATCTATACTATGGCAAGAACAGCTCAAATAAGCAAAGAGAAATGACAGTCCATCATTACTTTAAGACATGAAGATCAGCCAATCCAGAACATTTCAAGAACTTTGAAAATTTCTTCAAGTGCAGTCGCAAAAACCATCAATGATGAAACTGGCTCCCATGAGGACCGCCACAGGAAAGGAAGACCCAGAGTTACCTCTGCTGCAGAGGATAGGTTCATTAGAGTTAACTGCACCTTAGATTGCAGCCCATTTGCTTCACAGAGTTCAAGTACCAGACACATCTCAACATCAACTGTTCAGATGCGACTGCATGAATCAGGCCTTCATGGTTGAATTTTTGCAAAGAAATGTGTAGGTAAAATGTATGTATATGTAGCAAAAAAAGCTGTAAAAAAACTAAGATATTTATCCGAAGAAGAAGAAGAAGAGGTTGGTGAGGGGTTAACATATATATTTTTTAATAAATAAAAAGTAAACCACTACTAAACGACACCAATAATAATAAGAGACTTGCTTGGAACAAGAGACACGAGCAATGGTGGAAATCTGTCCTTTGGTCTGATGAATCCAAATTTTTGATTTTTGTTTCCAACCGCTGTGTCTTTGTGAGATGCAGAGCAGGTGAACGGATGATTTCCGCATGTGTGGTTTCCACCGTGAAGCATGAAGAAAGAAGTGTTATGGTATGGGGGTGCTTTGCTGGTGACGGTGTATGTGATTTATGTAGAGTTCAAGGCACACTTAACCAGCATGGCTACCACAGCATTCTGCAGCGATATGCCTTCCCATCAGGTTTGCCCTTAGTGGGAGTATCACTTGTTTTTCAACATGAAAATGACCCAAAACACTCCTCCAGGCTGGGTAAGGGCTATATGACCAAGAAGGAGAGTGATGGAGTGCTGCATGAGATGACCTGGCCTCCACAATCACCCAACCTCAACCCAATTGAGATGGTTTGGGATGAGTTGGACCATAGAGTGAAGGAAAAGACAGTCCTAGCAACATTTTGGCCTGAGAAATTGCTCTTTGATAAGAAGTTATGTTTGTTTCTTCTTGGCCATTTTAATTGAAAACAATCACAATAAGGTACCTATTTGATATTGAGATAAAAAAAATGGCTGCATTGGACCTTTAGGTAAATCAATCACAACATGCATTCTTAAAACACAGTAGATGTGGCACTCCTTTCATTTCATCTTTATTTCCAACAGGCATTGTTACTCATGTTCAGGAATGCATGTCTCAGGTAGACAGTTAGTGGTAAATTAATGATATTCTTGGTTCCCAGTGACCGGAGAGGGGAAAAATGTGACTATGACATGAGGGGGTTCTCTAGCTGAAGGACTCAGTACTCCACTACATGGAGAGAAAAAAAGAAAGAAAGGAAGACTTGCAAATCGAGACTTGAAGGCAGTCAAGCTCTGTTTCCAGCACACAGAGAGGACATCTGCCAGAGCTCTACAAGATGGAGCGCTGTGGATGCAGCAACATACTCTACATTCATTACGCCTCAGTCATGAATTAACTAGTGGGAATTCCCCTGGACTCTGATAGTTGACACTGATGCCGACCAGAATTATTACCAAGGCCTTATACACTACTGTATGTAAGGTATCATTGTTGAAAAGTCTGGATAAATCAGAAGGCTTGCCCTAAGTGAGGCGCAGTGGGCCAGCTTCTGGCTGGGTTTGAATGCCCAAATGTGGTAACAATCAGAGGGTTAGAGCGTTGACGTTCCTGCATTGTGAGGCATTTACATGACACTACAACATCCTCTGGCAGCCATTAACATTACATGGGGAATATTTAAACAATGCGATGCAACTGAATATCTAGAATTAGACCAATATAAAAAAATTGGCCTAACTGTCTAAATATATGACTCTGGTCACAAGAATACATTACGCATAGAAGAGTGATCAACAACACTGGTTGACATCCATTTCCTAATTCTGTTTGCAAGTGATCAGCCATCAACATTTCTCAAAACAGTTTGCCAAACTTGCATGGTCGTAGTTGAAAGACACATGGAGGTCTATGAGAGAACTTGTTATGGCAAAGCTCCCAATGAACTGTCGTTCTCTGAAGGTGCCCCGGCGTCGACAAAAGGCAGTTGCGCAACCTGTCAGGTTCTCAGGTGACGTCCCTCAGTCATGGCTGCGTGCCCACAGTCGGCTGTGTTGTTTTGATTGGGCCATGTTGATCCGTTTCATTAAGAGGTAACCCAAGACCTTGTATCTCAGTTTCACCGTCTTGATGGAGTCCCCTGGGTGTGCAAACAAAGCCAGCTGGGTCCTATGTGGGGTACACCTCAGGAGCTTGGTTGAAAAGATGAAGGCTGGTTCAGTTTACTGTAAATACACACAGGCAGGGCACCGAGGAGGTTGCATACGTCGGCCCTTTTTATGTTCCCTACAGAACATGTTGGGTTAAAAGAGATTGTTCTTCACAATGAAACATCCCAGCCTTGTTCAACATCCTGTAGGTGAGACAGGGTACAGTATGGTCGTCATGTTTAACTTACCTGCATTTCTAACTCATACAGTACAGTACAATCAATGCATACAACTCTGTCCCACATTCATTGAAAGAACAAGCTCACATGGAAACGGTTTGAACTGTTTCTTATGAGAGACTTAAGTTAGTTTGTTTATTTCAATTGTTTAAGCACAATTTTGAAAAAAGGGCCCAGTTTGTCAAAACACTACACACAATTAGCACAACCCTACACCAAAGTAGCACAACACTTCAGATCATTTGCAAAATGGAACACTTTTGAACACTTATTTCTCTCCAGATACCCAATTCAGTCAACAACTTTCGGCGCCGACAGAGATGGCCGCCTCGCTTCGCGTTCCGAGGAAACTATGCAGTTTTTTGTTTTTTAACGTGTTATTTCTTACATTAGTACCCCAGGTCATCTTAGGTTTTATTACATACAGTCGAGAAGAACTACTGAATATAAGAGCAGCGTCAACTCACCATCAGTATGACCAAGAATATGACTTTCACGAAGCGGATCCTGTGTTCTGCCTTTCACCCAGGACAACGGAATGGATCCCAGCCGGCGACCCAAAAAACGACTTCGTAAAAGAGGGAAACGAAGCGGTCTTCTGGTCAGACTCCGGAGACGGGCACATCGTGCACCACTCCCAAGTATACTTCTCGCCAATGTCCAGTCTCTTGACAACAAAGTTGATGAAATCCGAGCAAGGCTAGCATTCCAGAGGGACATCAGAGACTGTAACGTTCTTTGCTTCACGGAAACATGGCTCACTGGAGAGACGCTATCGGAGTCGGTGCAGCCAGCTGGTTTCTCCACGCATTGCGCCGACAGAAACAAACATCTTTCTGGTAAGAAGAGGGGCGGGCGTATGCCTTATGGCTAACGAAACGTGGTGTGATCACAAAAACATACAGGAACTCAAATCCTTCTGTTCACCTGATTTAGAATTCTTCACAATCAAATGTCGACCGCATTATCTACCAAGGGAATTCTCTTCGATTATAATCACAACAGTATATATTCCCCCCCAAGCAGACACATCGATGGCTCTGAACTAACTTTATTTGACTCTTTGCAAACTGGAATCCATACATCCTGAGGCTGCATTCATTGCAGCTGGGGATTTTAACAAGGCTAATCTGAAAACAAGACTCCCTAAATGTATCAGCATATCGATTGTGCAACCAGGGCTGGCAAAACCTTGGATGATTGCTATTCTAACTTCCGCGATGCATATAAGGCCCTGCCCCGCCCTCCTTTTGGAAAAGCTGACCACGACTCCATTTTGTTGATCCCTGCCTACAGACAGAAACTAAAACAAGAAGCTCCCACGCTGAGGTCTGTCCAACGCTGGTCCAAACAATCTGATTCCACACTCCAAGACTGCGTCCATCACGTGGACTGGGATATGTTTCGTATTGCATCAGACAACAACATTGACGAATACGCTGATTTGGTGTACGAGTTCATTAGAACGTGTGTTGAAGATGTCGTTCCCATAGCAACGATTAAAACATTCCCAAACCAGAAACCGTGGATTGATGGCAGCATTCGCGTGAAACTGAAAGCGCGAACCACTGCTTTTAATCAGGGCAAGGTGACCGGAAACATGACCGAATACAAACAGTGTAGCTATTCCCTCCGCAAGGCAATCAAACAAGCTAAGTGTCAGTATAGAGACAAAGTAGAATCTCAATTCAACGGCTCAGACACAAGAGGTATGTGGCAGGGTCTACAGTCAATCACGGATTACAAAAAGAAAACCAGCCCCGTCACGCACCAGGATGTCTTGCTCCCAGGCAGACTAAATAACTTTTTTGCCCACTTTGAGGACAATACAGTGCCCCTGACATGGCCTGCAACGAAAACATGCGGACTCTCCTTCACTGCAGCCGAGGTGAGTAAAACATTTAAACATGTTAACCCTCGCAAGGCTGCAGGCCCAGACAGCATCCCCAGCCGCGCCCTCAGAGCATGCGCAGACCAGCTGGCTGGTGTGTTTACGGACATATTCAATCAATCCCTATCCCAGTCTGCTGTTCCCACATGCTTCAAGAGGACCACCATTGTTCCTGTTCCCAAGAAAGCTAAGGTAAATGAGCTAAACGACTACCGCCCCGTAGCACTCACTTCCGTCATCATGAAGTGCTTTGAGAGACTAGTCAAGGACCATATCACCTCCACCCTACCTGACACCCTAGACCCACTCCAATTTGCTTACCGCCCAAATAGGTCCACAGACGATGCAATCTCAACCACACTGCACACTGCCCTAACCCATCTGGACAAGAGGAATACCTATGTGAGAATGCTGTTCATCGACTACAGCTCGGCATTTAACACCATAGTACCCTCTAAGCTCGTCATCAAGCTCGAGACCCTGGGTCCCGACCCCGCCCTGCGCAACTGGGTACTGGACTTCCTGATGCCCCCAGGTGGTGAGGGTAGGCAACAACATCTCCACCCCGCTGATCCTCAACACTGGGGCTCCACGACACAACAGTGGTAGGCTTGATTACCAACAACGACGAGATGGCCTACAGGGAGGAGGTGAGGGCCCTCGGAGTGTGGTGTCAGGAAAATAACCTCACACTCAACGTCAACAAAACTAAGGAGATGATTGTGGACTTCAGGAAACAGCAGAGGGAACACCCCCCTATCCACATCGATGAAACAGTAGTGGAGGGGGTAGTAAGTTTTAAGTTCATCGGCATACACATCACAGACAAACTGAATTGGTCCACCCACACAGACAGCATCGTGAAGAAGGCGCAGCAGCGCCTCTTCAACCTCAGGAGGCTGAAGAAATTTGGCTTGTCACCAAAAGCACTCACAAACTTCTACAGATGCACAATCGAGAGCATCCTGGCGGGCTGTATCACCGCCTGGTACAGCAACTGCTCCGCCCACAACCGTAATGCTCTCCAGAGGGTAGCGAGGTCTGCACAACGCATCACCGGGAGCAAACTACCTGCCCTCCAGGACACCTACACCACCCGATGTTACAGGAAGGCCATAAAGATCATCAAGGACAACAACCACCCGAGCCACTGCCTGTTCACCCCGCTATTGTCCAGAAGGCGAGGTCAGTACAGGTGCATCAAAGCTGGGACCGAGAGACTGAAAAACAGCTTCTATCTCAAGGCCATCAGACTGTTAAACAGCCACCACTAACATTGAGTGGCTGCTGCCAACACACTGACTCAACTCCAGCCACTTTAATAATGGGAATTGATGGGAAATGATGTAAAATATATCACTAGCCACTTTAAACAATGCTACCTAATATAATGTTTACATACCCTACATTATTCATCTCATATGTATACATATATACTGTACTCTATATCATCTACTGCATCTTTATGTAATACATGCATCACTAGCCACTTTAACTATGCCACTTTGTTTACATATTCATCTCATATGTATACACTGTACTCGATACCATCTACTGTATCTTGCCTATGCTGCTCTGTACCATCACTCATTCATATATCTTTATGTACATATTCTTTATCCCCTTACACTTGTGTGTATAAGACAGTAGTTTTGGAATTGTTATTTAGATTACTTGTTGGTTATTACTGCATTGTCGGAACGAGAAGCACAAGCATTTCGCTACACTCACATTAACATCTGCGTACCATGTGTATGTGTGACAAATAAAATTTGATTTTGATTTGATTTGATGGAGAATCACAACAAAACAGTTTTCATGCTACTACAGTAGTGTGCATAACACTGTTAGCTCAGCAAACAACAGACAAACGTAAAATACTGTATCCAGTACAGGTTACAACTACAGTAAATAACAACAACAACAATATTGTACAGAAAATACTACAGTAAACATACTATACATTATCTCTTCGCCTAGCTGGATCTGGCCAGAGAATTCCATCAACATCACAAGCAATATCATCATTAGCAAGACAACGCGGGAAGAACCGTCTTGAAAGTCGAATCCATCCTTGCACAGCTGCGGTGTCGACTTGGTCACAGGCGTCCTCCATGGCCTGAATGAGGCGTACCTGAGCCTGGGGCTGGAGATCATAAACCTCCATGGCCTGAATGAGGGGTACCTGAGCCTGGGGCTGGAGATCATAAACCTTCCTGGCCTGAATGAGGGGTACCTGAGCCTGGGGCTGGAGATCATAAACCTCCATGTCCTGAATGAGGGGTACCTGAGCCTGGGGCTGGAGATCATAAACCTTCCTGGCCTGAATGAGGGGTACCTGAGCCTGGGGCTGGAGATCATAAACCTCCATGGCCTGAATGAGGGGTACCTGAGCCTGGGGCTGGAGATCGTAAACCTTCCTGGCCTGAATGAGGGGTACCTGAGCCTGGGGCTGGAGATCATAAACCTCCATGGCCTGAATGAGGGGTACCTGAGCCTGGGGCTGGAGATCATAAACCTTCCTGGCCTGAATGAGGGGTACCTGAGCCTGGGGCTGGAGATCATAAACCTCCATGGCCTGAATGAGGGGTACCTGAGCCTGGGGCTGGAGATCATAAACCTCCATGGCCTGAATGAGGGGTCCTTGAACCTGGGGCTGGAGATCATAAACCTCCATGGCCTGAATGAGGGGTACCTGAGCCTGGGGCTGGAGATCATAAACCTCCATGGCCTGAATGAGGGGTCCTTGAACCTGGGGCTGGAGATCATAAACCTCCATGGCCTGAATGAGGGGTACCTGAGCCTGGGGCTGGAGATCATAAACCTCCATGGCCTGAATGAGGGGTACCTGAGCCCGGGGCTGGAGATCATAAACCTCCATGTCCTGAATGAGGGGTACCTGAGCCCGGGGCTGGAGATCATAAACCTCCATGTCCTGAATAAGGGGTACCTGAGCCTGGGGCTGGAGATCATAAACCTCCATGGCCTGAATGAGGGGTACCTGAGCCTGGGGCTGGAGATCGTAAACCTTCCTGGCCTGAATGAGGGGTACCTGAGCCTGGGGCTGGAGATCATAAACCTCCATGGCCTGAATGAGGGGTACCTGAGCCTGGGGCTGGAGATCATAAACCTTCCTGGCCTGAATGAGGGGTACCTGAGCCTGGGGCTGGAGATCATAAACCTCCATGGCCTGAATGAGGGGTACCTGAGCCTGGGGCTGGAGATCATAAACCTCCATGGCCTGAATGAGGGGTCCTTGAACCTGGGGCTGGAGATCATAAACCTCCATGGCCTGAATGAGGGGTACCTGAGCCTGGGGCTGGAGATCATAAACCTCCATGGCCTGAATGAGGGGTCCTTGAACCTGGGGCTGGAGATCATAAACCTCCATGGCCTGAATGAGGGGTACCTGAGCCTGGGGCTGGAGATCATAAACCTCCATGGCCTGAATGAGGGGTACCTGAGCCCGGGGCTGGAGATCATAAACCTCCATGTCCTGAATGAGGGGTACCTGAGCCTGGGGCTGGAGATCATAAACCTCCATGTCCTGAATGAGGGGTACCTGAGCCTGGGGCTGGAGATCATAAACCTCCATGGCCTGAATGAGGGGTACCTGAGCCTGGGGCTGGAGATCATAAACCTCCATGGCCTGAATGAGGGGTACCTGAGCCTGGGGCTGGAGATCATAAACCTCCATGGCCTGAATGAGGGGTACCTGAGCCTGGGGCTGGAGATCATAAACCTCCATGGCCTGAATGAGGGGTACCTGAGCCTGGGGCTGGAGATCGTAAACCTCCATGTCCTGAATGAGGGGTACCTGAGCCTGGGGCTGGAGATCGTAAACCTCCATGTCCTGAATGAGGGGTACCTGAGCCTGGGGCTGGAGATCATAAACCTCCATGGCCTGAATGAGGGGTACCTGAGCCTGGGGCTGGAGATCGTAAACCTTCCACCGCCATGCAGAGAACATCTCTTCGATAGGGTTTAGAAACAGAGAGTACGGTGGAAGGTATAGTACTGTCATCTGTGGATGGTGTTGAAAACAGTTCTGGACCAAAGCAGAGCAGTGGAATGACACATTGTCCCAGATGACCGTTTATTGCATCTGGTGCATTTCAATACCTGCTGTGACGATGTGATGCAATCGGTCCAAAAATGTGAGAATGTGAGGTGTGTTGTAAGGGCCCATTTTGGAATGACGGAGGACAACCACATGCTGTGAAATGGCAGCGCAAAGGGTGATGTTACCCCCACGTTGCCCTGGGACATTGATTATAGCCCTGAGGCCAATGATATTTCTGCCTCTCATTCTTGCTTTTGTGAGGTTGAACCCTGCCTCATCAATATATATGAATTCATGCAGGATTTCCTCAGCATCCATCTGCAAAACTCCCTGAAATACAGTGAAAGACAAGATTATGTAGTTCAGGATAGGTCTAGTATACAGGCAATGTAAAAAAGTCATATGTGCAGTAGGCACATTTACAGTGCTAAAGTGAACAATACAAACCTTCAGATACTCATGCCGCAGCCGTTTGACCCTCTGAATTCCACTCAAAAGGCACTCGATAAAGTTGTTGCGTGCCAGTGTTGACTGAGAGACCTGATGGACATTATTGAAAATGGCATGGTCACCAATAATGTTGGCTTGTAGTTCTCTGAGCCTGATAGCATTATTGGCCAAACCCATGTTTATTATCTCTCTCTCTTGTTCTTGCGTGAATATGGGCCCCCTTCCTCCTTGTCGTTCCCGACCCTCAATCCTATGAAGAGAATAATACATGTAACTTACTGTACAATGTCACAGGAAGGGGTATCACAAGTGCTGATATGGTGCAGACAATAAGCTGCTGATTACTGTAACTGTAGACAGATCTTTTACCTGTTTTCCTGTCGAAAAGTCCTTATGACAGATGCCACTGTATATCTGCTCAGATTTGGCTGAACTCTCAGTCCAGCCTCCCTCAGCTTCAATCCGTGGTTCACATGGTCCACTAGTGTTGCACGAATGTCATTTGATAAGTTTGGTCCTCTTCTTCTTTGTGCACGTTCTCCTCCTGCTTCAGGTCTTCCTCAACCTCTGGCTCGGCATCTGCCTCTACCTCCTCCTCCTCCTCCTCCTCCTCTGTGTACTCCTCCTCTCACCCTCACTCTTCTTCTGACTCCTTCCATTTTGGTTGAAGACAGGTGAACCTATTTTTATAGTGCTTAAACCTGATTGGTGTGTCTACAATTTAGCAATCATGTGTTTGTGCACCTGATGGCTGTGTTTAACAGATTGGCTCACTCATAGGTGTGGTAATTTGACAGTCAGTGCTTTGGAATTGCAAGGAAGTGACATCATGATATACTTCTGTGTCTGATGTATACAAGTGTGTTTAGTGTTTTGCAAATCACTGTGTGTAATGTTTTGCAAATAGTGTGAAGCTGACAATGTGCTTACAGTTGTGCAAATCTAGCCTTGTGTTTTGCTCTTTGAGTGTAAGGTTTTGCTAATTAAAGTTACATTTTAGTGTGTAAACAATCGTAAAAAACTGTAATACAGCAAAGTATTTGTCGTGTCAGTTCCATGAAATATCCAAACAAGTACCGTATACCTAATCTCCCAAAGGTTTTATTTAACATGATGCTTCAGGAAAGCTCTGAGCCAATCTGTGCAGCCGTACATGGGTTATTAGTTGGCATTCACCTGAGAAAAGATTTATTTAGTGTGTGTCGTTTCTCCCCTTTGCCCCCGGACACTGTCCAAACACTTACAACGACCTGTGTGTGTGTGTGTGTGTGTGTGTGTGTGTGTGTGTGTGTGTGTGTGTGTGTGTGTGTGTGTGTGTGTGTGTGTGTGTGTGTGTGTGTGTGTGTGTGTGTGTGTGTGTGTGTGTGTGTGTGTGTGTGTGTGCCTGCATGTGTGTGCATGCGTGTGTCGGTGTGTATTTGCGTGGGGTCAACTATGTGTTGAAAGAAGGGTTCCTATGTGTGTGACTCCTTTGGATTGCACATGAGTAAGTAGGCAAGTATGCTTTCAAAGTCCAGTAGTCTGTTATCCACATAGACCACCACACAGCCACTAATCCCGTTCATCACAGCCAAGACAAACACATTAGGCTCACAACATCAACACCCCGGCGAAGAGCCCCATGGACAAATCATCACAATGGACCCAGGAGGATATGCCAGGGTATAACAGGTTAGAACATCTGTTTGATAGAGGATCCTAGTTGCATTCCAAGTCAATGGTCACACTGTTTTTGAGGTAAATGTTAATCATGTCTTAGTTGTTAGAATGGGTTGGGTCCCTAAGGGATCATGCTTAGGGAACTATACGCTACTCTGATGAATCAAGAACTTAACGATGTTCCTGACATCAGGGATACGGGTAAATGATAGGACCTAAACCGTTCTCTCCTTCCCTTACCGATTTTTACACCCAAACATTAGTATATCACTTGAATTGCAAGAGTAAACTATACGTAGAGAGCAGGCACCATCGTTAATCATGTGTTTGTTCTAGAGACAATAAGGTTAATGAGAGTTCCATTTAAACACAATACTATCTCTAAATCTGTATGGAGTGACACAACAAGCGAACAAACCTCAATGCTCCCTACAGGAACCCACTGTTGGCCTATAGCACTTGAAAGGCTATCCCATGCACAATGGGACTGGACAAGAGGCCTCGGGCCCCACGGCCGCTGGCTCCTAGCAAAAGCCTGTGAGCTCCCTGCTGTTCTAAGCAACATGCTGAACAGTAGGGGGTCGCTCTCTGTTTGTTTAAAACTCACAGGAGTCCCATTAAAGCCCTGATTCCCCTCATTTAGGACTTCCACGGGACACAAAGGACAGCCCTGGGAAGCGGCACATTGCAAGGGACACCAATTATCAGGGCGAGGACACAGGCCAGCTTGTTCGTGCTCAGGGACATGTCAAGTCGTTGGACGACCCCCTTCGTCAAACCCATTGACCACAGCGCACAGAGAGGCATCTTAATTGGTGTTGGGTAAACAGATTTTGTCAGGAAGTAGCAAAGGAAGCTAAGTAGCTGAATGTTCACATTGTCCAACCCCTGACCTGGGCTTCGGGGCCATTCTGAGACATCATTATGCTCCATTACTTTGATTAATTGTCTCTGACTCCCCTTTACGGTAGCTAGAAATCCAGGACAGCAATTAAAAGCAATATTCTGGCAATAACCACCGGAGTAAATAAAAAGTGAGCCCTTTTCTCTGTGTACAATGATATGATAGTGGCGAGGGGCACTGAACCCCCCCCCACTGCACTCCCAAACCTGTCCCTCTCCGCGGTCACCCCACTACCCTACCCGGCCTCCCCCTCATGGGTCTTTCATTCCGTTTAAAAAGGGGATTTTGTTAGGGAATCACTTGACATCATTAGTTTTGGAGAGCGGCCACAATGACAGAGTGTTGTCTTGGCTTATTAAAACATATGTCAGATCAGCAGTGGAGGACCAGAGTTTCGACCTCAGGTGAAAGGTCTGGGAAGTTGTTGTTTTTTGTCACTTACTTCTGTTCCCTCTGTCTGGGCCTTTCCTCCGTCTGAGCCTTTCCTCTGTCTGGGCTTGAGAGGTATCCATCTTCTCCAGGCAGAACCCAGTCCCATGGTCCATTATTACAGGGACTGACCAACCACAATAGGCCACTGTTGTCCCACAAGGCCTGAAGTGCAGAGTGTGAAGTTCAGTGACCAATGATGGGCTTTTATGCCAGGTGACAGTGCGGAAATTAGCAGGATGATATTGACTTGATCTCATCTGCTTCACACACTTTATCAATGTGATAATGTCAATGTGCCAGATGGGCACTGGAACTCATACTGTGGAGGATCCCTGGCCGCTTCCTATGTTGGGAAGACAGGGACGGAACCCACTTTGTTGCATAACATTTTTGATTTCTCACTGGCACCCCACTTGCCACTATTGTTGTCTTTGAAAAGACAAAGCCTTTCAGATTTATGATGATGAGTATAACATTTAAATTATCTATATTTCCTCATTAAAAAGCATAGCACCGACTCGTTCAGACATTTTAGAGGATTTGTCAAATGTAAACGATCTAGCTATAACTGCTCAATGAAAACAGCTAGATAGTTTTATGCTACTACCTTAAAACAAGAAAGTTGATTGTCTGATATATAACGTTATGCCTATCAGGCGAGGCATTTATAGGCAGGGTGGTCTCTAAGTGGATTAGCAAACAACCATACGGCCACCCCTCATCCATCCAAAATGTTGGAGGGACCGCACATTTAAATAACCTCCAATTAATGACCTTGTTTCATTGTTTACTCAGTAATCACAGCTGAATAAACTCAAACATCAATTAAAAATTCAAATGGATGAAGAAAGGGACAAAAATAGAGAGAGAATGTGAGAAAAGAGGAGAGAAAGACTGGTCTTTAGGTAATAACGTACTAATGACCTGGTTGTTTTTAACAATTGTTCATATTTTTGTTACATTTGTTGTTTGTGCACAGGTTGTTTGTTTGGCCATGTTTGGAGTTATGCATCCTAATGAGTAATATATTTATTTTTAGCACAAAACATAGGGATATAAGAAATTCTAACTCACTATATGTAGTGAGATCAAATGAGCTTCCACAAATAAAAATACTGAGAAAGAAACGAGACAAAACAGCACCAGTAGAAGTACTTCAGAAATGTTGCCTCAAGTCCTTAAATATATCCAGTTAGTCATGCTCTTGCGACCCTTGCTCAAAATCCCAGTTCACTTGCTCTAGTAGTGTATAGATGATCCCATGGCCAAAAAGAATTTCTCCTTTGAAGAGGCTCAGATTTGGCCTTGAAAGAGTCAAGGGGCTTTTGCCCATTGGTGGGAAAATGCTGATTAATTGTGTCGTAGCCCTGTGAGAAAGTACGCCCAGCGCAAAGCACTAATTATGGGCCCTGCACTGACCAAGAAAAAAAGGGGCAAAACTCCCAACAAAGGCTCATCTCATATCTCAAGACAATGAGGGAGCAAGAGAATAGGAGAAAGAGGAAGTTAATGAGGTGTGTCACCTGGCAGCTGCTGATGGTGGGAGAGGAAGAAGGGGGAATATTGGGGGGGGGGGTTATTCAGGACTATGGAAGTCCTTCTGGAGGTCCCTTTTTTCCTCAGCGAGGGGTACCCAGCAGGTTGTGTGTGCCAAGGATGTGAAGAGATATGCATGAAGGGACACAGTCTGGAAAACAACTAAAAAAGAATCAAAATACCAGTAAAGAAATCCCTGTAAGTAACAAACCATTTAGGATCAATAGTCAATCAGACGTATATGTCAGTATTTTATCAAAATAACAAAACATGTCATCCATTAAATTAACAATATTGTACATGTACTGTATAACATCTGTCATCAAACTACTATAAATAGAATCATATTTCTCTAACTAACCACTTAGTATGGGTCAACGGCTAAAGCAACAGTGCTTCATACCCATCCAAATATCTATTATTGAAAGAAAACTGAGACGGTTTTTAGCAGAATAATTGTATATAAGCAGATTTATAATCCTGTAAAAACACTGCTCAGCTGTAGGTCCAAAGACAAACAATAAAAACATTGAGTATCACAAAATGTTCCCCTTGTGGAATGTTTAGTCATAATAGAAGACCAGTCAAGTACGGTTTAATATTTAGCTAGAGTAAGAAAGACTGCAGTACGGTGTCTCAATGGTAAATTACGTGACATAGATCTACAATAAATGGCTATAGTAGAGCCTGGCGACCATTTTGGTTTTGTCTTTGTTTTTCCCTAACCTGAAGGTAAGTTAAGTAGTATTTGAGAGACAATGGTTGTTCTATGTCTCAAATAATGTGTTGATAGGGCTTCTTATTAAGTTTGTGCTTGTTGTGCTTAAAATTCTGAGGAAGACTTTGGTTGTTCCAATGACATTTGTTTGACTTATGTGCCACCAGAAATAGAGCACGTTTTCTCTAGACAGTGACAGAGGCCGTTGTAATGCCTTTCGTAATATGTTTTTATATGTTGATGGATGATGTTATGAGAAACATTGAGTTCATAAATAATTTATTTGACATTGTTTCACTAGGTAAAAGAAAATCTGATAATAGAACTATTTTGCCCCTACTGCATTTAAAGTTTCAGCTCCCTGCAGAAAAGACTTGGAACGAGGATTTCATGTTTCATTTCAAAGTTATTGGTTCAGTTCCAAGTCTATCCTCCAGTGATCAAAGGTTAACTCAAAGAAAGGCTTGGCAGGAGATTTATGCAAAATGTCTTTGGTTCATTCCAAAAGGTTCTATACATTTGTTACCATTGGTGCTCATTTAGAGCTCGTTTTGCCCCTTAACCTCTATTTCTTTGGATGACATCTCTCTTCTTTCTCTTCCATAATATACTGAACAAAAATATAAACACAACAAGTGTTGATCCCATGTTCCATTAGCTGAAATAAAAGATTCCAGAAATGTTCCTTACGCAAAAAACAAACATATTTCTCTCCTATTTTGTGCACAAATGTGTTTATATATATCTCTGTTAGTGAGCATTTCTGCTTTGCCAAGATAATCCATCCACCAGACAGATATGGAATATCAAGGAGCTGATTACACAGCATGCTCATTACACAGATGCACCTTGTGCAGGCCACTCGAAAATGTGCAGTTTTATCACACAACACAACGCCACAGAGTTTTGAGGGAGCGTGCAATTGGCATGCTGACTGCAGGAATGTCCACCAGAACTATTGCCAGAGAATTTAATGTTAATTTCTCTACAATAAGACACCGCTGTCATTTTATAGAATTGGACAATACGTCCAACCGGCCTCACAACCGCAGACAACGTGTAACCCGCCAGCCCAGGAGCTCCACATCCGGTTTCTTTACCTGCAGGATCGTCTGAGACGAGCCACCCGGACAGCTGATGAAACTGTAGGTTTGCACAACCGGAGAATTTCTGCACAAACTGTCAGAAACCATCTCAGGGAAGCTCATCTGCGTGCCCGTTGTCCTCACTGGGGTCTTGACCTGACTGCAGTTCGGAGTCGTAACCGACTTCAGTGGGCAAATGCTCACCTTCGATGACCACCGCTGGAGAAGTGTGCTCTTCACAGATGAATCCCAGTTTCAACTGTACCAGGCAGATGGCAGACAGCGTGTTTTGCGTCGTGTGGGCGAGTGGTTTGCTGATGTCAACATTGTGAGCATAGTGCCCCATGGTGGCGGTGGGGTTATGATATGGACAGGCATAAGCTACGGACAAAGAACACAAATGCATTTTATCGATGGCAATTTGAATGCACAGAGATACCATGACGAGATCCTGAGGCCCCTTGTCCTGCCATCACCTCATGTTTCAGCATGATAATGCACGACTCCATGTCGCAAGGATTTGTGCACAATTCCTGTAAATTGAAAATACTCCAGTTCTTCGTTGGCCTGCCTACTCACTAGACATGTCACCCATTGAGCTTGTTTGGGATGCTCTGTTCCAGTTTCCGCTAATATCCAGCAATTTCGCACAGCCATTGAAGAGGAGTGAGACAACATTCCACAGGCCACAATCAACAGCCTGATCAACTCTATGTGAAGGGGATATGTTGCGCTGCATGAGGTAAATGGTGGTCACACCAGATACGGACTGGTTTTCTGATCCACGCCACTCCATTTTTTTAAAGGTATCTGTGAACAACAGATGCATATCTGTATTTCCAGTCATGTGAAATCCATAGATAAGGGCCTAATGAATGTGTTTATATTGACTGATTTCCTTATATGAACTGTAATTCAGTAAAATCTTTGAAATTGTTGCATTTATATTTTTTGTTCAGTGTAGATTGTTGAGGGACATTATTAATATGCATATCATTATTTTATTATTACTACCCTGTAAGTCATTTGCACAGGCACAATATTTGTATTTTGATATACTAAATTGACAAATCACCAGCCCTGGTCATGAACCTGTTAAGGGATTCGTATGGTACGAGTACCATACATGAAATAAAAGGTGCTATGAGACACTGCAAAGCATGACTGAGCATCCCTAAAAAACATACATGAGTGAATGGAATACTAGTTTCTTTGAGTTCTGGTTTGGAAAATCTTCATGTCACATACAAAACAGTACTTTTAAAAGCAGACAGAGTATGAAACATAAGACATCTAAATCCAATTAAGGAATAGTCTTCATCTGGTGTAGCTAGGTGGCTAGCCTACTGGGTGTCTGATAACATCACTAGGAACTTAAACAAAATACGTTTTTTGTTCAAAACTGCCATTTTTCAGTCTGACGGTTACTGTAAACACCATTCCAGCGCACAACATTATAAGACATGCTTTTCCACATTCCTTCATCCTGTTTTTAAGGAGGAAAAATGTCTCAAACCGTTGTGCCAAAAAGAGGCTTACAACATTTTGTATAAAAGTATTATCATTTGTATTAAAGTAACACAATGTTCAGTCATAGAATGTTCACAGCAGAGAGCTCACTGCTATTCTCTCAACATTCCGTGTCTTTCATCTGTTATGGACTCATGGCAAAATGTCCTCTTTCTAGATTTAGTTGTGCCAGTAAGGAGCCCATCAGTGTACTGGCTACACCAAAATGCTAAAATATCTCTCCATATTTCCACAATTTCAATGACACCAAACTCCCTTTATCCTGGTTTTCAGCCTTGACTTTGATGTCCACATAACATTCCAAGCAATTTATCTCTGATTTTATAAGTTTAGGACATCCCAGTTATGATTGCAATTTGCGTAATGTGAAAGGTTATGCGGGCACTGTCTGCCAACCCACATCTTAACTCAGATGTTAGATTAACAAAAATGTATATTTGTATCATGTGGACCAACAAAAAAACAATAATAATACGTTTGTTCCTTGTAGATAAAATTGCCTTACAGTCAGTACATGCAGTATTCCTAAAACATCAATTCTATGCAAATATTAAAGAGGTGATGAGAGGTAACTACTAACACCTAAGATCTGTTGGAGAACGTCTTAGCATGGACCAGCTAATGTACCGTCAAAGGTCACGGTTAGGTTATAATAAACTTGTCAGCCATTAAAACACATTTCCAATCCTTAGATTAGCTCTTACAATGATTCCGCAATGCAACCTTTCTCAACATAGAAATCTACTGCTGTTACAAGAAGCCTTCACACTTTAAGGTTTGTATATGAAAATGCATACCTTGGCAGTATGCAGAGAAGGGAATGTACTCCATGTCTGACCAATTGATAGCTACAACATTAGTCTAAAGTTCTATGGGAAAGTAGTTACCAGTGAATTTATATAACCCCAATGTCTAGGAGAGAAAAGGCACATGTACAGTATTTGCCCCACAACTATAAACACATAGAATACCTTTTTTAAATATAGTCCTCATTTTATTAACAGAGGCCAAATAAATTCATCACATTGTATTTACAAAGAAAGGCAATAAATATCTTATAATAGTCATAAAATTATTTTTGCATACATTTTAAAAATTCATAAATGTGTCATGTTGTTAGTAGCATCTCATACAAAACCTGTCAGGTGGTAGACAAATATATAGGCTACTACAGCTGTACCCAGGAATAGAGGCTGAACTTTGTCGTCACTGGTAAAATGGTCAACATTGTTCTGTCGGGATCACAACTCCTCTGGTTGCCAGGTCTAGTGATGGCCGCAACCTGTTCCCCGAATCCAAAATAAGCACATTTCTCGTTATATGGTTTTCAGGGTTTAAGAGTTAGGTCTTACAATACGGAGATAGTGGGTGGGTAGGATGAATATATACCTTTCCTAGTACGCATGATAACAATTCAGTGCTCTCGACAATATAACTGGCTTGATTAAACACAATGTTAGAGATGAAGAGTTTTTGGGATGTCTCTTTGAACATGGGTGCTTGGGTGCACCATGAACAACCAGTGATACAATCCACCTTTTGGTTGTAGGCCTATGAAAAGCAGGGTAAATTGGTGGATGCAGATGGTAATAATACCAGATAGCTTGCTCTGTGTCAAAATATATGTATATAAGATAACCTCATATACTTGTACCGCAATGTTTGAGAAGCTGTCCAGTATTCATTAGTCTTTTTCAACCATTCTACCACACTAAGGAAAGTAAGGCAAAAGGTGGGATATTACATTTCCCATTTTAACAGCATCAGTGTTTCTGTCTCAGTTAACTTCTGAGCCACATCAACTCAGGTTAAACAAAACTACAACCCCGTCTGTCTGATGCCTGGCTAGTCAAAGCATGTTGTGTTCAGCTGAATCATAGGTTGCACACCAACATGTCAAAGAAATCACACAGTGCACAACGTGTTCAGTGCATTCCATCCAGAGTAGGCCACGAGTCAGAAGGTATCAACAGAGGGAGAGTTGGGGGAGGGGGAGGGGGCACTGTCAGATGTTGCACTCAAAGCTACGCAGTTATCTAGGTAAACTGTTTCACCTGCCATTGTCGCCTCTCTCCATTTCGTCTCCATGGCGTCCCGATTCCAGTGGAAAATATGGGATCCATGTTGTCTGGGGTAACACAAACAAAACTGACAGGTATTCCGATAAAATCTAGTGGATGATTTTTAAAACGTTTATAAACTCATGCTGTCAGAAGGATGCCTTCAGTTTGCAATTCAAAGGAGCAGAAGATGGTGGCAAAAAGGGTCCTTTGTCGTCCTTAGTTTATCCAGTATAAATAAAATAACAGACACGTTATAACAATTACCCAGAAACATCCAACAGTTGGGAGATGTTCAATGTTCCTGAAATATAAAAATAAAACCTCTGAATTTTTTTTTTTTTTTTGTCGCCGTTCTTTATACATAAAGTCTTTAAGGGGTTTTAAGGCAACAGGCTTTACATGGCCTTTGAAACAACAGTGCGTGTGCTGTCCATTGGACAATCAGTTTGTTTTGGGGTTGTGTTTTAGGCGACGTGCCCTTCGTGTCCGCTTAGTTACTGTCGTGAAACGAAACTCTTCCAGTGGGTCCACCTTACCCTTTGGGTGGCGTTTCATGAAATGCACTTCCTGTTGTGTTTGTGTGGTCCGCGATCCTTTTTTGGGCCTCCCCTTCCTGTTGAAGCCCAGGTACCAGCCTTTGTACTTGGCTGACACGAGAGCTGTGTAGTTGTTCTCCAAGAATTCTTCCACGAAGACGCACTCCTGGTTCCTTCCATTGAGCTGCAAAGAAAACAACATGTTAAGACACTTAGCACCTGGTTTCTAACACTCTGAAACAATGACTTCCGCCTTCCACGGCGGCAAAACATCAGCGAAATCTACTTTACCTACTGACAAAGAACATTGCTGTATGTCATAGAAGCCAGAAAGAGATGGAACTACTACAGTTGCATTTGTGGTATAGCTCTTTTAAGGACACAGAAACGTTACTAGACATTTCTCACCTTGAATTTGTAAGTTTAAGCTATGTGAGTGTTTAAAAAGAATAATACTTGTTTTGTACACTCCCCTATGTATGTATTTAGACAGGGAAGCAAGACTCAATCCGATCAAGCATTAACCGGTGTTAACCGACACCCCGCATAGCTGTTTTGGCTGTGTCTGAGGTGTAACTGTGCTGGAGCTGTCAAATCTGGTAGCAGCTGCTCTTGATCATCGTCATGGAGCCACACCAGTCCCACATGTTAGAAGTTCAGAAGGAGAAAGTGTAGGCTATATAGAAATAATGATGCTCAAATTGAAAATCATTCAGAAAAATAATTAGGATTTCCATCAGTTTAATGGAGGTGTAGATCACATGTCACAATCCTGTGTTCTAACTTGTAAACAAGGCTGCATGAGATTTCTCTTAAAGAAATACTTCGGGATTTTGGTCAGATGAACTCGTGGATACCATTTTTATGAAATTATAGGTAGTTTCGCGAGCCAATGCTAACAAAGCATTAGCGAAATGACGAAGTCCATAGACTTCAAGCCATTGCTCTAACGCTAGTTAGCATTGGCTTGCGAAACTACCTCTAACTTCCTTCACATTGGACACAGAGACATAAAAATGGTATCCACAAGTTCATCTGACTCTGGGGAAGTAAAGGGCCTCATTTCCAAAATCCTGACGTATCCCTTTAATGCAACTCCGTGCAGCCAATGGCAATGTCCGCTTAAGGTATAATGCCAGGAGCCACTTGTGGATTTGGCAGTCCTAAAGCAGTTCCACCTCCGACACCTCCGACACCTCCGACACCTCCGACACCGCCAAAACCACCACAATGCAGATTTTGGTTAAAGCGGATCTGATTTAATAGAGCCCTAAAAGTTTTAGGTTTTATAATAATAATAATAATATATCCCATTTAGCAGACATATCAGGGTATTTATATACATATCTGATTTACCATTTAGAAATAAAAGCACTTTATATATCTAGACCCCCCATTTTAAGATGTCATAAGTATTTTGACAAGATTCACTTATAATGTATTAATGTAGTCAAAAGTTTAGTATTTGGTCCCATATTCAATGACTACATTACGCTTATGACTCTACAAACTTGTTGGATGCATTTGCAGCTTGTTTTGGTTGTGTTTCAGATGATCTTTTACCCAATAGGAACTGAATGGTGAATAATGTATCATTTTGGAGTCGCTTTTACTGTAAATAAGAATATAATGTGTTTCTGAACACTTCTACAATAAAGTGGATGCTCCCATGATTATGGCCATGAATGAATCATGAATAATGATGAGTGAGAAAGTTATAGATGAACAAAGATCATACCACCCCAAAAATGCTAACCTCCTGTTATTGGTAATGGTGAGGGGTTAGTGTGTCTTGGGGTTAGGATCTTTGTTCGTCTGTCATTCATCATTCTTCAGGATTCATTCAGGATTATCCACAATCATGGTATAGCATCCACATTAATGTAGAATTTTTCAGAAACATCTTTTGTTCTTATTTACAATGAAATTACTCCAAAATGACACAAAACATTATTCACCTTTCAGGTACTATTGGGCAAAATATAATCCGAAACTGAAACAAGCTGCAAATGCATCCAAGGAGTTTGTAAAGTCACAAGCCTGAAGTAAACATTGTGTGCTAGGAATATGGGACCAAATACTAAACTTGTGACGACTTCAATACACTATAAGTTAATTTGTCCAAATACTTGTGAACAAAAACCTTTTCAAACGGGGGGACTCGATGTATAAAGTGATTTAAATTCTAAATGGTAAAACAGAAAAGTATGACAATACCCTCAAATAAAAGGTGACATTCAGTAATTCTAGCTTCACTGTCCAAACAAATACAGAGGGGAATGTACATGCTGCTATTTTACATGGCGCCACCTGGTGAACAAGAGGTATAATTGCAATGGCTTTCCTCCTATGTGGGCATTAGACTTCCAAAGCACTGTGATCATTATGAAGATTGCAGTCTATAATTGACCGATGAAGTGTCAAAAGAAAGGCACGGGTTACTTATCAAAGGGTTTTTATTCAGGGGTACACTGAGTGAGCACTCTCCATTATGGCTTGTATGTTACGCAAGTGAACATACAGGTAACTGCCAAAATAAAGGAAACACCAACATAAAATGTCTTAATAGAGCATTGGGCCACCACAAGCCAGAACAGCTTCAGTACACCTGGGCATAGATTATACAAGTGTCTGGAACTCTATTGGAGGGATGTGACACTATTCTTCCACAATAAATTCCATCATTTGGTGTGTTGTTGATGGTGGTAGACAACGCTGTCTCAGGCGCCGCTCCAGAATCTCCCGTTAGTGTTCAGTTGGGTTGAGATCTGGTGACTGACACGGCCATGGTTTACATTATTATCATGCTCATCAAATCATTCAGTGACCACTCGTGCCCTGTGGATTGGGGCATTGTCATCCTTTGGGGGCATAGCCATGGTAACCAAAATAATGGCATGCCCAGCATTTTTATACATGACCCGAAACATGATGGGATGTTAATTGCTTCATTAACTCAGGAACCGCACCTGCGTGGAAGCACCTGCTTTCAAGTGTTTCCATTATTTGGGCAGTTATCTGTAGATTCTTCATACATTGATGTGTATTATTATGAATGTCTGCGTGTTGCTAAAAAGGGAACTTAAGCACTCATAAAACCATGTTTCTATGCTTAGGCATAGTAATGTTCACACTGGGGTGTCTCTTTGGGTGTTCTCTGTTATTATTCATAGAAAACACAAGAGAATAGAAAAGGTCCAATTGTATTTCATTGAGTTAGATTTTCCTCGTTCTCTGGCAAAGAGAGTGGCAACCAAGGATGTGCTTACCTTTCCAACTATTTTGCCATTCTTGTTCATACAGATGTAATGCCCACTCTCCTCCCCTTTTATTCGAATATGGCTCCCAAAGGTTTCCGTCTCGACAATAAGAAGAGCTAGACGGCGAAAGAGAAACAAAACGTGATAATTATTTTCAAACACTTACATGCATTGAGTTGATACAGTCCATAAACAGTTTTAACCGATAAAACATTTGTTTGGTAATTTACTATAAAGCCCAGAGAGGTAGACACCAATATCAGTATCATCTTCCTGCAGTGATAAAGTTTACACAACAACATATGTGCCAAAACAAAATGGTTACATTTGAAATTATCCATTCTAAACAAGCACACCAGCGGCTTCTTTTGCTCTGTCACAACCTTAACCCCCGTGGGGTCAGCTTTGTTTCTGTTCGCTCCTTGCGGGCAAGAGATCTGCCAAACATTTTGGAGGGGTTACGCTCCCTCAGGATTAGGTTTCAGGTTCTCTTTAGTCTGTGCTCACTCAATCAAAAAGTTAAAGATGATCCATCTGTTTAACACACTGGTCTATTCAGTGGCACTCAAGGGAACGGAGGCATGAGGGGGGAGCCAGGAGGTGTGGGGAGGGGCATCTCCAAAATTGTCCCTTTAAACAATCTTGGATGGGAAGGGGAGTGGGAAACTCGTCTGAGAACTGACGTGGAGAGAGAGAGAGAGGGAAGAAGACATCCCCCTCTCTCAACCAGGGAGAAAAGAGGATAAAATGACAGTGGTGAGACTTCTCTGAAATCACAGAAGGCCTGGTTTGAGAAATACAATGGAGCTCCTGAGAGGAGTTGGAGAAGCTGGGGCAGAGAGCGCCACAA
This sequence comes from Oncorhynchus masou masou, assembly GCF_036934945.1. Taxonomy (NCBI): domain Eukaryota; kingdom Metazoa; phylum Chordata; class Actinopteri; order Salmoniformes; family Salmonidae; genus Oncorhynchus; species Oncorhynchus masou. The sequence goes on along the minus strand of NC_088243.1, from coordinate 64,870,295 downwards.
GTCCCCACTTAGCTGTCCCTCTTCCACCCCTTTCATACTACAAGGGTAAAAAAGCAAGCTGTACTGTGATAGCCTGGCTTGAAGTGGTTTTAGTGTAGTGTTGCTCACTGTAGCGAAGCTATAGAAGCCCCGTAGCATTTTCAGTGCTGGCTCTCAAACGACTGTGCCGAGGGCGGACTTGTGCGAGTGCAACTGGAAACTACAGGTGCAACAACTGCCTTTAAAAAACATTTACCAGCACCAACATGGATTTTTACACATTTTTACAAATACCTATGCATTTAAATATAGATATAAGATGCTATCCTAGTAGGACAAATGGTGACATCAATTATGTGGGATTGCATGTGACACTTTATATATACCACATTTCTTGAAGGCAAGCACTCCTGCCTGAGGAGAATTATAACTCCCTCTTATCCGCGTGTATATGTGGGGTAGCTGACCTTGCTGTAGCTGCGGCTCCATTTCTCAGCCATGCTTTCTGACCCTCCATTGTGCGGTCACTGTTATGACTGAGTGAGGATTAGTGCAGAGATGAGAGAAGAGTGTCTTCCCAAGCCTCCTGTTAAATCAGTGTCAGGGAGTTCACAGGTGCCAGGTACTGGGGCTGAGGGGGCAGGGTTGGCAAGTCTTCATGGGAAACATTGAATCTGCTTCCACTCAAGCTCTAACAAGCAACGAGAGGAAACCTCGCCTCAGCATATCTGTGACTGAACACAGTCGACACAACAGTGAGGTCGACTCGGGCCGGCAACATTACCGCCGACTTACTGTTTGTTGGCAAATCATACATGTGAGTGCAAACAGGCAAGCACTCCCATACAAACGCACCTAGACCACCGTCCAACTTTGAATAGAATATGTGCCATGCCCACAGTTACTGTAGAAACTGTATTGAATGTAGAAACTGATAGACCCTCTGTAGACCTGGAAACGACTATGCCAGGCATCACGCAGAATAACTTCCCATGACAACAATCAGCTGTATTCCCACCTCAGTATGGTCACTGAACAGAACAGTGGAAGGAACACAGCTGAGATTCAATGAATAAAGACAATATATATATCTAACCACGCTTTATCTGTGGCAGACATGCTTATAGCCTCAAATTCCCACACTATTCATCATTGTTATGGCTTAACCAAGCAATCAGTAAGTAGCAGAGTTAGGGTCAAAGTTCACAAGTTAGAAATGTAACTCCAACTCTGACCAGTAGCGGTCCAAAATAGGTCCAATGAATCCTGATTCACATGGGATAATTCCCACAGTAAAGACCATTGATGAGGGGAACTGGCTCAAGTGTCTGTAAGTGAAGTGCACAGGAATTCTCCCGTACCGTACTTGCCCCCATCGTCTCCGTTGGCGTTGACCTTCTTGCCCAGGATCTGGACATGCTTGCCCGTGGTGCGGCTGTACAATTGGTAGATGCGGATCTGCTTCCGGCTCAGGTCGTCCGGGTTCCGCGTATGGTTCTCGATATAGATCCTAAAATCAGCTGAGCTCTGTTGTGATTCCTGCAGGAGAAAGACATGACACAGGTGTTCATGGAGCAGCTTTTACTCTGTACTCTGTCATGAAGCTCTGCTTGGATGTTGCTTTGCTTGGATGCTGTAGGCTGATCTAACTGTGCGGCATTGAGAACACATTCAAAGAAGCAGAAGAGAACAAAAGTGCAACATGGTACGTGCTTCATTATTATTGCATGTCTTTGTATTGAGGCGGCTATTTACTATTTGCCTGGGGCCATATTGAGAAACCAGTATTCCATTTCCACAAGCAAGCAAGCCACTAGCAATTATACACCTGAAGCATCCAGACCTGTTACACTATCATCAAAAATATATCTGCCCTAGGGCCCAGTAAGGCCTATAAATCACAGTGGAGACGTGGATGCGATGGCGAGAGGCAGCTCTTACCATAAAACACACTAGGAAGGAGCATCTCGTAACATAAACTCCCCTATTCAAATATTTCACGCCGTTAGAATGAATGCAAAGGTCTGTTCTGCACTTACAAGTTGCCTAAGGGCCTACTTTTTTTTATTTAAATAGCTGACTTCGACAACACATCCAAATACATGCAGCCTGAGCGCCCTGTCACCCAACCCCATATGTGGATGGGAAGGAAAATGTACACTTTCAAAACCCCTGAAATCTCAATTCACGCCAAGATCCTGTTCCCCAGCTGTATCGTGTGGTAATTACATAGTAATGGCCTTTTATGTAGCTTCTCTCAGGTGGCTAATTATATACACATTACATTCTCCAACTCCTTGTTATTTTAACCTCAGCAAATGAATGACATTTAGTGAATGAGTGGGGAAATAGGCTCAGGGTAGAACAAATCTTTAATACAAAAGGGGAAAACAAACTACTGATCTGAATACAAATCCCAGTTGTTTGAAGCCACGTTACGGCTGTTCTCAGAAAAAAATGGTGTCAGCAAACATTAAAGGTACTACATAACACAGTTAGTTTTGGAAATACTATCGCAAGTATATTAATCAAAATATGAAACAATTGTATATCACTTTTTAATATTCAACTAAAATAAAGTAATTTTCCTCAAGAAAACATGCATCTTAATCAATAAGCAAATCTTATTTAAATGTCTTTATCAAACTTCCTTTGAATTGAGTCAATGTTTAGAGGGAAGGAACATTAACAGTTATTATGATACACCTCATAAGTTCATATAATAGAGCATCCGATAGAGCCTCTACAACACTCAAAGAGCATTCAAAACCAATAGAGCATTCAATAGAGCCTCTACAACAATAAAAGAGCATTCAAAATCAATAGAGCATCCAATAGAGCCTCTACAACACCAAAATAACATTCAAAACCAATAGAGCATCTAAATAGAGCATCCAAAACGCTCCACAACCTAGAAGGACATCATCATAACCCCCCCCCCCCCCCCCCCCACCACCACACACACACTCCAAAAGCTAACCACCAAGCCAGCATGAACTAAAACATTTTTGGGGGGGATAACTACTGCTGAGGGATTTGTGCCAAATCTCTCCATCTCTAAACAAACATAAAGGTTTGTTTTGTAGACAGTTGCATTTCACATCGAGGAAAAGGGCAAGCCTCTGCAGGGGGCTGAGGTTAATGCAATCGACAACATTTTTTATCCAGCCGTCTCCCTTTTCAAAGACGGCCCGAAAATGGATATGGTTGAAACTTCAAAAGTCTGGCACCATCTTCACTGGGAAGCTTAGCCCCCTTGCATCTCAGATACGCTTTACTATCTGCATAACACAGTCTACCTGCCATCAAGGTTGTGCTACATAATTGTATTGGTCTATCTAAAGGGTTTTGTCTTTAGCAAAGCCTCTATGAGACTTCCTTCTGGCCTACATCTTAATTACAGAAGTAATTAGTCATACAAAGCAAGAACTATATCAGAATTTAAACACTAGTATTGTATTACTATCTAGGACAGGGGCGAAATCAGACAGTAACACTAGCATTGTTTGTCCCAATTCCTTTGGAACAATCAGAGCACAAACCCTCACATTACCCAGTTGTGTCTTGTTTTTTATTGGTGTCTTTGTAAAATGTCTCCTTTTATTATGAAATGGGAATGCCAGGTTTTGTAATCGTGATCCCTTGACACATTTATTAAGGAACATCTCTGACAGAGATGTGGTGTCTCTGACAGAGATGTGAAATCCAAGAGGTAAAAGGGGGGATTCTACTCTGTCTTCGTCTATTGTTGCCTCATTGGATGGATTGGCCTCTCCATAAATAATTAGGTTGGCATGAGTGTTCTGTTTTTTTGAAATCCAAAGTATTTTTTTAAGAAGCTAGATTTCATGACATCTTATCACGTCAATCAGAGGGGAAAGGATTGGGTGCATTGTATGTAATTACTTAGCCCTGTATAAATAGAAGCAATATTTTTTATTTTTTTCACATATGCTTTAATTTGGAGACAGGGTGAAAAAGGTGAAACAATTCTAGTAGTTCTCTGTAATCCTGGAGTGGTTTGATTGGCATCACCTCGGTATATGATACTGACTAGACTATAAAATTACCCCAACAACAGAGGCATGGAAGCAGGATGTGGGCTAACCACCGCCTCTCACTGTATCCAGCAATATAACATGGTGGTTTCTTAACTACCCATTATATCTGACATTAATGTAACCCAAATACATCATGTCAAATGTCTAGATGTTTTACATTCATGTTCATGTGTCACATATCATGAACAAACAATAACCAATAGCCTACAAGCATGCCCAAAACGGAAATACACGAATTGTTAATATTAAGCTACAGTTAAGAAATTGAATCTAACACCGTGCAGAATGTTACTTTACATAATAATACATCATGTTCATTTTGACTTGAGTATTGCATGAAAGGTAGGCTACAGACGACCAATTTAACAAATCAATCGCATGCGAAAAAGGCGCGCGATTCGTGGAGTTTATATTATTACCGAATAGATCCACGACACTGAAAATGATCAAAATCGCAAATGATCCTGATCTAAATGTCTTTAAATTTCTTCAGGCTACATGTCAGTTTTTTCCATGCCTCAACGCTGGTTGCCTGGCTCAATGGTGCGCTGTGCGCTTATCTGATGCACTCGAGGACTCCTCGTTCATCAGAGTAAGGTGCGCAGTAGTGTCGTTTCTTCTACATTACAAACCTATTTCCCTACCATACATGCCATGTTTAAACAAGGAAAGAGTTACTATGCTTTTATTTTTATGAAATGAACAATACAACTATAATTAGGGAATTGTGTTAGTCTTATGTATTTAAAGTCATTTAAAAAAGTAATAAGACAAAGCTCAGAAAAAGAACCAGCGCGCCTAACCACAATATTTTCCAGTTTGCAAGTATCCAATTAAATGATAACGATTTGTTCATAATAAATCCAGAATGGGTGCCGCAAAATCACACACACACACACACACACACACACACACACACACACACACACACACACACACACAGTCCAAAAACGGAACAATCGAATCAACCTACCTGGAGCTGGAAATAGAGGACCAGAAAATGTAAACACCTGGAGAGAGAAGGGGAGGAGGGGGTTACTCACAAGCAATAACATTAAATATAAACACTATAGCCTAAATAGATGACAAGGGTAGTAACTAGCTTTTAGCGACTTCTATTGGTAAGAATGTACGTGTTTTAAGAAACGAAAGAAATAGAAAGATTGAATCCTTACAGGTATATGAACCTCGAAGGCAGAAGAGACATCTTGACTTGCTGAAATACACCTGTTTCCACAGTTTTAAAGCCCCGAGAGAAGTAGAGGATAGACCCGCCAGCGTCCTTAAACTACGCGAACAATTCCGGAGGTGCCTTTGAATCCCAGTGTAATGATAAACAACTGGAGTGCAACAATGTCACTGAATGCAACATTAGGTGCTTCCTTGTAAAAAAAAAAAATGATCCAGGGGAAAAATATAGCCTATTGTTTCCTGTCCCCCTCCAAATCTCCTCGCTCCGCTCTCACGGGCTGTGTAGACAGTGGTATCTTGCTGGGCGCCGAAATATTCAATTTGCAACCATTGCTTAGTATATTTTCCCTTGTTTAAAAATCCATTGCACGCACCCTCTTTGCTCCCAAAGGTGCTGCTCCAAAGATCAGATGTATTTCAATTCCGTGCGTACCTGGGGATATCTACACTTTGCATGGATCATGTTAATCTTCCGAATCTTCCGACTGTAAATAAAAAAAGTTATGGGGTATACCTCACGTTGTGATAAAACTTCAGTGGTATCCAGAGAGTATAAATATTACATCTGAATCAAACCCAGCGGAAGACCTTCGTAGCAGGGGCGATGGTGTAATGCCTGTCAGTAGATGGTCTGCGGCTAAGGATTTGGGCACAGTGAGGTTTTTTGTTGGTGGGTGGAAACTTGTCAGCGGTGTGCACCTGATAGGGTAATTTTTGAGAGACCATCAGTTTGGAGAATGTTTTCCTCTAGTCATAAATGATGGTGCTTGGGAGGGAGTTTGTAGACTACAAGGAGGGACTCACAAATTGATGGCTTGTTTTCAACCCTTTAGAAAGTTCTGTATATCCATTTCATTTGAAGCAATTCGATAAGGGATATTTCCTTAAATGCAAGTTTAGGCCTATTTCAAGTTCACAAAAAATAGCCTGGGCTACTTTACATTTTAGTCATTTAGCAGACGCTCTTATCCAGCGCGATTTAGGTGCCTTGCTCATGGGCACATCGAGAGATTTTTCACCCAGTCGGTTCAGTGATTCGAACCAACGACCTTTTGGTTACTGGCCCAATTCAATCGCTAGCCTACCTGTCACCTCTACTTGGGAGAATAGACCTACTGGATTTAAAAATATAAACAATTAATCACATTTTTTATGATTCATAAATCCGTTTTTCCCCCGATATTATTTTCCAATATTATTAATGGCGTAACCATCACTAATTAGTTCATTATATTGATTGATATTAAATATATATCTGCCAATGTTTTGTTGTATTACCTTTGTCTAGAGATGAGAAAGAGTGTTTGAGTCGTATTTTCAGAACACAATTACACTTTTCGGCTTCCCTTGTTTTGTGGTTATATTGGAGGCCACGTGGTTTGTGGATTGGGCTTCGCTCTCCCAGACAGCATTGAAATGCAGGTTGTTGTGGAACTCGATTTTTCAATAATGTGCTATAACTTATCCCGCATTTAAATGAAAGAGAGGTGTGAATGTGTTTACGAGGCCCTCTGAACTCGCAGTGGAATGACTCCACATCCCTCCCGCCACTTAGGACCATTGTGTGATTCTCATTTATTGTCCTATTACAACGGGAACTACAGCATTCCATCCTCATTGCGTTTAAAATTTCCCCATAGAGTTAGGGCTATCAATTGAAACTATAGTGGATTGCACTTTGAATAGCTTGTAAGAACAAGGGTGACTGTGTGAATCAGTATAATTCCAAAATAGGCTATTACAACAAATGGTATGCAATTCTCTACCTATGTACAATGCATGTGTACTATCAGATTTCAAACTCCAGTAATAAACGATATCCTCCAATGACGGAATTCAAAAACCCCTAATTGCACAAAATATAATAATTTATTATAGGAACCGTTAAATAAACACACAATGCGTGCGCATCTGATGATTAGATTGACCTGGGGCATCCATTTGGTGTACATCCAAAGTAAGTTATAATCAAACAAAAGACTATGTTTGAAGCGTTGGCTGGCAGTCCAAAATGAAGCTGGTTGAAAAGTGACTAAAACCACAGGCATAATGAACAATAATTATGAAACTGCACAAAGGAGCCAGCATTGAGTAGTCACTCGTCACCTTTAAAGCACGGGCTTGTGACAATGCCTTGAAAGTATAAAGGAAAAGCTATGGCACAGGGTGACACTTGTGGCAAGCTTCAACAGAAGCTCCTGCACATTGTTTACCTGCACATTTTCACGGGGGAACCATGTTACAGCAGATATGTATGGCACATGGAGTAGCTCTTCCATTCCATCGTTTATTCTAGGAGGTTGGATACATTGACCGTTGACTCTAATCAGTCACATTAAGCCACACAAACTACGACTTATGTCAGATTTATTCTTGGAAAGTCCATTTAGCATTTACACAAAGGGGCTATGAAGTTTGGTCAGAATTGTGACTAACCATCGAGAATTGTATTGGTTGGAAGGTTGGGCCTGCTAGTTGACAATGACTAGAGTTGAGCTTTATGAATGGGGAGCTGTCTCAATCCATCTGAGGAGGGGGAGATGGGCAGTCAAGCCAGCAACTCAAGAGTTAGGATTAGGTTACCCACAGCTACTGAACTGACTGAGGGAAGAAAAGAACAAGCAGGTAAGCTTAAGGTCTTGGTTTAAACCCCACAGCCGCGAATGAGAATTTGCTACAAAAAGCATTGCGGCTTTCCACCATCACCACTACCAGTAGATGTTTCTGAGACTGTGTCCAGACGGTCATCAGGAATGTGGAGAATATCTCATTGACGGTAGGAAAAAAAGGTGGGGTGGAAAAAGCTATCCGAGGGCGGTGAGCCAGGGGTTCAAAGGGTCTAGCAGGCCTTTAAGCTTGACAAAAGAACTTGGCAGTGTCTGTAAGTGAAGCCCAATGTACTACATTAGTGCAAGAACCCCCCCACCTCCTTTCTCCCCCTCGCTTCCCACTTTCATCTCCGACACGAACATATCGGGTGGGGGGTTTCGGGGGGCATCTGCATCCTATTGAATTTTCAAGGTGAGGGGACGGCCGAAGAGGGCCTAGTGGCTCGTATAAGCCGTCCAGACCCTTTTCACTCCAAGTCACAGCCCAACGAGCGTGTGAAGAGGCGGGGACAGCCTCTTCCTCTCATCTCCCAGGAATCAACCCCACCCCATTAGTATATTGGCGGCCCCTTTCACACTGTTGGCTTGGCTCTTTGGCCCTGGGCCCCCGGAGTCCCGCGGCGTAACGTTGGCTAGTCAGGAGCAGGTCACCACGGGGTCGCGACACCTCGCTGTGCAATAGGGTGATGGAGACAGTGCCCAGAAGAGTGTCACTGAAAGAGAAGGAGAGAGAGCCTTGAAGCGTTGCCTTGAAGAAAAGGGAAGCATTTTGTAATTTGTCCCCCATCACACGTTGTTTGCTTGGAGTCATTTACGGCATCTAGGCTTTGCCTTGAAGTTGGCGGCCATAGTGTGTGTGGGTGTGTGTGCCTTGAAGTTGGGGGCCACAGTGTGTGTGTGTGAGAGAGAGAAAGAGGTAATGTGAGTGTGAGGTGATAATTAAACTGTTGCTCCTCGACAAATCATCTCAGAGCAACGTGATACATGCAGAACATATTAACATATTAATTAGCTTCAGTACACTAATGATGATATTTCCCACTCTCAGTTCAACAAGAGTTCTTAAATTGTCCAAAACCACCAACACACAGTATGGCTCACTCGTCACTAGTTGTTAACACATGTTATAGTTTTCATGATGTATTTGCACACCTTACTAAACTCCTCTTAATGATTCTGAACAATTACTCTCAGGCTCCAGGTAAATGGATGGTGAAAAACACAACTGCCAAAAAGTGTCATGATGTAGTAAAAACAATAATTTCATAATACGGGTCCTTGAGCCACATTCTTCTAGTTTTCTGACCCATTTTGTATCTTTGGCAGAATATTAAGAGTCACTTGGACAGCAGAGGCTAATGTTGGGCGCTTATTTATGCTTTCAAACCAATGGTGAGTGATATGACTGATTTGTTGTTAAATCAAATCAAATGTATTTATATAGCCCTTCTTACATCAGCTGATATCTCAAAGTGCTGTACAGAAACCCAGTCTCAAACCCCAAACAGCAACCAATGCAGGTGTAGAACTTGAAGTCAGCTCTTGAAGATTTTCTACATCGAAATGACCCCTTAATAGTATGTTGGGTTGCTGTAATTACCAAATTAAGGAGCTGGTTGTTGGTAATGTGGCATAACATTCAGGGTGCAACTTTCACTGGGGATGGGGGGGACATGTCCACCCCACATTCTGAAATTGCATTTTTGTCCCCCACCCCCACAGTTTTATCATTGGAATGTGATACAAAATGAGGCAACGGTGTGCTTAAGGACCATGCGGACGCCTCCGAGCGTCGGGTAGGCTGTTTGGAGTGTTTATCCGACTAGATTTAAAAATATATATATATACAATTATGTCCCCCTTAATTCTTAAAACAAAGTTGCGCCCCTGATAACAATGCTGCAAATCTTGGAGAACCAGGACAGAGTGCATTAACTCAAACCATACTCCCAGCTTTCAGTTTTGAAGACTGGAAAGCATGTTAAAACAAATTGTTATACAGCTGTGCATACAGTGAAAGAAGTTTCTATAAATGCGTAACAATTTAAGAACTTAAACAACAAATTAAAAACACATTCAAAAATAATCTTCCATGAGATTGTACCCCTGTGTCGATGCCACACCACAGCCCTCCAACCTCATGACCTAGTCAACCCACCTAAGGCGTTAAACACTTTGATTTGAAGTCCTTACCTTCAAGTCAGTGGGCGAAAAGTATTTAGTGAGTGTTTAAAGGTCAAAACCTGTCAACAAAATGGATCAACCCAACTAATTGATATTAAACTGTGGGGTGGGCGAGTATACTTCCTCAGGTAATGGTGGGTCCTGAGAAAGTAGTCTCGCTTCACTCCTCGAGGTCATCTGTGTGACTAGGGTTCAATAAGATGCCCCTTCTGATGGACCGCCCGTTAGCCATGTAGCTTTACTTAGGGATAGCGGCAGCCACGGTAGGTAGGAATCTCCCCCACCTCCCCTCAGCGCAGGAGGGTGCCCCTGCAGCTAGCCTCAACCTGCAACTCCACTCAGCCTAATGGTTGAGCCCAATCCATTCCCCTGTCTAGCACCTCTTTAGAGCCTCCTCACCCCTTTGTTCTGACAATACACAAACGGCCATTCAAATGGGGGGACTCTGTAATCAGTGAAATACTAGCCTCTGGGCTTTGTAGAGAGGAAAAGAGAGAGAAGGAGAGAGGGGAAAAATCCATCCATGACCAATCAGCTCTAACTACATGTCTGGGTTTTTAGCTGCAGAGGTTATTTGCAGAAGGAAAAAATGTTCCGTTCCAGATGTAGAATTGAAGATGAAAAAAAGGCGTCCAGACTGATACCTCCACCCACTGTAAAATACTGGATTAGTCGACACCTCTGGAGTTTCTGTTGCTGTTGTTTGAGTTTCTTCGTTTTGAGGGAAAACACTGTTATAACCTACATTTTATCTGTGAAATCTGCATCAATGGATTTCCTTTATGATAGCTCACTAAACACTAGTTATATTGACTAATGTGCATCATGATATAAACTGCGATGATGGGCAAAGTGATGCATGCATGTCAAGATGTATGCACAGCAGTGTTGCAACAATAGATAAATTAACTTCGCTTAAATAGGCAGTAAAATAACACCTTAGGCTGGTCTCATAGACTATTCGTAACTTAGTAAATGTAAATCCGGGACACACAAATTAGCATGATATGTTACATTTGGTATGGTTTCATAAGACAGAAGGTTACTTAAGGCAATGGGTAGGCATACAACATGAATGAATGTCTAGCAACCCAAAGATTACGTGTTCAAATCTCATCATGGACAACTTTAGCATTTTCGCTAATTAGCTACTTTGCAACTAGTACTACTTTTGAACTACTTACAGTGCCTTACGAAAGTATTCGGCCCCATTGAACTTTGCGACCTTTTCCACATTTCAGGCTTCAAACATAAAGATATAAAACTGTATATTTTTGTGAAGAATCAACAACAAGTGGGACACAATCATGAAGTGGAACAACATTTATTGGATATTTCAAACTTTTTTAACAAATGGAAAACTGAAAAATTGGGCGTGCAAAATTATTCAGCCCCCTTAAGTTAATACTTTGTAGCGCCACCTTTTGCTGCGATTACAGCTGTAAGTCGCTTGGGGTATGTCTCTATCAGTTTTGCACATCGAGAGACTGAAATTCTTTCCCATTCCTCCTTGCAAAACAGCTCGAGCTCAGTGAGGTTGGATGGAGAGCATTTGTAAACAGCAGTTTTCAGTTCTTTCCACAGATTCTCGATTGGATTCAGGTCTGGACTTTGACTTGGCCATTCTAACACCTGGATATGTTTATTTTTGAACCATTCCATTGTAGATTTTGCTTTATGTTTTGGATCATTGTCTTGTTGGAAGACAAATCTCCGTCCCAGTTTCAGGTCTTTTGCAGACTCCATCAGGTTTTCTTCCAGAATGGTCCTGTATTTGGCTCCATCCATCTTCCCATCAATTTTAACCATCTTCCCTGTCCCTGCTGAAGAAAAGCAGGCCCAAACCATGATGCTGCCACCACCATGTTTGACAGTGGGTATGGTGTGTTCAGGGTGATGAGCTGTGTTGCTTTTATGCCAAACATAACGTTTTGCATTGTTGCCAAAAAGTTCAATTTTGGTTTCATCTGACCAGAGCACCTTCTTCCACATGTTTGGTGTGTCTCCCAGGTGGCTTGTGGCAAACTTTAAACAACACTTTTTATGGATATCTTTAAGAAATGGCTTTCTTCTTGCCACTCTTCCATAAAGGCCAGATTTGTGCAATATACGACTGATTGTTGTCCTATGGACAGAGTCTCCCACCTCAGCTGTAGATCTCTGCAGTTCATCCAGAGTGATCATGGGTCTCTTGGCTGCATCTCTGATCAGTCTTCTCCTTGTATGAGCTGAAAGTTTAGAGGGACGGCCAAGTCTTGGTAGATTTGCAGTGGTCTGATACTCCTTCCATTTCAATATTATCGCTTGCACAGTGCTCCTTGGGATGTTTAAAGCTTGGGAAATCTTTTTGTATCCAAATCCGGCTTTAAACTTCTTCACAACAGTATCTCGGACCTGCCTGGTGTGTTCCTTGTTCTTCATGATGCTCTCTGCGCTTTTAACGGACCTCTGAGACTATCACAGTGCAGGTGCATTTATACGGAGACTTGATTACACACAGGTGGATTGTATTTATCATCATTAGTCATTTAGGTCAACATTGGATCATTCAGAGATCCTCACTGAACTTCTGGAGAGAGTTTGCTGCACTGAAAGTAAAAGGGGCTGAAAAATTTTGCACGCCCAATTTTTCAGTTTTTGATTTGTTAAAAAAGTTTGAAATATCCAATAAATGTCGTTCCACTTCATGATTGTGTCCCACTTGTTGTTGATTCTTCACAAAAAAATACAGTTTTATATCTTTATGTTTGAAGCCTGAAATGTGGCAAAAGGTCGCAAAGTTCAAGGGGGCCGAATACTTTCGCAAGGCACTGTAGCATGTTAGCTAACCCTTTAACCAAACTCCTAACCCTAATCTTGACCCGAACCCCTAGCCTAGTCACCTAGCTAACATTTGCCACAACAAATTGGAAATTGTAACATACCATACATTTAGCAAATTTCGTAACATATTGTAACATATCATATGAAATGGATGATGGACATCCAAAAAGTAATACATAACATACGAAACATAACATATCATACTAATTGGCGTGTCAATGATTTATGTTAACTATGTTACGTCTACCCCTGAGTCCAGGTTGAACACCTGGGTGTTAGGTGCTGTCAGTTATAAGTCAATCGTTTGAAAAATAAACAAAATGTCAAATGTTCTTTGCAAGAAGATCTGTATTGTCTCCTACCTTAGCAAAATGTGAAGGTGCAGATGTTATATTAAGTGGGGCCAAACAGCAATTGTTCTCTCTGCTAGATGAGTTGTCTGGGGAACCATTGTTTAATGAGTGTTCAGAACACATAAAGAGGACAGTCTTTCCTTTGGTCAAAGAAAGTGCTACACGTATGCTACAATCAGTTCATGTGGTTGGTTATTTGGATCAGCTGTGTAGTGATAGGGTATTAAACAAAACCACCCGGGGGGGAGGCAAGACCAACTTTGGGAAAACCGGCTGTAGTGGAGCTGGTCGAGGGCACGACAACGCCTATTCCCCTTAGGAGGCTGAAAAGATTTGGCATGGGCCCTCAGATCCTCAAAAAGTTATACAGCTGTACCACAGAGAGCATCTTGACTGGCTACATCACCACTTGGTATGGCAACTGCTTGGCATTCGACCACAAAGCACTACAGAGGGTAGTGAGGACAGCCCAGTACATCACTGGGGCCAAGCTTTCTGCCATCCAGGACCTCTAAACCAGGCGGTGTCAGAGGAAGGCACTGAAAATTGTCAAAGACTCCAGCCACCCAAGCCATAGACTGTTCTTTCTGCTACCGCACGGCAAGCGGTACCGATGCACAAAGTCTGGAACCAACAGGACCTTGAACAACTTCTACCCCCAAGCAATAAGACTCCTAAATAGTTAGTTATGACTCCTTTTTCACTTTTTGATTAATCACATGCTGGTTGTCATGGGTGCACCTCAGCCACGCCCAAGGTCCTAAACGATATCATAACCAGCATCGACCTGGTCAAGACTTTCGACTCTGTCAAACACCGCAATCTCATCGACAGACTCAACAGCCTTGGTTCTCAAATGACTGCCTCGCCTGGTTCACCAAATACTTCTCAGACAGAGTTCAGTGTGTCAAATCTGAGGGCCTGTTGTCCGGACCGCTGGCAGTCTCTATGGGGGTGCCACAGGGTTCAATTCTCGGGCCGACTCTTTTCACTGCATACATCAATGATTTCGCTCTTGCTGCTGGTGATTCTCTGATCCACCTCTATGCAGACGACACCATTCTGTATACTTCTGGCCCTTCTTTGAACACTGTTAACACACCCCCAGACAAGCTTCAATGCCATACAACTCTCCTTCCGTGGCCTCCAACTGCACTTAAATGCAAGTAAAACTAAATGCATTCTCTTCAACCGATCGCTGCCCATACCTGCCCTCACGTCCAGCATCACTACTCTGGACGGTTCTGACTTAGAATATGTGGACAACTACAAATACAGTGCCTTGCGAAAGTATTCGGCCCCCTTGAACTTTGCGACCTTTTGCCACATTTCAGGCTTCAAACATAAAGATATAAAACTGTATTTTTTTGTGAAGAATCAACAACCAGTAGGACACAATCATGATGTGGAACGACATTTATTGGATATTTCAAACTTTTTTAACAAATCAAAAACTGAAAAATTGGGCGTGCAAAATTATTCAGCCCCTTTACTTTCAGTGCAGCAAACTCTCTCCAGAAGTTCAGTGAGGATCTCTGAATGATCCAATGTTGACCTAAATGACTAATGATGATAAATACAATCCACCTGTGTGTAATCAAGTCTCTGTATAAATGCACCTGCACTGTGATAGTCTCAGAGGTCCGTTAAAAGCGCAGAGAGCATCATGAAGAACAAGGAACACACCAGGCAGGTCCGAGATACTGTTGTGAAGAAGTTTAAAGCCGGATTTGGATACAAAAAGATTTCCCAAGCTTTAAACATCCCAAGGAGCACTGTGCAAGCGATAATATTGAAATGGAAGGAGTATCAGACCACTGCAAATCTACCAAGACCTGGCCATCCCTCTAAACTTTCAGCTCATACAAGGAGAAGACTGATCAGAGATGCAGCCAAGAGGCCCATGATCACTCTGGATGAACGGCAGAGATCTACAGCTGAGGAGGGAGACTCTGTCCATAGGACAACAATCAGTCGTATATTGCACAAATCTGGCCTTTATGGAAGAGTGGCAAGAAGAAAGCCATTTCTTAAAGATATCCATAAAAAGTGTTGTTTAAAGTTTGCCACAAGCCACCTGGGAGACACACCAAACACGTGGAAGAAGGTGCTCTGGTCAGATGAAACCAAAATTGAACTTTTTGGCAACAATGCAAAACGTTATGTTTGGCGTAAAAGCAACACAGCTCATCACCCTGAATACACCATACCCACTGTCAAACATGGTGGTGGCAGCATCATGGTTTGGGCCTGCTTTTCTTCAGCAGGGACAGGGAAGATGGTTAAAATTGATGGGAAGATGGATGGAGCCAAATACAGGACCATTCTGGAAGACAACCTGATGGAGTCTGCAAAAGACCTGAAACTGGGACGGAGATTTGTCTTCCAACAAGACAATGATCCAAAACATAAAGCAAAATCTACAATGGAATGGTTCAAAAATAAACATATCCAGGTGTTAGAATGGCCAAGTCAAAGTCCAGACCTGAATCCAATTGAGAATCTGTGGAAAGAACTGAAAACTGCTGTTCACAAATGCTCTCCATCCAACCTCACTGAGCTCGAGTTGTTTTGCAAGGAGGAATGGGAAAAAATGTCAGTCTCTCGATGTGCAAAACTGATAGAGACATACCCAAAGCGACTTACAGCTGTAATCGCAGAAAAAGGTGGCGCTACAAAGTATTAACTTAAGGGTGCTGAATAATTTTCCACGCCCAATTTTTCATTTTTCGATTTGTTAAAAAAGTTTGAAATATCCAATAAATGTTGTTCCACTTCATGATTGTGTCCCACTTGTTGTTGAGTCTTCACAAAAAAATACAGTTTTATATCTTTATGTTTGAAGCCTGAAATGTGGGGCCGAATACTTTCGCAAGGCACTGTACCTAGGTGTCTGGTTAGACTGTAAACTCTCCTTCCAGACTCACATTAAGTATCTCCAATCCAAAATTAAATCTAGAATCGGCGTCCTATATTCCAACAAAGCATCCTTCACTCATGCTTCCAAACATGCCCTACCGATCCTTGACTTCGGCAATGTCATTTACAAAATAGCCTCCAACACTTGACTCAGCAAATTAGATCCAGTCTATCACAGTGCCATCCGGTTTGTCACCAAAGCCCCATATACTACCCACCACTGTGACCTGTATGCTCTCTTTGGCTGGCCCTTGCTTCATATTCATCGCCAAACCCACTGGCTCCAGGTCATCTATAAGTCTAAGCTAGGTAAAGCCCCACCTTATCTCAGCTCACTGGTCACCATAGCAGCACCCACCTGTGGCACACGCTCAAGCAGGTATATTTCACTGGTCACCCCCAAAGCCTTTCCTGTTCCAGTTCTCTGCTGCCAATGACTGGAACAAATTGCAAAAATCACTGAAGCTGGAGACTCATATCTCCCTCACTAACTTTAAGCATAAGCTATCAGAGCAGCTTACAGATCACTGCACCTGTACATAGCCCATCTGTAAATAACCCACCCAACTACCTCATCCCCATATTGTTATTTATTTATTTTTGCTCCTTTGCACCCCAGTATGTCTACTTGTACATTCATCTTCTGCACATCTATCACTCAAGTGTTTAATTGCTAAATTGTAATTATTTTGCCACTATGGCCTATTTGTTGCCTTATCTCCCTAATCTTACTTCCATTGCACACACTGTCCATTGACTTTTTTATTGTGTTATTGACTAATCGTTTGTTTATTCCATGTGTAACTCTGTGTTGTTTGTGTCCCACTGCTTTGCTTTATCTTGGCCAGGTCGCAGTTGTAAATGAGAACTTGTTCTCAACTGGCCTGACTGGTTCAATAAAGGTGAAATAAATAAAATAAAATAAACATTCAGTGCATTCGGAAAGTATTCAGACCTCTTGACTTTATCCACATTTTGTTATGTTACAGCCATATTCTAAAATGGATTAAACTGTTTTTTCCCCTCATCAATCTACACACAATCCCCTCCAAAATGTAAATATCACATTTACATAAGTATTCAGACCCTTTACTCAGTGCTTTGTTGATGCACCTTTGGCAGCAATTATAGCCTCGAGTCTTCTTGTGTATGAAACCACAATCTTGGCACACCTGTATTTGGGGAGTTTCTCCCATTCTTCTCTGCATATCCTCTCAAGCTCTGTCAGGTTGGGTGGGGAGTGTCGCTGCACAGCTATTTTCAGGTCTCTCCAGGGATGTTCGATTGGGTTCAAGTCTAGGCTCTCGCTGGGCCACTCATAGACATTCAAAGACTTGTCCCGAAGCCACTCCTGCGTTGTCTTGGCAGTGTGCTTAGGGCCTTTGTCCTGTTGGAAGGTGAACCTTCGCCCCTGTCCGAGGTCCTGAGTACTCTGGAGCAGGTTTTCATCAAGGATCTCTCTGTATTTTGCTTCTATCATAATTCCCTCGATCCTGACTAGTTTCCCTCTTAAAACATCCCCACAGCATGATCCTGCCACCCCCATGCTTCACCGTAGGGATAGTGCCAGGTTTCCTCCAGATGTGACGCTTGGCATTCAGGCCAAAGAGTTCAATTTTGGTTTCATCAGACCAGAAAATCTTGTTTCTCAGGGTGTTTCTCTGAGAGTCGTTAAGGTGCCTTTTGGCAAACTCCAAGCAGGCTGTCACGTGCCTTTTACTGAGGAGTAGCTTCCATATGGCCACTCTACCATAAATGACTGATTGGTGGAGTGCTGCATAGATGGTTGCCCTTCTGGAAGGTTCACCCATCTCTACAGAGCAACTCTGGAGCTCTGTCAGAAGGACCATCAGGTTCTTAGTCACCTCCCTGACCAAGGCCTTTCTCCCTCGATTGCTCAGTTTAGCCAGGTGGCCAGCTCTAGGAAGAGATTTGGTGGTTACAAACTTCTTCCATTTAAGAATGATGGAAGCCACTGTGTTCTTGAGGACCTTCAATGCTGCAGAAATGTTTTGGTAGCCTTCACCAGATCTGCGCCTAGACACAATCCTGTCTCGGAGCTCTATGGACAATTCCTTTGACCTCATGGCTTGGTTTTTGCTCTGACATGGACTGTCAACTGTGCGAACTTCTCTAGAAGTTGCGTGTCTTTCCATATCATATCCAATCAATTGAAATTACCACAGACTGACTCTAATCAAGTTGTAGAAACATCTCAAAAATGATCAATGGAAACAGCATGGCCCGAGCTCAATTTCGGGTCTCATAGCAAAGGGTCTGAATACGTATGTAAATAAGGTATTTTGGTTTTTAATTTTGAATACATTTCTGTGGGGTATTATGGGGTATTGTGTGTAGATTGAGGAGGACAAATGTGTATTTAATCTATTTTAGAATAAGGCTGTAAGGCAACAAAATGTGGAAAAAGGTAAAGGGGTCTGAAGACTTTCAGAATGCTGCTGCTACTGTTTATTATCTCTCCTGTTGCCTAGTCACTTTACTCCTAGTTATATGTACATCTACTTCAATTACCGCGTGCCCCTGCACATCGACTCAGTACAGGCACCCCTTGTGTATAGACGTGTTATCCTTACTCATTGTGAATGTATTATTACTTTTCTATATTTTCTCAATTTCCTTTCAATCGGCATTGTAAGTAAGCATTTCACTGTTAGTCTATACCCGTTGTTTACGAAGCATGTGACACATTTGATTTGATTAGATTTTGTGAGCAAAAGCAACTGCTGTACTTCAAAATGTTCTAATGAGGTGATGTTGACACTTGCGATTATGGACAAGAGGAGTAAACTGCGTGCCTATAACAATAAACAATATGTATTTGAACATACACAGTATATTGCGAAACAATACATAATACTATGAATATGTAGCCATTTAAATAAAAGTGTTTTCCAAAATAGATATCAGAAGAATATTCAAAACACGGTACTCTGCATAAATGATCAACTCAACATGTTCAGATGATTCTGTTAGTGTGATATAGGCTGTATTTTCATATTTTGCCTTGTGATGTAAACTACAGCGGTTGTGCGTTGACAGACACATGTACCTTAGACAATGTGCAGAAGCAATCACATTGGCACAAAGTGAGGCAGCAAAATATAGCACTTGTCACACACCGTTTAGCTGTAAATGGGTTCAATTCATCTTGATAAGAGCTTCCACAGCAGATACGCTTTAGCTGAAAAAAGCTTCCATCATTCTTTGAAGACTACAGGTTCCTCCATTACAGTTTAAGTGAGACAACATCTGAAGTGCCAAACTGCCTCACACCTCGAGGGCTGCAATCATTACAGATATAATCATATTTTTGGAAGTGTTTGGGGATTGACAAATTGCTTTATTCAACTCCACTGCTGTGAGTGAGACATGTTAGCCAAATGTCTGCTTAAATAATCTACAGCCTTGTGCTGGGGTCGGACTGAAATGGGAGGAAGCAACAGGGGACTTTTATGAGGAAAATGAGGGCTCTCAATTGGAAGTCTTTTCTACATAGCATATATCACCTTTGCCTGTGTTCACTGTAGTTGGAGTTCTTAGCATTTGAAAACAGTGACACTCTATGTAACCACATGCAGATTGCAGTTACAACAAAATAACATCCTCAAAAGAGCTGTTGTAGGGTACTTCTAAACACTCACAACATGATATTACTCATTTTTTTAACCTCTTAACAATTTGCATGAATTCACAACATGACCAATAGAAGGGTCACTTATTCTAGTGCCAAAGTCTACTGAGGTGGACATGTTGGGGTGTGTCACTAACGGTGAAACTAGTCAAATGTTTTGGTCGGATAGCTCTTCAACATATTGTACTTCGGTAGGCTAGCCTAGCTAAATAGGATGACGAAAGCCAGTACAGTATGGGGAGCACAGAGATATAACGGTAGATGGCCTGGCTGGCTGACTGCTACTGCCTAAGCAGAGAGGAGATGATGGCTTAAGGAATAAAAAAGAATAGTCATCAACAAAAAACTAGTAATATGGACAACTGAAATATTGTGTTATTTCTAAGTCATTTCCTATTTTTCTATTGATGTCTACCCAATGTGTACATGACAGAGACTTTGGAATATTTTGAATGTTTTGGCAATTGAATGTTCAGCATTCTTGGCTTTGGAAGTTCCATTATAAACCTCTAAAATCATTTTAATGTCATAATTTCATAATAGATTTAATGTTGAAAAAAACAATTGAAACCGAAAACAAACCGACCTCAAAAAGCTCTAATCGCTCAGCACTAGAGAGAGCAGCAGGTCTGGAGCAAAAGCTGATGAAACGACAGAGGATACATGCTAAAGGTAAATGTGTCCATCACATGCACTCCTATCCAAGCTCCAAAGAGGGAGAAAAACACAAGCCAGCACAGACACTACTGAACAAGTCCACAACAAATACACATGAACTCACTATCTTGCTCTAAAGTGAGACATCTCCCAACTACTTCCTCTGCTCTGTTGGTTAGAGAAAAGCCTGGGTTTGTGGGCAGAGGAATGCAGCGCACATCTTTGCCATAGCCAGCCGGGGAGGTAATGCGTCCGCGTGTTGGCGCTTGTCGAGGATAGCGCGCCTCCCCTCGTATTAATAACCACGGCCCACTGCTGTACCCAACGCTGTATTTTACTGGACCGGGACTCTTATAGGAAGAGACAATGACACCCCCCCACCCACCCCCACCACCACCAGAAGATCTCTTCCAAACGTCTGTTTTTAGAAGTTGGATAACCCCTACTGGATAACCCCTACTCCCAAAGAACTCCCGGGTATGTAGTGTTGGCCAAGATCTAGCAGTCTAAAAGATGAACTGAGAGATCATTTGGTCCGCTTTCGGGTCTATAAAGACGTTCATATCTGTGGAGGTAACAAGTATACCCAAGGAATTATTGTCAAGAGACAGCACTGTCAAAGTGGTTGCTGTGAAAATACACCCCTGACAATGACAATGAGGGCTTCCTTTCTGTCTAATATAAACATACCGACATGATCACTTTTCCCCTGAGGCTAACTCATTGTTCCAGTTCCATTTTGAAAGCTCTCCATGAATGCTTGAAATGTTCCATAGATTTTCTTTCTTGTTTGTTTATTTAGCTGTATCTAGGTGATGTGCCAACCTGTCACTTACTGGAATATAGATCCTTGTTTTCTCAAAAGAAAGGTCACGTCTGAAATGAGGGTGGGAGAGAAGAATCCCACACTCAGCCCATTGGTGTGCCCTTAACTTGAGGAAACAGATATATGGTCAACAACGTACACACATTCAAATCTGTCAGTCACAAAAAGTTCAACACCTTGGCTGTATATATGACAGGAGAGCTGTAATCCTCGATGCACCCCTAACACTCCACTAACATTGTTGCAGCACTAAATATGTTCTGAGGTATTGTTGTCAGAGCATCGTGATTATAGTCAGGGGTCCCTATCATACTTTTATGTCCAATTCAATATCAGCTGGCTGGGAAAGGAGAAGGCTACTGATAGCATGTCTCTGAGCTGGGAAAGGAGAAGGCTACTGATAGCATGTCTCTGAGCTGGGAGAGGAGAAGGCTACTGATAGCATGTCTCTGAGCTGGGAGAGGAGAAGGCTACTGATAGCATGTCTCTGAGCTGGGAAAGGAGAAGGCTACTGATAGCATGTCTCTGGGCTGGGAAAGGAGAAGGCTACTGATAGCATGTCTCTGAGCTGGGAAAGGAGAAGGCTACTGATAGCATGTCTCTGAGCTGGGAGAGGAGAAGGCTACTGATAGCATGTCTCTGAGCTGGGAGAGGAGAAGGCTACTGATAGCATGTCTCTGAGCTGGGAGAGGAGAAGGCTACTGATAGCATGTCTCTGAGCTGGGAAAGGAGAAGGCTACTGATAGCATGTCTCTGAGCTGGGAAAGGAGAAGGCTACTGATAGCATGTCTCAGAGCTGGGAAAGGAGAAGGCTACTGATAGCATGTCTCTGAGCTGGGAAAGGAGAAGGCTACTGATAGCATGTCTCTGAGCTGGGAGAGGAGAAGGCAACTGATAGCATGTCTCTGAGCTGGGAGAGGAGAAGGCTACTGATAGCATGTCTCTGAGCTGGGAAAGGAGAAGGCTACTGATAGCATGTCTCTGAGCTGGGAAAGGAGAAGGCTACTGATAGCATGTCTCTGAGCTGGGAAAGGAGAAGGCTACTGATAGCATGTCTCTGAGCTGGGAAAGGAGAAGGCTACTGATAGCATGTCTCTGAGCTGGGAGAGGAGAAGGCTACTGATAGCATGTCTCTGAGCTGGGAAAGGAGAAGGCTACTGATAGCATGTCTCTGGGCTGGGAAAGGAGAAGGCTACTGATA
Organism: Oncorhynchus masou masou; assembly: GCF_036934945.1. Taxonomy (NCBI): domain Eukaryota; kingdom Metazoa; phylum Chordata; class Actinopteri; order Salmoniformes; family Salmonidae; genus Oncorhynchus; species Oncorhynchus masou. The sequence continues at coordinate 64,847,840 of NC_088243.1, read as the reverse complement.
GCATGTCTCTGAGCTGGGAGAGGAGAAGGCTACTGATAGCATGTCTCTGAGCTGGGAGAGGAGAAGGCTACTGATAGCATGTCTCTGAGCTGGGAGAGGAGAAGGCTAATGATAGCATGTCTCTGAGCTGGGAAAGGAGAAGGCTACTGATAGCATGTCTCTGAGCTGGGAAAGGAGAAGGCTACTGATAGCATGTCTCTGAGCTGGGAAAGGAGAAGGCTACTGATAGCATGTCTCTGAGCTGGGAAAGGAGAAGGCTACTGATAGCATGTCTCTGAGCTGGGAAAGGAGAAGGCTACTGATAGCATGTCTCTGAGCTGGGAGAGGAGAAGGCTACTGATAGCATGTCTCTGAGCTGGGAAAGGAGAAGGCTACTGATAGCATGTCTCTGAGCTGGGAAAGGAGAAGGCAACTGATAGCATGTCTCTGAGCTGGGAGAGGAGAAGGCTACTGATAGCATGTCTCTGAGCTGGGAAAGGAGAAGGCTACTGATAGCATGTCTCTGAGCTGGGAGAGGAGAAGGCTACTGATAGCATGTCTCTGAGCTGGGAGAGAAGAAGGCTACTGATAGCATGTCTCTGAGCTGGGAGAGGAGAAGGCTACTGATAGCATGTCTCAGAGCTGGGAAAGGAGAAGGCTACTGATAGCATGTCTCTGAGCTGGGAGACGAGAAGGCTACTGATAGCATGTCTCTGAGCTGGGAGAGGAGAAGGCTACTGATAGCATGTCTCTGAGCTGGGAGAGGAGAAGGCTGCTGATAGCATGTCTCTGAGCTGGAAGAGGAGAACATGTCTCTGAGAGCAAGTCAGCCTGAGTGAAATATGCAGCCTATACGAATCAGTAAGAGGTGAAATGTAAGCTATGTCAGTCTGCCTGGGTACAGTAGTCGCCGAAGTACGGAAATAGCAATACTTCTAAGAGAAGAAATGTCTAGTTGACCTCAGCTACTGACATAAGGTCCTCGGGTGCCGTACGTGAGCTACTGACATAAGGCCCTCGGGTGCCGTACGTGAGCTACTGACATAAGGCCCTCGGGTGCCGTACGTGAGCTACTGACACAAGGCCCTCGGGTGCCGTACGTGAGCTACTGACACAAGGCCCTCGGGTGCCGTATGTGAGCTACTGACATAAGGCCCTCGGGTGCCGTACGTGAGCTACTGACATAAGGCCCTCGGGTGCCGTACGTGAGCTACTGACATAAAGCCCTCGGGTGCCGTACGTGAGCTACTGACATAAGGCCCTCGGGTGCCGTACATGGCTCTGGAGTCTGCCAGAGGTGGCTGCAAAGGTGAGGTCAATTCAATACCAATTCAATTACAGTTTAACTAGGTGTAAGCATTTGCACTAACACACAAATCAACTAATCCAATCACTAACAAAAGCCCTTGATAGCGTGAATCAGAATCAGGTGTGTTAGTACAAGGCTGGGACGAGGCGACAGGTCCACAGGAGCAGGATGGAAGAACATGTTTTGTATTTTTTTAACCTTTATTTAACCAGGCATGTCAGTTCAGAACAAATTCTTATTTACAATGACGGCCTAGGAACAGTGGGTTAACTGCCTTGTTCAGGGGCAGGACAATAGACATTTACCTCGTCAGCTCAGGGATTCGATTTAGCAACCTTTCCGTTACTGGCCCAATGCTCTAACCACTAGGCTACAATGATCTAAGGACAGATGGCTGAGGACCACTCATTACTCTACTGTTTTGCAGAAATGACACATCCTCTGTCCCACACCCAGTCCATCCAGTAGTGCAGAAAAGCACATAGAATAGATCTCAGATATGAACAGTGATGGTCAGTGCTGGTCAAATGCCCATGGTGTCCCCTCACAGATTGTGTCCAGTAATGTCACGTTCCATAACACAAGAGTGCGGGATAATGTCATGTTTTCTTTTGTATCTCCAAGCTGCAATGAAGTCAAACCCTGGCCTGGAATTCAAGTCAAGCACAGCAGGGGGATTTCCACGTGCCTCCAAGTCTCTCCTCGGACCATAAAGTTACACATCATCATATTGCTTACATCCTCTAGTCTCTCACTACCTACGAGCTACAGGACAGATACACTGACTTGGAGAAATTATCATCATAGCTCACAGATGGAAGGTTGTAGCTCCTGTACAGGTAAAGGACAATCAATTCATAGTGACGTGAAGGTAAAGGACAATCAATTCATAGTGACGTGAAGCATGCTTTGAAGTAAGCCATGGACATTACTGCCACCAAGTGGTGACCGTTCCAAAGTGATGAATTGGAATCGGAATTGATTTATGACCCATATTTAAAATAATATGGGTCATATTTAAGCAATAAGGCCCGCGGGGTGTGGTATATGGCCAATATACCACGGCTAAGGGCTGTTCTTATGCACAAGGCAACTGGATAGAGTGCCTGGATAAATCAAATTTGTCACATGCACCGAATACAACATGTGTAGACTTTACAGTGAAATGCTTATTTACAAGCCCTTAACCAGCAATGCAGTTTTTTTTAAACTACCTTAAATAAAACAAGAAATAAAAGTAAGAAATAAAACAACACCAGCAGTAAAATAACAATAGCGAGGCAATATACAGGGGGTACCGGTACAGAGTCAATGTGCAGGGGCAGCGGTTAGTCAAGGGAATTGAAATATGTACATGTAGATAGAGTTATTAAAGTGACTATGCATAGATAATAAACAGAAAGTAGCAGCAGTGTAAAAGAGGGGGCAATGCAAATAGTCTGGGTAGCCATTTGATTACATGTTCAAGAGTCTTATGGCTTGGGGGTAGAAGCTATTGAGAAGCCTCTTGGACCAAGACTTGGCGCTCCGGTAACGCTTGCCGTGCGGTAGCAGAGAGAACAGTCTATGACTAGGGTGGCTGGAGTCTTTAACAATTTTTAGAGCCTTCCTCTGACACCACCTGGTAAAGAGGTCCTGGATGGTAGAAAGCTTGGCCCCAGTGATGTACTGAGCCGTACGCACTACCCTCTGTAGTGCCTTGCAGTCGGAGGCCGAGCAGTCGCCATACAAGGCAGTGATGCAACCAGTCAGGATGCTCTCGACAGTGCAGCTGTAGAACCTTTTTAGTCTCTTGAGGAGGAATAGGTTTTGTCGTGCCCTCTTCATGACTGTCTTGGTGTGCTTGGACCATGATAGTTTGTTGGTGATGTGGACGCCAAGGAACTTGAAGATCTCAAGCTGCTCCACTACAGTTGATGAGAATGGGGGCGTGCTTGGTCCTCCTTTTCCTGTAGTCCACAATCATCTCCTTTGTCTTGATCACATTGAGGGAGAGGTTGTTGTTCTTGCACCACACGGTCAGGTCTCTGACCTCCTCCCTTTAGGCTGTCTTGTCGTTGTTGGTGATCAGGCCTACTACAGTTGTGTCATCGGCAAACTTAATGATGGTGTTGGAGTCATGCCTGGCCGTGCAGTCATGAGTGAACAGGGAGTACAGGAGGGGACTGAGCATGCACACCTAAGGGGCCCCCGTGTTGAGGATCAGCGTGCCGGATGTGTTGTTACCTACCCTTACCACCTGGGGATGACCCGTCAGTAAGTCCAGGTTCCAGTTGCAGAGGGAGGTGTTTAGTCCCAGGGTCCTGAGCTTAGTGATGAGGGCACTATGGTGTTGAACGCTAAGCTGTAGTCAATGGATAGCATTCTCACATAGGTGCCCCTTTTGTCCAGGTGGGAAAGGGCAGTGTGGAGAGCAGTAGAGATTGAATAATCTGTGGATCTGTTGGGGCAAATTGGAGTGGGTCTAGGGTTTCAGTGTAGGTTTCAGTGTTACTTGTGTTGTGACGTTGTATTAGTTAATGTGACGACTGTTGCTCATCGAATGATTACAAGTTTCTAATTGCGTGATTAACTGAATCAAGCAATTATTAACTCATTAACCTGGGGCACCATGGGAAAACTAGTTCTTATTGAGTTTCTATTTCCCAAATTAACTCAAAGAATATCAGAATATCGATTTTACAACAGCCGCTAATTAACCAGTTACCTCTACAATCTCGTTCCGAACGTCGTATAGTCCGTGAATCTGCACGGACCCGGGTCTCACCAATGAGTTCGTACCACACCAATCTTAGTTGAATATTTATTTATGAGAAAGCTAAAATGATGATAAAAAATACACATAGACAAAACACATTATAGGCTATTGATTAGAACTTAGTATAACGGGCCAACACGCTATGCACGTGTTACCCAAAATGGGGATTTCAAAGAGAGAGAGGAAAAATAAAGTACACAAGAGAAATATACTTTTGTCAGCTATGCTATTCTAACCCTAGCCTTGCCCCAAACTGCCGCTCTTATGGGTCAGAATATAATGATGTAATTACGTGAGGAAGATCTCAGAGGATTCTCTGCGCAGACCGTTCAGGCTGCTCGATGATGCACTACTCCGGCGCACCTCTCTGATCGTCCTCCCGATGTCAGTGTCCTTTTGGCTTAGGAGTCTGTTCCCTCACCCTATGCTCTGGAAGGGGTCTTCTGAGGACAGACAACTCTGTAGCTCAGAGCTCATAGCGTTGGAATGAAACAGTGTAGTTGCCACGATTCGATGGGAGATGGAGGCTAGGTGGTTTGACTTGAATTCACCCGCTTAGACACAGCTACTCATCCGTAGCTTGGGTAGAAAAATATTTCTTTGTCTTCAAACTTGCGTTAAGTTTTGGGTTCGTTGACTTTTTAGACCTTGGCTGCAGCTTGGGTCACGTAGTCTTGTCTGTAAATTCTATACTCACAGGTTTTATACCCTTTGGTCAGAAGTGGGCGTCACCGCCTTTAGGGCAATTCTCTGGGCGTACCAAGTTGATGAGGCAAGGTCTAGATTGTATTCAAATCCAATTTTAGACAACTAACTTAACATTTAATCCTTACCAAAACATTCCCTTTGATTTGGACATTTTCCACACAACGTACAATGTATAAACATCAAACATATACTAGGAAAACTCTTCACGTTACAATGTTTTCGTAATAACGTCATCTATTAACCTTTAATAACAAAACAAAAATGACATACATTTTCATATTCCATCTATCGTCATTACCACCATTGTGGCTGACAGAAACCATTGTTCCAAAGTCACTTTATTTCATGTTTAATGTACTGAGGCTGGTTCTCCATAGTAACAGGACAAAGGAATTTGTCTGTGGCCTGAGATTTACCAGAGGCGTGAGGGGTCATAAAACCCCCACATCTTCAGACCCCTAGATCTCTCCTCCTCTATTGGGGTTGAGAGATAATCTGTAGGGATGTGGTCTGACCTGGTCAGGACAGTCACGACACTTGCCTCGAAGCGAGCGTAGAAGTAATTTAGCTCATCAGTAATTTAGCTCGTCTCGTGTCACTGGGAAGCTCTCAGCTGTGCTTCCCTTTGTAGTCTGTAATAGTTTGCAAGCCCTGCCACATCCAATGCGCGTCGGAGCCGTTGTAGTGCAATTCGATCTTAGTCCTGTCTTGACGCTTTGCCTGTTTGATGGTTTGTCGGAGGGCATAGCGGGATTTCTTATAAGCTTTCGGGTTAGAGTCCTGCTCCTTGAAAGCGGCAGCTCTACCCTTTCGCTCAGTGCGGATGTTGCCTGTCGTTTATGGTTTCTGGTTGGGGTATGTACGTACAGTCTCTGTGGGGACGACATCATCGATGCACTTATTGAGGAAGCCAGTGACTGATGTGGTGTACTCCTCAATGCCATCGGAAGAATCCCGGAACATATTCCAGTCTGTGCTAGCAAAACAGTCCTGTAGCTTAGCATCTGCTTCATCTGACCACTTTTTATAGGCCGAGTCACTGGTGCTTCCTGCTTTAATTGTTGCTTGTAAGCATGAATCAGGAGGATAGAATTATGGTCAGATTTGCCAAATGGAGGGCGAGGGAGAGCTTTGTACGCGTCTCTGTGTGTGGAGTAAAGGTGGTCTAGAGTTTTTTTCCCCTCTGGTTGCACATTTAACATGCTGGTAGAAATTAGGTAAAACTGATTTAAATTTCCCTGCATTAAAGTCGCTGGCCACTAGGAGCGCTGCCTCTGGATGAGCATTTTCCTGTCTGCTTATGGCCGTATACAGCTCATTGAGTGCGGTCTTAGTGCAAGCATCGGTTTGTTGAGGTAAATAGACAGCTACGAAGAATATAGATGAAAACTCTCTAGGTAGATAGTGTGGTCTACAGCTTATCATGAGATACTCTACCTCAGGCGAGAAAAACCTTGAAACTTCCTTAGATATCGTGCACCAGCTGTCGACCGTCACCCCTTATCTTACCAGAGGCTGCTGTTCTATCCTGTTGATACAGTGTATAACCCGTCAGCTGTATGTTATTCAGCCCTAAGCCGTGGTATGCTGGCAATATACTGTACCACAAACACCCAATGTGCCTTATTGCTATTATAAATTGGTTACCAACGTAATTAGAGCAGTAAAAATACATGTTTTATCATACCTGTGGTATTCGAGCCCTGAATGTCAAACAGCATTCAGGGTTTGAACCACCCAGTTCATAATTGTAGATAGAAAATTGTTAAGACAGTGTCTCAGGTCAGGTGAGCCCATTTTCTGAGATTGTCCTCTATTCTAGACAAGAGTGGTTTTAATATAAAAGGACATGACACCGGGACTTCATGGCTTAAACATCACATGTGCTAACTTTTTTATTTCGCACAAGCTGGGACAGGAGCTTCTCAACAAGAAGCTGATGATGGTAGGAACATTACGAAAAAAAGCCTTAGCTCCCACCTCAGCTGTTGAATACACGGAACAGGCCTATCAATTCCTCAAAGTTTGTGTTCACGACTGACATGTCCCTAGTAGAGGTCGACCAATTAATCAGAATGGCCGATTAATTAGGGCCGATTTCAAGTTTTCACAACAATCGGAAATCGGTATTTTGGGATTTATTTGTATTTTTTTACACCTTCACTTAATCTTTATTTAACTAGACAAGTCAGTTAAGAACACATTGTTATTTTCAATGACGGCCTAGGAATGGTGGGTTAACTGCCTTGTTCAGCGGCAGAACGACAGATTTTTACCTTGTCCGCTCGGGGATTCAATCTTGCAACCTTACAGTTAACTAGTCCAACGCTCTAACCACCTGCCTCTCATTGCACTCCACAAGGAGCCTGCCTGTTACACGAATGCAGTAAGCCAAGGTAAGTTGCAAGCTAGCATTAAACTTATAAAAAACAATCAATCAATCAATCAATCATAATCACTATGTAAGGGATTTCCTCCACTTCTTCCGAAGAGGAGAGGTGAAAAGGATCGGAGGACCAATATGCGGCGTGGTAAGTGTCCATGGTTCTTTTAATAAGAAATAGTACATATGAACAACTGAATACAAAAACAATAAACGTGGAATGAATGAAACCCAAAACAGTACCGTGTGGTGAAAACACAGACACGGAAACAAACACCCACAAACACACAGTGAAACCCAGGCTACCGAAGTATGATTCTCAATCAGAGACAACTAATGACATCTGCCTCTGAATGAGAACCATACTAGGCCGAAACATAGAAATCCCCAAATCATAGAAAAACAAACATAGACTGCCCACCCCAACTCACGCCCTGACCATACTAAATAATGACAAAACAAAGGAAATAAAGGTCAGAACATGACACACTAGTTAACTACACATGGTTGATGATATTACTAGTTTATCTAGCGTGTCCTGCGCTACATATAATCGATGCGGTGCATATTCCCGAAAAAGGACTGTCCTTGCTTCAATGTGTACCTAACCATAAACATCAATGCCTTTCTTAAAATTAATACACAGAAGTATATATTTTTAAACCTGCATATTTAGCTAAAAGAAATCCAGGTTAGCAGGCAATATTAACCAGGTGAAATTGTGTCACTTCTATTGCGTTCATTGCATGCAGAGTCAGGGTACAGTGGGGCAAAAAGGTATTTAGTCAGCCACCAATTGTGCAAATTCTCCCACTTAAAAAGATGAGAGAGGCCTGTAATTTTCATCATAGGTACACTTCAACTATGACAAACAAAATGAGAATTTTTTCCCCAGAAAATCACATCGTAGGATTTTTAATGAATTTATTTGCAAATTATGGTGGAAAATAAGTATTTGGTCAATAACAAAAGTTTATCTCAATACTTTGTTATATACCCTTTGTTGGCAATGACAGAGGTCAAACGTTTTCTGTAAGTCGTCACAAGGTTTTCACACACTGTTGCTGGTATTTTGGCCCATTCCTCAATGCAGATCTCCTCTCGGGCAGTGATGTTTTGGGGCTGTTGCTGGGCAACACGGACTTTCAACTCCCTCCAAAGATTTTCTATGGGGTTGAGATCTGGAGACTGGCTAGGCCACTCCAGGACCTTGAAATGCTTCTTACGAAGCCACTCCTTCGTTGCCCGGGCGGTGTGTTTGGGATCATTGTCATGCTGAAAGACCAAGCCACGTTTCATCTTCAATGCCCTTGCTGGTGGAAGGAGGTTTTCACTCAAAATCTCACGATACATGGCCTTATTCATTCTTTCCTTTACACGGATCAGTCGTCCTGGTCCCTTTGCAGAAAAACAGCCCCAAAGCATGATGTTTCCACCCCCATGCTTCACAGTAGGTATGGTGTTCTTTGGACTCAGCATTCTTTGTCCTCCAAACACGACGAGTTGAGTTTTTACCAAAAAGTTATATTTTGGTTTCCTCTGACCATATGACATTCTCCCAATCTTCTTCTGGATCATCCAAATGCTCTCTAGCAAACTTCAGACGGGCCTGGACATGTACTGGCTTAAGCAGGGGGACATGTCTGGCACTGCAGGATTTGAGTCCCTGGATGCGTAGTGTGTTACTGATGGTAGGCTTTGTTACTTTGGTCCCAGCTCTTTGCAGGTCATTCACTAGGTCCTCCCGTGTGGTTCTGTGATTTTTGCTCACCGTTCTTGTGATCATTTTGACCCCACGGGGTGAGATCTTGCGTGGAGCCCCAGATCGAGGGAGATTATCAGTGGTCTTGTATGTCTTCCATTTCCTAATAATTGCTCCCACAGTTGATTTCTTCAAACCAAGCTGCTTACATATTACAGATTCAGTCTTCCCAGCCTGGTTCAGGTCTACAATTTTGTTTCCGGTGTCCTTTGACATCTCTTTGGTCTTGGCCATAGTGGAGTTTGGAGTGTGACTGTTTGAGGTTGGAGACAGGTGTCTTTTATACTGATAACAAGTTCAAACAGGTGCCATTAATACAGGTAACGAGTGGAGGACAGAGGAGCCTCTTAAAGAAGAAGTTACAGGTCTGTGAGAGCCAGAAATCTTGCTTGTTTGTAGGTGACCAAATACTTATTTTCCACCATAATTTACAAATAAATTCATTAAAAATCCTACAATGTGATTTTCTGGATTTCTTTTATCATTTTGTCTGTCATAGTTGAAGTGTACCTATGATGACAATTACAGGCCTCTGACATCTTTTTAAGTGGGAGAACTTGCACAATTGGTGGCTGATTAAATACTTTTTTGACCCACTGTATATGCAACAGTTTGGGCCACCTGATTTGCAAGAATTTTACGTAATTATTACATAACATTGAAGGTTGTGCAATGTAAAAGGAATATTTAGACCTGTCTTGAATCTATTATACAGCTCACTGAAACCTGCTCCTTTCACTCTCTGTTCCGAATGTACTAGACGACCAGTTCTTATAGCCTTTAGACATACCCATATCCCACTCCTCCTCTGTTCCTCTGGTGACGTAGAGGTTAATCCAGGCCCTGCAGTGCCTAGCTCCACTCTGATTCCCCAGGTACTCTCATTTGTTGACTTCTATAACCGTAAAAGCCTTGGTTTCATGCATGTTAACATTAGGAGGCTCCTCCCTAAGTTTGTTATATTCACTGCTTTAGCACACTCTGCCAACCCAGATGTCCTAGTCATGTCTGATTGCTGGCTTAGGAAGGCCACCAAAAACCCAGAAATGTCCATTCCTAACTATAACATTTTCCAACAAGAGGGGGCAGAGTGGCAATCTACTGCAGAGATAACCTGCAGAGTTCTGTCTTACTATCCAGGTCTGTGCCCAAACAATTCGAGCTTCTACTTTTAAAAATCCGACAAAAAACAACAACGTTCTGTATACTTCTGGCCCTTCTTTGGACACAGTGTTAACTAACCTCCAGAAGAGCTTCAATGCCATACAACTCTACTTCCGTGGCCTCCATCTGCTCTTAAATGCAAGTAAAACTAAATGCATGCTCTTCAACCGAGCGCTGCCCGCCCGTCCAGCATCACTACTCTGGACGGTTCTGACTTAGAATATGTGGACAACTAAAAATACCTAGGTGTCTGGTTAGATTGTAAACTCTCCTTCCAGACTCACATTAAGCATCTCCAATCCACAACAATTGGATACCACGAAATTCGGGAGAAAAAAGGGGGTAAAAAAAAGCATCTCCAATCCAAAACTAAATCTAGAATCGGCTTCCTATTTCGCAACAAAGCATCCTTCACTCATGCTGCCAAACATACCCTCGTAAAACGGACTATCCTACCGATCATTGACTCCGGCAATGTCATTTACAAAATAGCCTCCAGCAAATTGGATGCAGCCTATCACAGTGCCATCCGTTTTTGTCACCAAAGCCCCATATACTACCCAACACTGCGACCTGTATGCTCTCGTTGGCTGGCCCTTGCATTATATTAGTCGCCAAACCCACCGGCTCCAGGTCATCTATAAGTCTTTCTGTGGTGAAGCCCCGCCGTCTCAGCTCACTGGTCACCATAGCAGCACCCAACCATAGCATGCGCTCCAACAGGTATATTTCACTGGTCACCCCCAAAGCCAATTCCTCATTTGGCCGCCTTTACTTCCAGTTCTCTGCTGCCAAAGACTGGAACGAATTGCAAAAATCACTGAAGCTGGGGACATATCTCCCTCACTAACTTTAAGCACCAGCTGTCAGAGCAGATCACTGCACCTGCACATAGCCCACCTGTAAAAAGTCCATCCAACTACCTCATCCCCATAAGGTTATATATATTTTTTTCTTCTTTTGCTCCTTTGCACCCCAGTATCTCTACTTTCACATTCATCTTCTGTACATCTATCACTCCAGTGTTTAATTGCTAAATTATAATTATTTTGCCACTATGGCCTATTTATTGCCTTACCTCCCTTATCTTACCTCATTTGCACACACTGTATGCATACCTTTTTCCTATTGTGTTATTGACTGTATGTTTGTTTATTCCATGTGTAACTGTGTTGTTTTTTGTGTCGCAATGCTTTGCTTTATCTTGGCCAGGTCGCAGTTGTAAATGAGAACTTGTTCTCAACTAGCCTACCTGGATAAATAAAGGGGAGATAAAAAATGTTTTTTTTTAAATGAGTAGGTGTGTCCAAACTTTTGACTGGTACTGTATAACCAATGCTATATTCTTTGTCATGTGACAGCCCGAACTGACAAGTTAAAAATCTGTCGTTCTGCCCCTGAACAAGGCAGTTAACCCACTGTTTCTAGGCCGTCATTTAAAATAAGAATTTGCCTAATTAAATAAAGGTAAAATATATATATTTTTTTAATGCACAGTTGAATTCGGAATTTTACATACACTTAGGTTGGAGTCATTAAAACTTGTTTTTCAACCACTCCACAAATTTCTTGTTACCAAACTAGTTTTGGCAACAAATTTCTTGCTACCAAACTACAGTTTTGGCAAGTCGGTTAGGACATCTACTTTGTGCATGAAACAAGTCATTTTTCCAACAATTGTTTACAGACAGACTATTTCACTTATAATTCACTGTATCACAATTCCAGTGGGTCAGAAGTTTACATACACTAAGTTGACAGTACCTTTAAACAGCTTGGAAAATTCCAGAAAATGATGTCATGGATTTAGAAGCTTCTGATTGACTAATTGACATCATTTGAGTCAATTGGAGGTGTACCTGTGGATGTATTTCAAGGCCTACCTTCAAACTCAGTGCCTCTTTGCTTGACATCATGGGAAAATCAAAAGAAATCAGCCAAGACCTCACAAAACAATTGTAGACCTCCACAAGTCTGGTTCATCCTTGGGAGAAATTTCCAAATGCCTGAAGGTACCACGTTCATCTGTACAAACAATAGTACACAAGTGTAAACACCTTGGGACCACGCAGCCGTCATACAGCTCAGGATGGAGACGCGTTCTGTCTCCTAGAGAATACTTTGATGCGAAAAGTGCAAATCAATCCCAAACAACAGCAAAGGACCTTGTGAAGATGCTGGAGGAAACAGGTACAAAAGTATCTATATCCACAGGAAAACGAGTCCTATATCGACATAACCTATATCGACATAACCTGAAAGGCCACTAAGCAAGGAAGAAGCCACTGCTCCAAAACCGCCATAAAAAAGCCAGACTACGGTTTGCAACTGCACATGGGGACAAAGATTGTACTTTTTGGAGAAATGTCCTCTGGTCTGATGAAACAAAAATAGAACTGTCTGGCCATAATGACCATCGTTATGTTTGGAGGAAAAAGGGGGAGGCTTGCAGGCCGAAGAACACCATCCCAACTGTGAAACAGCATCATGTTGTGAGGGTTCTTTGTTGCAGGGGGGACTGGTGCAGACAAAATAGATGGCTTCATGAGGTAGTAAAATTATGTGGATATATTGAAGCAACATCTCAAGACATCAGTCAGGAAGTTAAAGCTTGGTCACAAATGGTTCTCAAAATGGACAATGACCCCAAGCATACTTCCAAAGTTGTGGCAAAATGGCTTAAGACAAGAAAGTCAAGGTATTGGAAGGGTACCCGAAACGTTTGACACAAATTAAACAATTTAAAGGCAATGCTACCAAATACTAATTGAGTGTATGTAAACTTCTGACCCACTGGGAATGTGATGAAAAAAATAAAAGCTGAAATAAATCATTTTCTTTATTATTCTGTGGTGATTCTAACTGACCTAAAATATGGAATATTTACTCTAATTAAAGGTCAGGAATTGTGAAAAACTGAGTTTAGACTACAGTATGAATTTAGTGAAATGAGCCTAAGTGTGAAAGCCGATTACTCTACTAAAAGTGAAGCTGTATTACAAATGCCACAGGGTTAGATTTGGTTTATTCTGGTAAAAGGTATAAAAAACAGACAGATAAAAATGGACAGATAAGTTGATCTTAACAAGCCATAACTAAACAACCACTATGAACTGACATGCATCGTACGTATCAAGAATCCTTCAAATAGCAAATCAAATTACAAGTACTCTCATGAAATTGTCCAATGCCTTTCTTCCTCCTGTCGACTTTCACACCATGCAACTGAAAATCAGCCCAAATATAATAAACATGTAAGATCCAATTGCAGTTAATGGAGCATGTGGTTCATTGATCGTTTTTCTCAGTGAGTGATGAAATGTCTTTAATAAACAATTTCTATTCTCTTGACTTTTTACTCATAATTGGGTTAACAACAGTATCTTATCATTCCACAGTCAATACACTTACCAAGACATCAAATTTAAGAGGGCTCTTGACTAGCAGTATATTTTCCAGTACAGTATTAACAACTAACCTCGCTAGAACATAACAAGACCAAAACATAACGTGTTTACAGGATAAAACAAAACAAAAAAACAATGCTAAACTAGAGAGAAATGTTCAAATGAACACGAAATACTAAAATACAGAAGCCAGAACCAGAGGAGATTGAAAAACCATAATTACACAGATCTACATTATTCTGAAGCTGCCATCATAGCACATTTAATTGTACGGACTATTTACAAACAACAATGTCATCAGGATTTATACAAACACAATCCTTCAAGGAACAGTTAACTAAAAATACATGATAAAAACATACATTTCCGAACTTACCTAGGCTTCCGTCTATCAACCCAGTTACTTCACAAAGCAAGGGTAATGAAATCATGCACTTAATTACTACCGATCATCTTCTGGGGTGATATGGTTGCTTTGGAATGTTTATCCTAGCATTGCCACAAATGATACTAATGGACATGCTAAGAATGCTAACCAGCTCTGGTTAGCTAACTGAGCTAACCAGATGCTGGTGAAATTAACTAAATAACCCACATATGCACCTAAAACTGGGTCGACGGACAACAGCCTATGCAATTTGAAAATGATGTATGAACTATTCCTTTAATAGGCTGGGTCATATTTAACATATAAAACAGTTGGCAAAACATCACCATAGTTCAAAGGCCTATGGTATCCTGATGGGCACCAACAGTAGGCTAACAACCAGTTCTTTAGCAGGGGTGACATTGTTACACGTATTCACTGATGCTCTTAGTAATGGGTTTAAACATTGCACCTTCAATGTTATTGGGGAAATAAAAGCATAGAGAAAGCAAAACATATCTAATGTAACTGTAAGAAATACAATTACTTATTTCTTCTCTGTTTTCAATGTTTGTACAAAGTTCCAGAGGTCTCTAACCACCTGTATGACAGAGAGAGAGAGAGAGACTAATTATAATGCATCCAAATGACGTGCTGCATAGCAGAGAGTTATGAGTCCATGACTCACTTTTACTACAGAATGCCTTTAGTGGGCGCCTTGCCTTGCCTTGCCTGGGGAACAATGAACTGAGACGGCATTTAGGGGTACAAGGGGTTGGGTGGGGGCAATAGTACATACCAGAAAGAATGACTAGGAGTCTGACACATCTCAAAGTCTTTGGCTTTGGAACCAAATCGCTTCCACAGATGTGTTCTACACACTGGGATCAAGCCTCCCCCTGACCGCACCTTGCAGTCTATAGAGTTTTCACCTGCACAAACAACTGCTGCTGCTGACAGCACAATCTTAATGGAGGCCTTAACATGTCAGGCTGTGGGATCTCAAAGGCTTCCTCATTAATAAAAAGAGAACCTGGTTTGTGACCCTTCCTAGCACACACACACACAATAAACGCACACACGCATTCCCATTTAAAAGTTTTTTTTTTTTTGACATAAACATTCCAATTCCAATTGTTCCCAGAAACTAAACTGGGATATAATGGTGATTAGTGAATACCATCTTGGCACCATGTGGTGAAGATAAAAGGACTCTTTTACTTAAATACTCCAAGTAAACTACAACTAGGTGCTGCAATGACGTGAGTAAAAACAATCCTAAATGTACATAGAGTCCCTGCGTTACGTCAGCATTTCTAAGAACAGGTAGTACTAGAGTCCAGTAGCCCTAAATCCATCTAGAGAAATATTCCTTCACTTAGTCAAAGACCTTGAACATGTGAGAGACTGGTACCATTCGCATACCTCCGGTCCGTTCATTAGTTCTACAAAAGACACTTGGTAGAGAACTACGGCAGTAAATCAATGGGGAAGACTTTGCCTCAGCAGGTCTACTCCCATTCTATCCCTTAAGAGACCGAAGACCCAACATGAACATATTTCACTGCAACAAAACTATCTGAAATAACTGGGACACAGTGGGCAAAACCTTTTGTTTTTAAGCTAGGTGTTATATATTTTAAAAATGTATTCAGCAATTAATGACAATCGTTATCTAAACAACTGCAATGCAAAACACTTTCACTACCAAGACAAGAAAAATACTTACTTTTCTGTCTGACATCCTGAAAGCACTTTTGGCATAGTTTTCAAACTTCTGCTCGGTCTTTGGAAAAGGTTTTCCCTGATGGAAAAGAGACAGTAAATATGTTTAATCTGGGTGAGACATTAAATCAAACTGTAGGGAAAACAACATTATTACCAATATTACATAACATGTATAGCCTACAATTCTGTATCATTCACACGAGGCAAATATGAGGTGGCGGTGTAAAGCTGACACGTGTGGTCCATCCAGTCTGAAGTGGCTGTAAGAGAAGAAGACAATAAGCTAATCCCTCTGTATGACGTCATGGCTGTGTGAGCGCCAGTGGTCAGTACCCCACAACAGACCTGGTGGCCATTGGCAAGGTCAGAGGTTATTCGCACACACGCTGCAGTCTCAGAGGGGAAAAACAGGACATCCGTTTTCCCTAAATTGGTACTGCTGAATTGTCTTCAGAGAATACTTTTGTTACCAAGACAACTACGGCGTTTATGGCATGTTATGTCTGCAACCGTGCAGAGGGAGGAATAACCACTAATAAAGATAACCCGTGGACTTTTGCTAATAGGCCCAGTGCAGTCCAAATTCTGTTTTTCCTGTGTTTTGTATAATATAGTACAACAGCTGATGAAATTAACACTGTAAAAGTATGAAAATATGTGATCAGAGTTAATTCCAGATAGTTGCTGGTTGGAAATACAATTTACACAGGACTTTCTAATCGGCATCTTTTACATTGGTGGGGTTTTGGCTTGCCTGGTGACATCACCAAGCGGCATAAATTAATAGACCAATAACAAAGAGCGTTCTAAACATGTCTGCCAATAGGTTTTCAGGTTCATATCCCTCCCATTAGGCCCCTCTTATAAGTGCTCACTCAGACCACTCCCAGAAAGTCCTAGCAAAACAATTGCTCAAGAATAGTTTTTTGTTGTTGATTTTTTTAGTTTTTGTTGCATTTGAACTGAAAAACAATTACACTAAGGTACTTAATTGTTACCCATAAATGATTTGATATCGCGATAATCTGTTGCATTGGGCCTTTAAGATACGGAGCAGCATTTTCTCAAAGCTCTATGTTGGAAGCATGAAAACAACTGTTTTACCTCTTTGGCTGCCGACACTAGCTTGCTCTTGATTTCAGGCACGGTGAGAACATTGGATGGGCCAGCTCCAGACTTTTCCTTCTGCCTTTTTTCTTTTCCTCCCACTGGTGTCTGCAAGTCAAACAAGATCAACATCATTCACAGTATCATTCAGTGGTGTGCTTGTTCCAGTAACTAACCAGCCTAACTGAAAGGTTGACACTTAGGCTATGTCTAGATGGCTGTCAATAAGCACTAGTCTCAATGTAGGCTACATAGGTTTTTAGTGTATTCCTCCGCCCTATAAGAAAACCACTGTCCATTGGCCAAAACCCTCCAAGTATATCCCGTCAATGTATCTATGAGTGACATCTAGGCCACTTGCACGATCCCAACGAGAGATGGGCATGGTTATTTGAAAATTAAAGGGGACATTAGTATTCGATTACTTGGGAGAGTATGAATTTTTTAGCAGAAAAAAAAATATGGGCCTATTTTAACAATGAAAAGGCTTGGTTTAAAAATTGCTACATAGCCTACAACGATAGACCATTACATTCACATTTTTTATAAAACAACAGTTGTATGACAGTTTGTATGAGTGCGCCCCATAATGAAGACCAACCGGTAGCCTACACACATTTCACACGTGTAGCGTTTTGTTACTCTCCAATCACAGCGGCACTACAGTCAGAGGCCATGTGTAGCAAGTGAAGTGGGAGATTTCTAATCAATGCAAAATGGAATTAAAATTAGGGAATTAAGTTGGCTAAATGAGAAGGAGTAGGCAAAAATGATCAACCAACATAGCCTCAATTAGTCTTGCTACTTTACCTAGCCTGTTAAACTCTGACTCCCACTGGTGGCATTTCATAGACGACGCATAATATTGTATATTATCCTCATAAAGTAACTTTGGTCTTAGAGGTACGAACTGTGGGATTCAGATAAATGGATCAGAAACAAATGTGACTCCTACAGAGCCCGGGATAGAGCAGACCAAAAAAACCTGAAATTTAGTTTAATTGAGAATTTGGGGTTGGGGGGTGGGTCCCCCAATTGTCCCCGTGGAATAAGAAATTTGAAGGTCTAGGTTAGAGATAAAATATGTCACCAATGTCTGTTCCAAAAGGATTTAAAAAAATACATTTTAAAAATGTCTGACCTTTTACCTAATGGAGGCGCAGGGCTTGTGAAATGTCGTAAAGGAATGATTTACATATATGAGGTGGAAGCTGAAGTCTCTACCTATCCATTGATATAAATATATCACCTGTCTGGCAGTAAGATTTGAGTTTGATTTCCAAAAAGACAAGACCTGTAATTTTCAAATGATATGTCACTTTCTATTATCTGTTGAACATTTTGTCACCGGGCTCTGTACAGGGCCCAAAACGACCACTCAGAGTTTAACAGGCTAGCTAGCTGGCTAACTAACTGGCTACTGTAGCTAGCTAGTTTCTTTACAACGATTTGATGCAGTCAAGACAGGTACTAACAGATGGGATAACCTATTGCAGCAACAAGTTTGTCTAACTCCTAGCACAAGTCAGTTTGGCTGCTTTCACTATCTCTCTTCCTCCGTGCCACACAGACTGTCACACACCGGCCACTGCTCCTCTCTCGCCCTTCCCCCAGCCTTCTGCTGAAACAAGCAGAGCGCAGTGCGCTGGCTCTCTCTCGAGTCACGCAAGCAAGTCTCCAATTAATTTTTTTTTTTTTTTATACAAAATTACGACAACACAGATATCAGGAAAAGTATCATTATTTGAATAGTGAAATAATTTAAAATGCCCATCCCTATTCCCAACTGGCATCAAGTCATTGGTTGTAGCTCATGAATTGGCCAGCCCAGGCTGTGCTCAGTGCGCTGGTTCCAGCCCCTATCCTGACCTATTTACTGTGAGTGAGAAAGGTTCCTCTATTGGGGTGAGAGCAACCAGCTGGAAGGGGATTAAAGCAAACACACACCACATTCTACCCTAATTACACCACCTTTTGACAAATATGGTGGGTACAAATTATCCTTTTATTGCTTCCAAGCAGTCGAGGGCAAGCCCAGACTTTAGCGTTGAGCAACAGAGCTCTGGGGAGGGTTGTTTGCCAAGAGGAGCAGAAAAAAGATTTGTTTTTCAGTGGCAGGTTAACTCCCCCAGACTGACACTGTGAAACGGGTCACTATCTCATGAGAAGAGCAGTGACCGCTTGCTCGCCTTTCGCAAAATGTTTTTGCGCTATGGCTTAGTGTGAAAAGCAGCCAACTAACACTTTTCATGATTTTTTTTGTACGGGAAGAGAAGTAATATTGAGTAATATTACGAACTCAGAGGCCCTATATAGTGGTGAGAGACTTTATCCCCTCATAGCAATTATGTAAGCTGACATTTGATTGTCATAAATGTCACTTGTTTCCTTTTTTTGTGTGTATGTGTGTGCATACAGCGTGTGTGAGCCTCACAGAGCTCTCCGCCAACATAGCATTAACAGGGCTACAGGTGTGTCCAGAGCCGGGCGGACTTGGCCCCAGAGGTCCTCAATTAGGAGTGTGTGAGTGTGACACACTTTGACACGCCATACGCCGCGGCTGCATGTTACACAAGCAGGGAGCCTGTTCCTACATGCCGGACCGGCTGGAATCCACTGTGATTGCAGGGTTTCATTGACGGCTGGAGCTGTGTTTGAAACTAAGGGAGAGGGACCTTGTTGGAGAGGCTTTCTGTCAGGCGACTGAAGAAATAACTGAAAGAAAGAGTGCTTTTTATTATGACCATTTTCTAACATTTTTGATCCTAGTGAACACTTGACGGTTGCCTTAAAAAATGTTTTACCCGCACCAGCACCGTAGTACAGTGAAAATAATGACCGGCACCCTCCTATCAGGGTTTTGTGAAGAGCATCATATTACCTCTCCAGTTGTGCGTATTAGCGTCTTGACGTGACAGTGGTTTCCCTTTACACTTGTACGGGTTGAAAATTGCAGATTTGGGCACTGATCAGAATCACCTTTAATTTACACATACGCCTAAATTGGAATGCAGTGGCTCTACATTAAAATGCTATACATTACATCACAGCTCTGGCTATGTGCTTCACAGCGCTGTATGGGTTTTGACTGACAGCCGTTCTGAACTTCAGCACCGCAAGTGATAAAAAGTTGCCCCCATCCCTCCTGCTAATTGGGCAACTTTTGCACATTTTTATTGTCTGAGTGAGAGAAATGCTGTAAATTAAGAGGATTATAATAAATAACGTTTTGATGTCTTACAAGCAAGCCAAACACCCGTTTGTCCAAATGTGCACTTACATTACCATATCATAAAACTCATGTCACATACAGTCACTTCGGGAAGTATTCAGACCACTTGACTTTTGCCACATTTTGTTACGTTACAGCCTTATTCTAAAATGGTTTAAATTGTTTCCCAACTCATTAATCTACACACAATACTACATAATGAAAAAATAAAAACAGGTTTGTAATTTTTGGGGGTAAATTATAGAAAATAAAAAAACATTTACATAAGTATTCAGACACTTTACTCAGTACTTTCTTGAAGCACCTTTGGCAATGATTACAGCATTGAGTCTTCTTGAGTATGACGCTACAAGCTTGGCACACCTGTATTTGGGGAGTTTCTCACATTCTTCTATGCAGATCCTCTCAAGCTCTGTCAGGTTGGATAGGAAGCATCGCTGCACAGCTATTTTCAGGTCTCTCCAGAGATGTTCAATTGGGTTCAAGTCCAGGCTCTGGCTAGGCCACTCAAGGACATTCAGAGACTTGTCCTGAAGCCACTCCTGTGATGTCTTGGCTGTGTGCTTAGGGTCATTGTCCTGTTGGAAGGTGAACCTTCACCCTAGTCTGAGGACCTGAGTGCTCTGGAGCAGGTTATCATCAAGGATATCTCTGTACTTTGCTCCATTCATCTTTGCCTTGATCCTAACTAGTCTCCCAGTACCTGCCACTGAAAAACATCCCCACAGCATGATGCTGACACCACCATGCATCCCCATAGGGATGCTGCCAAGTTTCCTCTAGACGTGATGCTTGGCAATCAGGCCAAAGAGTACAATCTTGGTTTCATCAGACTAGGGAATCTTGTTTCTCATGGTCTGAGAGTCTTTAGGTGCCTTTTGGCAAACTCCAAGAGGGCTGTCATGTGCCTTTTACTGAGGAGTGGCTTCCGCCGGGCCACTCTACCATAAAGACCTGATTGGTGGAGTGCTCGAGAGTGTTGTCCTTCTGGAAGGTTCTCCCATCTCCACAGAGGAACACTAGAGCTCTGTCAGAGTGACCATCAGGTTCTTGCTCACCTCCCTGTTTTTTTCTCTGACATGCACTTTCAACTGTGGGACCTTATATAGACAGGTGTGTGCCTTTCGAAACCATGTTCAATCAATTGAATTTACCACAGGTGGACTACAATCAAGTTGTAGAAACATCTCAAGGATGATCAATGGAAACAGGATGCACCTGAGCTCAATTTCGAGTCTCATAGCAAAGGGGCTGAATACTTAGGTGAATAAGGTATTTCAGTTTTTATTTTAATAAATCATCAAAAATGTCTAAAAACCTGTTTTGCTTTGTCATTATGGGGTATTCTGTGTCGATTGCTGAGGATTTTTATTTATTTACTACATTTTGGAATAAGTCTGTAACGTAAAACAAAATGTGGAAAAAGTCAAGAGGTCTGAATACTTTCCGAAGGCACTGTAGTGTCAACGTTCATGATCACTATGTTTGATGTACAGTTACAAGATGACATGGCATCATGCCCTGGGTTGTTCTGAATAGAATGAACCTGTGTTGGTCTATGTTGCATCTACTCCACATATTCTAATCATGTTACTGAATGTATCCAAAATACTTTCAGAATTTGTTATCAACAAATGAGTTGAAAATTACAGTAAATGTAAAATTCACATACAATTAACAGTGTAACAGTGTGTTTGGATTCAGTCTTGTCAAGTGAACTGTTGTGTCCTCAACTTTGGTCTAATAATTTCCCCATGATCTCCAAGCTGTTCTCTTTCAATTGCTACGATGGTCATGCATATGCTTTTCATATTTTTCTCTGTTAGAAACATTCATATAGGCCAATTCAAACAAGTGTAAAAGGCTAATGAGTATGTTTACATGGAGACTAATAATTCAATATAAAATTGATTATGGCAGTAGGCCGAGTATGGCAGTAGTCAAGTAAACACCTTACTCTGCTTATCTTAAATCTGTCATAATCAAAGTAAGCATACACCGATTAAAACACCTGGTTCTGAGCAATCCCTCTAATTATAAGGACATGTAAACAGCTTAAATCAATGTCCCAGCGGTGTATTTGATCTGCACATGTGCCAGGACCAGTAGCGCAAACGTCCCCCTCTGATGCACGAGTGAAGTGAGTTCGGAAAAACTGAAAGCACACATCGTAGAAAGAGCTTTCACATACAAACTCCATGTCAGAACTGAGAATCAAAACGGTATCGCAAAAATAACATTTTCTGCATTTATCAAAAGTCCCATCAGTAGCCTGATTTTAGATTTTTCATGTGAAAAGGATTCTTATGGAAATCTTTCTTCATGCAAAGGTTTTAAACAAACTATTAAATCAATCCGGCTACGCACAATAATCATATCATTGTGTACATGTAACCGTGCTCAAGGCCGTCATTGAAAATAAGAATTTGTTCTTAACTGACTTGCCTAGTTAAATAAAGGTAAAATATATATTTTTTAAATCAATAAATGATGGTGCATGATGTCAAAAGGTTTTGAAAAGATCTTTGTTGTTTTGAATTTTCGATATAAACATACAGTTGAAGTCGGAAGTTTACATACACTTAGGTTAGAGTCATTAAAACTCGTTTTTCAACCACTCCACAAATTTCTTGTTAACAAACTACAGTTTTGGCAAGTCGGTTAGGACATCTGCTTTGTACATGACACAAGTAATTTTTCCAACAATTGTTTACAGACAGATTATTTCACTTATAATTCACTGTATCACAATTCCAGTGGGTCAGAAGTTTACATACACTAAGGCCTTTAAACAGCTTGGAAAATTCAAGAAAATTATGTCATGGCTTTTGTAGGCTAATTGACATCATTTGAGTCAATTGGAGGTGTACCTGTGGATGTATTTCAAGGCCTAACCTGAAAGGCCGCTTAGCAAGGAAGAAGCCACTGCTCCAAAACCGCCATAAAAAAGCCAGACTACGGTTTGCAACTGCACATGGGGACAAAGATTGTACTTTTTGGAGAAATGTCCTCTGGTCTGATGAAACAAAAATAGAACTCTTTGGCCATAATGACCATCGTTATGTTTGGAGGAAAAAGGGGAGGCTTGCAAGCCGAAGAACACCATCCCAACAGTGAAGCACGGGGTTGGCAGCATCATGTTGTGGGGGTTCTTTGCTGCAGGAGGGACTGGTGCACTTCACAAAATTGATGACATTATGAGGTAGGAAAAGTATGTGGATATATTGAAGCAATATCTCAAGACATCAGTCAGGAAGTTAAGGCTTGGTCGCAAATGGATCTCCAAATGGACAATGACCCCAAGCACACTTCCAAAGTTGTGGCAAAATGGCTTAAGGACAACAAAGTCAAGGTATTGGAGTAGCCATCACAAAGCTCTGACCTCAATCCTATAGAAAATTTGTGGGCAGAACTGAAAAAGCGTGTGCGAGCAAGGAGGCCTACAAACCTGACTCAGTTACACCAGCTCTGTCAGGAGGAATGGGCCAACATTCACCCAACTGATTGTGGGAAGCTTGGTGAAGGCTACCCAAAAGTTTGACCCAAGATAAACAATTTAAAGGCAATACTACCAAATATTAATTGAGTGTTTTTAAACTTCTGACCCACTGGGAATGTGATGAAAGAAATAAAATCTGAAATAAATCATTCTCTCTACTATTATTCTGACATTTCACATTCTTAAAATAAAGTGGTGATACTAACTGACCTAAGACAGGGAATTTTTACTAGGATTAAATGTCAGGAATTGTGAAGAACTGAGTTTAAACGTATTTGGCTAATCTGTATGTAAACTTCCGACTTCAACTGTACAATAACTGATGTGAAGATAGCAGCTAAAGAGGTGATGGGAGCCAATGGCGATAGTATATTCAAAGTTAACACGTTTGAATTATATGTCACCCAGATTCACCACGGCAACATCAGTTTGTGTGCGTCCACAACAAGTGTGTGGATCCGGACAGTGACAAGAGGCTTGTTGCTAATTCAAACCATTGTATTTGAAGCATATTAAAAGTAATGTGTAAACACGGATCATTACCTGAAATAATAACAGACACTAGATACAGTATCTTGATTGTGGGATGAATAAAGAAACCTCTTTACAAAAGTAGAGGCGGGTTTAAGAAATAGATTGAACCGAAAGGTTAAAAAACAAGACCATGGTTCTTTTTTTCTTCCCTTTGGAGAATGCAATAATTTTCTCTTTCCTCCGCAGAAATCGGCATTCATCGCACAGATCAAAGGTATCAAATTAGAGGACAAAAGAAACGCACAAATACACACACACACCCTCACACCTCCGACTCTAAAAACACCCAAATGCCACTGGCTCCCGGCCAAGAAAAGTCCGGCGTATTTATTATTTGGGGGCGGCTCTCCACTTCCAAAGGACAGCTGTGGACCTGAAACAGCTGATAGATAGACAGAGCATGCTGTTTAATCTGCACCAGACACTGATTACAGATGGGACATGTGACTTAATCACTTGCACGCTAGCATTTCAGGTAATCGCTTGCCTCCGATTCAAACACATGGTCATGATGACACTTCTGCCGGCTAAGTCTGAGTGAGGTAGTAATTGTCCCTTTGGTGTCTTGTAGGAGGGCTTTGGAGCTCGGGTAAGGAGACAAAAGACGGTTCGCTGAGAAACTTCCGACTCCCAAGACTAAAAAAAAAACGTTTTTCCCTCTCAACTTTATTCAAGCAGCACAATTGAAAAATCTGGAAAATTTGAGATGTGATTAAAATAATCGTTAACAGGTTGGCAAGACACAGATGCAAATTGAACTGGGTGTCCATCAGTTGCCAAAACTGAGGATGTAGGTCTTCTCAGGAGAACCCCAGGCAGAGCATCTTACAGTTTTATGACTGTGGCGTCTGCTCGGAGGCATCATCACAGAGCAGGCAGCCTGCTTCAACTTCCATCAATCAAAAGCACTAACACACCATAGATGACTCAACTTCAGACCAACAAACTCAAATGACAGTCATATCGACCCATTTTCCTGGAACCAAAAAGCGTGGACAACGGGACAAAGAGTTAATAAATATGGTGAGAAAGGTACTGGCAAAGGATCTGACGAGCCACCCTAATGACCAGTCACGTGCACTAAGAAAACGCCTGCTTCCTCTGGGAGAAACCTGCCTGCTGCCCCTGACATCAAACACTCATAATGAGAGCAATTGGGAGAAGGTGTGTCCAGGAAGCGAGGGGTGTGAGGAGGCTGTGGAAAGGGGTGGAGGGGTGGCTGAGGGAAGGGGGTCGGGGTTAGGTAGGGTGGGACTGGGGGGTTAAACTGGCAGGAGGCCGGGGTTTTCCCTAAGCCTAGTTAGTTTCCATAAACTAACTAGGCTTCTTTTCATTTAAAATATTAAATTCGCTTGTCAGAAAAGTTTATATAGCCTTTTCCCTCTAGAATGAATGATATGCACGTTCTAGTGAGCTACTGACAGGACAGGCGCCTGTCAGTCACAAAGCGAGCGATGATAGGGGAACACTGCTGGTTTGTCAGTCTGCTGTCTGTCTGTCCTGCCTCTCGGTACTGGTTAATTTTGTACACTGCGGTTGCAGTCAAATTTACAGAGGAGGGAGAGCATGATGCTTCTTCATCGTCTACTGTGAGTGAATTTACACGTCCCATGTAATGTAAATGTGTACGATGAGTTGAAATCTACGTAATTATTGTTTTTTGAAACTTTTTTTTTTTTTTTGCGTGTTTCATATAGCCAGCCATGGAGTCGGGGTGCATAGGCTATTTACTGTGCTTTGACTGACGACCGAACAGCAAGTGTTGGCTAGTTCATAAAAGGTGTCGATCTGACTGAATAAAGGAAATCTCCTATGTCTCTTTGATATTCATAAATCATACAACGTAGTTATATGTCCATAGCTTCTCATCGGGACAATAAACCAAAGATCTTGTTTTTTATTTTCCTAGGAGTCGAAGCCCATGTCAAGACATGCCAATGACTCATCAGTGATCTCTAAAGTGACTCGTCAGTGATCTCCAAAGTGACTCGTTAGTGATCTCCAAAGTGACTCGTCAGTGATCTCCAAAGTGACTCGTCAGTGATCTCCAAAGTGACTCGTCAGTGATCTCGTCAGTGATCTCCAAAGTGACTCGTCAGTGATCTCCAAAGTGACTCGTCAGTGATCTCCAAAGTGACTCGTCAGTGATCTCCAAAGTGACTCGTCAGTGATCTCCAAAGTGACTCGTCAGTGATCTCCAAAGTGACTTGTCAGTGATCTCCAAAGTGACTCGTCAGTGATCTCCAAAGTGACTCGTCAGTGATCTCCAAAGTGACTCGTCAGTAATCTCCAAAGTGACTCGTCAGTGATCTCCACAGTGACTCGTCAGTGATCTCTAAAGTGACTTGTCAGTGTAGCCTAGTGATGGGTTGTTTGCAAACGAATGCCTCTTTTTGAACAGGTCTTCAAAGTGATGCCGGGAACTGAATCGCTACCATTGGTTTTTTTTCTGCAGATAAATTGTGAAAAAATGTGATGAAGATGTTGAATCATCACTGCAAGAACAATTGCTAGTGGAGAAAGCCTCAATCTTCTCCAAAAAATGATAAAAGTAAAAAGACTGAAGGTTATAAAAGCTAATGATACTAACTCTCCAACCATACCCACTCAGCCCCTACACAGGAGGCCATGCGTCATCTTCGGCCCTACTCTCCTCCCTTTCAGCCTCTAACTCCCACTGTCCCCTTTCCTCGACCCTCCCCTCCTGCTCTGTAGCAGAGTGACTCTGCGTGCTCACTGAACAGGGCTGCGGGCAGCTGAGCGGAAATGGAGGAAAACTAAACCCCCCCATCCCAGAACTCCCTGGCTGGCTATTTTTTTTATTTGTCTGGTTACTCCATGTACTTAGGGAAAACACTGCGGAGGTTTCGGAGGTTAGCCTGTTGGTTAATCCCCACCAGCATTTTAACAACGGCTGTCGTGACGTGGTGAACAGCGACCATTACAGAATTAGCTAGATTAGCAAGCGTTTGCTCTACCATACCGCACGCTGCCCCGAGGGCTACGCAACACCCCGGGTGATTAGCATAGCAAGTCTCACCTCACCTCATCTCACCGCATTAGTGTCTGACATCACGTACAAAGGGTACAGTTGTCAGTCCGAAACAATGTGCTGTGAGGATTTTGATAATTTCTTGTCATGACAGGAAGTGTTGAAGGCGTCCTTCCTGACATATTGTTAGAGAGAAAATGAGATTGAATTTTTGAGACACTGCTATGAAGTTTTTAATATCTAAATGAGAGGTTCACATACATTAATTTAAGTACATTTGTAATTTGATTAAGGCAAAAACAACCTGTAGCTGTTCGAGTCTAGTCTACTTTATGTCAACACAAGAGAGAAATGACTGCGACAAAAGGTCACTGCTACTGTTTCAAGTTAAGCTAGACTCATTTGGGGGACTACGTGGGTGGGTGGGTGGAGGGGCTGATTAGGGCATTCTTAAGGAGGGGTGGAAAATGAGAAGGTTGCAAAGGTGGGAGGGAGGGGTGTTATGGCTTCAAAGGTGGTCTGCAACTCAAAACGGTAGGTCAGGCTGAGGGGTCGTGGTCTTAAACCCCATCCTGGGAAACGTGTTCAGGGGTCAGATGTGTTTGTTTAACACAGAGAGAGTTCAATCCTCGGGTTTGTAAGGCCGCTGTCCAAGAAATTCCACCTGAGTAATTAAGCACCAGTCTTGAGCTAATTGCTACTTGGACTAATCACATTCTTTTGCAGTTCTTTAATTAAATGCAGCTTGCTGAAGGTTTGGCAAGTACTTCTGGAACAGTGGTCTTATGAGCAGACAACTCTTACATAATAAGCATGTGTCTTATTGTGAACATTCAAATGTGACTGTGTAACTACTACGTAAATACATCGGTATTAATAAGATTTATTTACAGAAAATGTGGTCTCTTGTGACAAACTTAACATATATGTGGCTAGGGCACGCAGGATTTTCTATACTGTCCCCCATGAACAGCAATTTCATGGAACAAACAGCTGATGTGTATGCTCTATGCACATCACAACTCCTATATGCTGAAAGATATCTTCCATTTTCCATGTTCAACAGCATAACACTGTTATTAAGATTCTTCTCTCTAAACTAGCTGGCTGAGAACATGTGTTTTCCATGAGTTTATTTTGAAGCCTAGACCACAAATGCACCTTTAAACTGTCTGCTTTTGGACTGCCCCTTTAAACTGCCTGCTTTGGAACTGCCTAACCACAAACAACTCTTTGGAATCTCTCCTTGCCTCCTCAGCTCCAGGCCTATTTTGGAATCACATGATCTTATCCAATAGTAGGCTGGACAATAGAACGAGTCAAAATTCACTCAAGTCTGAAAAATTTCAAAAGAGCGTTGGCTAAGCTGGAACACTAGTGCGCGCCCAAAGCAAATGAATGGAATCAAACGTTGGCAGTGCCTGTTTTGACTGGAGTGAACCTTAGAATTCCATTTAGCCTAAATGGCACAAAAAAATGTATCCCTTTTTATTTTACCACTACAATCTGTTCTTAGGACGAAACTGAAAAATAACAACCTGTGTAGAAAGTAAACATCCGTACCTCGAATGTGCCAAGTGTGCTTATGTCTGCATAACAAGGAAGTAGGAAAAAATTGTAACTTCTGACTATTTTTGGTGTAGCGTTTGATGACAATGGAATACACTACCCAGCCTTACATAATTAGAAAGAGGAGATTCTCATGATTAAAATGGTGTGTAATTTATTTTTAAAAAGGAAAATATACACATTGCGAGATATTTGGCGAAATAGGTAGACATACCTATATTTCACCCATAGAAAACAATGCGACGACCTCAGAATTCCATGAGTAATTTTTAGTTGTTGTTTACATTTGAACGACCAGCAACGTGGGCAGGTCTCATTGCCAACAATAGCAAAGCAGACATTGTGACGTAGAACAATAAGCTGGAAATAGAACGTTCCAAAAGCGAGTTGGTGCTCAATAGAACTAACAGGAGCTGGCAGGGTGAAAAATGCCCTAAAATAAGGCCTATTATTCCGTGATTACTTCAAAACTACAGCAAACAGCTGGGACATATGGTAATATTATGAAACTGGGCTCCACGGCGGATGCAATGAACTAGTTTTTATCAGAAAAAAAACATTGTTAAAAATGTCAGGTGTCCAGCCTACCCATAGATTGAAAACTCTACAATTTACCAGCCAAATGAAAAGACCACTTTTGGGAGCAGACACCAGTGCTTCATTTGGATGCGAGTAATTACTCTGGTTTCATGTTGTTCTAAAGAGGTCTAAACAGGTGTAAGAGTTGACCTACCTTGGTTTGAGGTTTAGCTGATGGTCCCCATTGTTTCCCTGGTGAGCCATTCTGCGCCCATGTCACACTTTTCGGCTTCTTCCCCAAAGGCTCCGGGCTCTGAGAGACAACAGAACTAGTTAGGAGACATGCAGGAAGCACCATACAAAATAGAAAACCCAATTTCCACTAATCTTTTAATTTGGGATGACGACATGTTGACAGCAAAAACGTGTTGCCGTTGTCAAAATAGACTGCCTGCCTGTCTATATAAACTACTTCAGTCAGATCTTCAAAAGGAGAGAAATGGGAAATTAGTAAAATAGTGTATTGGGGGAACAGTAATTAGTATGCTCGCCATCCTCTCAGTGTTTCAACCCAGGAAGCGTATTAATACCCATGCTGTCACTGTTCATCACTATAATGCAGTATGAGCATGACAAAGAGTTAAGAGAGCAAAGAAAAGAAGAGGAAGTAGAATAAAGATGTGTCTGTAGAGGGGATAGCAGAATAAATCAACAGGTGACAGAAAGGCTCAGCTGTCATCTGGCCCTGGGGCTACAATCAGTGCTCACATCAGGTATGTGCATCTGCCTCGCTTTCATCTCTCTCGGCCTGGCACAGTTCAAATCACAAACACACACAACGATACACAGCCACACAAACACACACACTGTTCTAAGACAAAGGCCAGGTGCGATGAGAAA
The DNA here is from genome assembly GCF_036934945.1 of Oncorhynchus masou masou. Lineage (NCBI taxonomy): Eukaryota > Metazoa > Chordata > Actinopteri > Salmoniformes > Salmonidae > Oncorhynchus > Oncorhynchus masou. The sequence goes on along the minus strand of NC_088243.1, from coordinate 64,817,923 downwards.
CTGTTGGACAAGAGAAGGGGGGCGGTGTGTGAGAATAAAGTGAGGAATGAAAGCGAAAGATAGACAGCAGGAGGACAGAGGGACAGGACATGTAGACCTAGGTAAGTTATCGAGGAGAGGGGGCAGGGGCGTGGGGTTAAGGAAATGGGAATTCCCAAGCCTAGACGTGTGGGCTGTGTTAATCAAGTTGTCTTTACTGCGTCTCGCTCTGCACGATACTGGTGAAACAGTGAGTGTTCAGGTAGATTACAGAGGAGAAATCCAATCATTATACCCGCAGACCCTGTGTTTTAGTCTCGAAAAACCAGATGGGTACTAGAGGGAACAAGATGAAAAAGTTTCCCCCGCTTCGTCTCCAGCAAAATGGCCGCCGGTCAGCGAGTGCAAATCAGAGCACTAAAAACATGTCTAGTTTACCAGACTTGCAATAATAACAAGAATTTGACAAAATGGTCTTTGACACTGATACGCAATACAACAAATGAGACTTGATGTAAGACAATAAAATATGCCTAAAGCATTTTACATTATGTTGTGAAACATCTTATCCTGTGTCTATTCCAAGGTCTGGTGTTATGTGTCACAGTCCTAGCTATCTAAGATGACATAATACTACTTGTTGGATCTCCTATTGGCGCTCGGCTACATGGACAAGTCTTTGTCTAACATGACACCTAGTGGACATATCAGGTACATCATCTATACCCAGTGTCATTAGTCAAGGTCTTGTGGTCGCTACGTTTGTGAACAGAGAATAACAGGGCTTACTTTCTTTATGGTTGGTTTGGCTGGAACTTTCTGTACCTTCACCTCACTCTCATCTTCATCACTATCGTCGTCATCATCACTACAATGAATAGAACAAGAACATCTATTTGTCAGGCTATCTAATGGTGGCCCATCAAAAGCACATGACACAAGACACACCAAACAACCAAAAATACAAAATGAGAACATTCATACTCGTCGTCATCTTCATCGCTATCATCATCATCATCTGACTCCATTTTCAGTTTCTTCTGCAAAGGGAAATAAACACAATGTATGTAAAACTGTTGTTAACAAGGCCTGATGTATGCAGTTGAATACAATACAATATATTTCTCCCATTATGTGCCTGTTGCATGAGTTAACACAGCAGGAGGAACATACCGGAGCAGGACGCTTCCCTGAGGTCAAGCTTGACAGCCTCTTCACAGGTGATGTGTTGTTTTCCTCCTCTTCCTCATCAGAGTCCTTCACACCTACAAGTTGAGATTAGGTTACGCATTCAGCGCTGACGTCTTGTACTGTCAAAATGTCACCTTATATTAAGCCCGAAGAGAGTACGCAAACAACTAAACCAGCAGACTGCAAATAAAGAGTCACTCACTGACAAAATGCTGTCCACTGATGTACACTGGTCCACAGCCAGACTGGAGACGGAAGGTTACTGGAGGGGTGATCTCAAACCCTCCTAAACTCACCTGCCAAACAGGGGAGAGCATTAAAATGTGAAACAAAAGGATCAATATTTTGAATTGTTTCACATTTATGAGCAGCTGAAACTATCAAACGTAGAAGTATGTCATAAATGACATCAGAGAATGTAAATTAAACTAGCTTTTTCCCCATGGGGAAGAAATCCCATTGATCTGCTAGCAAAAGGGTCTTATCAAATGCTCTATACATGTATTACCATTTTAAAATCAAAACATCTATTCACTTGTATCTGCTTGTTAAATATAAAAGTTGTGGATGCAGCCGGTTGTGAATGTGAATTCCTAAGTACCAGGCCATTGTTCTGGTGGTGATGGTAACCAAACAAAACACAGGTGTAGGTATTAGAGTAACTACTGTTGAAGTGTTCAGGTAGTGATAACTTCCATAAAGTAACGCAATTATCCACTCACAGCGAGTGTTTTCAAGCCTGAATCAGAACCAAAACACACACAAGCCACGCAGCAGCCAACAAGCCAAGCATGTTACAATAGAAGTCAGAAACGGCGATAGTGTTCTCTGGACCAGGCCGGCACTCAGATTTTTCCATTTAATATGCAGAAACTGGATTATTTTAGGACAGGGATGGGCGACTAGCAGCCTTTTTTTTAGGATCGTGGATCAATCCCCCCCAAAAAACAAAATGTTTTGGGGGAATTCAGTCAGGGTCTCAACTTACTGCTGAGAGTTAGAATATTAGAATACACAAGCTGCAATTTTGAAATGTGGTTGTGCATCACTTTTTTATCTTGTGTCAGTCACAGAGCACTTTTTATCTATTGGTAAGTTAGTCTAGCTGGGGGCCCCCCATTGATTTTGTTAGTCACTCTCACTCAGATATCATTTTAAAAACTGCAAAGATTTCTCTCCACCCTATGGCAAAATGTGGAGAATTGCAGGAAATTAGCTGTAAAACTGCACATTTTTCTCTCCACTCCATGGACAAATTTGTAGAATTGTATGAAGTTAATTATAAAACAGCTTTTTCTCCACCCTATGTTAACATGTGAAGAATTATAGAAAACTTGCTTTAAAACGGCAATATTTTATTATTATAGATTGTTTTGGTGGGCTCCCCCCAAAAAAATGTCACTTAGGTCCCCAAAAGGCTAGTGCTGGCTCTGACTGATGTGTGGGTATAGATGTGGGTGCATAGACCCCCAAGCCACTGCGGCCCCACATGAGTTCAGAATTTTTTGTGGCCCTCACCCCCATCAAAGTTGCCCATCTTTGCTTTAGTAGAAACCAGGCTGACATCATGGAGAATTAGCCCATCACTAGCATGGCCTTGTCATAATCCAATCAAATTGTATTTGTCACATGCGCCGAAGACATTACTGTGAAATGATTAAGCCCTTAACCAACAATCCAGTTCAAGAAATAGAGTTAAGAAAATATTTACTAAATAAGAAGCGTAGGTCGCCGTCTCTATAGCCACAAATGTAGCGTGAGGAAAGATAGTAATAGGTTGTGTGGTTCATTGAATCCATCCCAGTGTTGTGACTTGGGTCATGGCCAAAAATACCTGTAGCATCTGTGTAGAAACACTGTAATTACTACAGTAACAACACGTTATTTGAGTAATTGCATGGTAATGGAGTGGAGTGTTTTTCGCTATTACAAAAGTGGAATAAGGGACAGGGTTAAAAGAACATTCCTAAAGCTTAAGGTGAGTAAGAGCACGAACTAGGGCGATTCATCATTCTAAAACACTCACAGAGGGCAGCACGGACGGCTTCAGCACAGCCAGTGGAATTTTGGTGGTCTTTCCGTCGTATGTGACGCCCTCGATCTCCACCGTATGAAACTTATCCTCGGCCTCCGCACCCAGGCACACCTGCAACACCAACAGCTGTTTCACAGATATGATATTGTATGTTTTTCCATGTTGGAACACGCCAATACCCTCCAGTCTCCCTCATTTGTCTGTCAATCACCATATTTGCTTGGTGGCAAATAGGGAGTGACTGAAAGAATGTTACAATGAGGATATCTATTTAGAGGAGAGGAACAGGGTCATTTGCAAAGGTAGGAAAAGGAGCAGAAAACAAAGAAAACAAAGAAAAACTTTGTCTGTTGATGAATATGTTATTCCTTTAAATACACATCAAAGAACTGTGACTAGTCGAAATCTCTACTCATTATGTTGACAAAGGTGAACTTGGTATTGTGGTGTACTGGTACAAAGGGTTTTCTGTTATTTTCCAAAAGTAATGCAACAAAAGGGAAACAGGTGAAATAGACTAGATATTCCATTACATAAAATACAAGTTTCCATTGTATTTGTCAAAAGAAATTCTTTAACGGGTGCCAGTCTGCACAGGTGCAAAGACAAATATACTGCAGAAAGTGTAAAAATAAATGGACTTGATGAAGAAAATTTAAGAACATACAGCTAGCTGAATTATTAAAATTAAATTACCTCACAGTAACGTTAGTTGTAGCATAGTGAAATGCATCAGTTGTCACGACCTAATACATTATTATTGTTTTAAAACGCCATGATGAAATGTTGGGCAAGTAGCTAGCTAGCTACAATATTATGATATTCTGTAATGGAAACTCGATCTCAGAACTGGCATCATAATCTTACTGCTTTGAGTGACAGCTGATGATCCGCATCATCGTCCTCCACCTCGACTTTGAACTCCTTTTTGTCCGATTTGAGTGCACAACCTGATGTTCACAACACACAGGTTAGCAAACTCTAAGCAAATAGCTGTAGACATTCCACATTGAAAACAGAAATGTAACAGTATCATTGATAACAAATTAAGCTAGCTAGCCTGCTAGCTAGCTTGCAAACAAAAGAGGGTATTTCTGAATTGGCGCGAGAAGCTCATATGCATTACTAGCTTAATATAGACATTTGGTGTGTTTGGGAGAGTCATATCTATGTAACAAAGTACAAATGTCTGCTATTACTAACTGTGCAGTGGAATTTATCGTGGCAGTACAGACGTGCTCACCAAATAAATACATTTGAGGTCTGGTTAAATCTGGGACGCTATCCTCCGCCATTTTCTCCCTGAATGTTATTGTTCTGTTCCGTAAAGGCAAGTGACAGCTCAGGTACCCAATGGGATAGCTAAAAGGAAGTCGTGGAAATCATATTCGTCCAATCGAATCAAAGCCTGGGTGTGACAAAAAAGGAGGAACCCCACTGTGGTTTATGTCCAGCAGATGGAGACATTGCAAAGGAACTATAAATAATCCTGTGATACTTGAGATTTGAAAATCTACTGTAGTATATGATATTGCTGTTTTGTAATGGTGAAACACTTGCCATTAATATTGGGTATACTGGGTATACTTGTATACCTGTGTAGTAACACTGTACATCTGTAGCCCTGAAGTGTTTTGAAAGGCTGGTCATGGCTTACACCAACACCATCATCCCAGAAACCCTAGACACACTCCAATTCGCATACCGCCCCACATATGACGCAATCTCTATTGCACTCCACACTGCCCTTTCCTACCTGGACAAAAAGAACACCTACGTGATAATGCTAGTGAATGACTACAGCTCAGCGTTCAACACCATGGTGCCCTCAAAGCTCATAACTAAGCTAAGGACCCTGGGACTAAACACCTACCTCTGCAACTGGATCATGGACTTCCTGACGGGCCGCCCCCAGGTGGTAAGGGTAAGCAAAAACACATCTGCCATGCTGATCGTCAACATGGGGGTCCCTCAGGGGGGCTTAGTCCCCTCCTACACTCCCTGTTCACCCACGACTGAGTGGTTTAGCACGACTCCAACACCATCATTATGTTTGCAGACGACACAATAGTGGTAGGCCTGATCACCGACAATGATGAGACAGCCTATAAAGAGGAGCTGTCCCTCAACTTGAGCACAACAAATGAGCTGATTGTAGACTACAGGAAAAGGAGGGCTGAGCACTCCCCGAATCACATCGACGGGGCTGTAGTGGAGCAGGTCGAGAGCTTCAAGTTCCTTGGTGTCCCCATCAAAAACAAACCATCATGGTCCAAACACACCAAGACAGTTGTGAAGAGGGCACGACAATGCCTATTCTCCCTCAGGAGACTGAAAAGATTTTGCATGGGTCCCCAGATCCTCCAAAGATTTTACAGCTGTACCATCGAGAGGATCCTGACTGATTGCATCACCGCCTGGTATGGCAGCAGCTCGGTATCCAAACACAAGGTGCTACAGGGGGTAGTGCGTACAGCCCAATACATCACTGGGGCCAAGCTTCCTGCCATCCAGGACCTCTAAACCAGGTGGTGTCAGAGGAAAGCCCTAAAAATTATAAAAAACTCCAGCCACCCAAGTCATAGACGGTTCTCTCTGCTACCACACGGCAAGCGGTACCGGAGCGCCGCGTCTAGGTCCAAAAGGCTTCTTAACAGCTTCGAAATCCAAGCCATAAGACTCCTGAACAGTTTACGCTGCTGCTACTCGCTGTTTATTATCTATGCATAGTCAATTTACCCCTACCTACATGTGGATATGAGCTCAATTACCTCGACGAACCCATACCCCTGCACATTGACTCGGTACCGGTAGCCCCCGTATATAGCTTCATTATTGTTATCTTATTGTGTAACTTTTTTTTGCTTAGTTTATTTAGCAAATATTTTCTTAACTCTTTCTTGAACTGCATTGTTGGTTAAGGGCTTGTAAGTATACATTTCACAGTAAGGTCTACACCTGTTGTGTTCGGTGCATGTGACAAATACAATTTTATTTGATGTACTACAATAATACTGCTACTTTTGTCAGTGCACAGTATTGGAGTAGTGTTTGACATAAGGAACTGTCTCTATTTCTCCATTTACATAAACCACTTGCTGTGCAAAAACAAAAATACTATCTACAACATGTTAATTCAGCGTTGTGTAAAAAAAAATGTCTCTACTAGGTACAAAACCAACCTAACTTAAAGTGTTGCAATGGGTCAAAAGAACAAGAGCAATTTTGGGGCGTCACATTATTTTAATATATCATCATTACTATTAAGGATTTTGAAATGCTTGTGTCTTCTACATCAATTAAGTGTTTATTGTTGGTTTGTCAGCTGTCCTGTTTTAAAAGAGATTTTGTGTCGCAACCTCATGCAGGTTCAAGGTGAAAAGCATTTATGCTACGACTCAATAGAAACAGAGCACACATTAAAGGTGACTGACCCATATCACACATATAGCTTAACTCAAAGAGATGCCTGTATTATCCAGAAGGAATGGCGGTGTTTCATGCATGTGTGAAAGAGCCTAAGGTTTGAAGTCTTGTTTTGTGTAGCGAAGTCTGCTCTGGCTTGTCTCAAGAGCCCTTTGTGCAGGTGATACATGGCCCCATGCACTCAATCAACACTTTTCTTCCAGGCGCCCTGTGAATCATAAGAGGGAGCACTCTCATGTCACCATGATCAGGTAGCTCTGGACTGAGGCCACAAAGACTACTGTCATTATGACAAGGCGACTCCACCACTCCACAGGTCAGGTTCCACTTGAAGTGACATATCATACTATACTAGCTTGTCATTGTGTGTAAAAACACTGAAAGTTAATGCTATTTATTTCTCCAAGCAGAATGTCTCTGGTTTGGTGACAACAACACGCTTACTGTACACGTGCCCTGAGTAGCTACATATACCTTTAGGATGACCCCAACTTGTAATATTAAATCAATTTTGTTTAATAAAAATACATTTTTAATTCAGTGAGTGAGAACTAAATTGCGTGGCTATTCTTAATAATTTAGTTAAGGACAAGATAAAACATATTTTGCCGATTATATCTATTTAACAGGAAAACAACAAAGATCCCAATCTCCTGTGAGACCTATGGACTGGGTTTATTTAATCAGCAGCAGCATTTTGGCTTATCTTTGACGTGTGTTGACTTCTTCCCACCAAAGCGAATCTTCAGTACAAAACATCCGTGCTTCATTCAGAAGTATTCATTCAGAAGTATTCATTCAGAAGTATTTTGGAGTCGTACACATGCTACTAAAGATGCCAGACCCCACTGAGGGTTGAGGAAGAGGGGGAAAAAAAACATTTTTGTTTTCTCACACTCTCAACCGATTGAGTGTTGGAACCAATTGGAAAATGTAGAGGTCTTCGATACTTCTCTTTGAGTGTGAACCACTTGTTTATGTATTTAACTCGTCACAGGTTTCATTCACACAAAGGCAGCTGAAGAGGTTGGGTGAATGCTGGTATGGTATCCAAAGGAGGTATTTTATATAGGCTTTTTGACTGTAAATGGATCCAAAATCACAACTGACCATATAGTTTTTTTGCTTTCGATACACTTTAAGAAACTGGAAAAGGGGAATCTTTATTAATAGAAAAGGGTAGTTGCAGTTCTAACATATGATGTGTAGTAGTGTTTTGGTGCCCTGATTGAGAACAGAGGACCTGATAGGAATCCTGATGTACTTTGAACCTCTTGTTCTAGTGTGGTGACATTTTATTGGATACGGGTAAGGCGCTTTAGTGGAAAGGGTAAAAAAAACATACTTTTAAGCACCTGTAGCAAAACACAATGCACGATTTTGAAAACAGTAAGGATGAGGTATTTTTGTAAAATGGGCCAAGTCACGTCTTAATGGCATCTGAGACAGCAGGATGAAAGAGGCCCATGGTCTGGGCAGAGGAAATGGGGGTTGAGTAGGCGTCACCTGGACAACTGCCTGCAATTGACAGGATCTCAACCAGGCGAGACGTCCTCTAAACCGACAAAACACGCAGTCTCCGTGCAGAAAGGGTGGCAGACAGTTGTTTTGAACTATGGAGATCCTACAACTTGGGTAGACTGATGCTGTTGATATCACCAGAAAATGGATGTGGTTGAACGTGAGATTTTGCCAGGATTCTAACGTTGAGTTCCAGGGAGTGTTTTCTGGGCTTTTTGTAAACAGTACAACAAGGGAACACTACACAATGGAATAGTACTACTTCCTGGTGTAGGCAACCATCTGTGGTCTACGCGAAGTAGAGAGAGTGAAGCCTCATTTACAAACAAGAAAACTGCAGTTATAAAATGCCCCACCCTAGAGATCGATCTAGATTAGCAGTGTGTTGTACTTCCAGATAGGACATTTTTGTTTTGACTTGACATGGATGATAATGGAAGTTGACAACTGTCCAATGTCTCTAGGTAGACATGGATATTTGTGGATCACAGACCCCCAAGGTCTAGGGTTTTAGAACAAACTGTTCAGAAGACATCCCTCCTGGGCCTCGTTTCCCAGAGAATTCGCTGCGTTGGGTTAATTGTTGGATTCGGACTTTATGTGCATCACTAGCATCCAAGCAGTCTCACAGAAAAACATTGTTGTAATAAAACATATATATTGTACCTCTCACTTTACTGATAAGAGCACTCTATGCAAAACGTTTAACCTTTTCTGGTGTTATGTGAAACATGGCCTGCTGGTTTGGCTGTGGAGATGAAGTTGTCATAAGGATGGAATATTGGAATGAATGAGAAACACTGAAAGATTCCAATAAGTGTGGCATTGTCAACAACATCATGTTGATAGATTAGAGGACACTTATTTTAGGAGGTATGAAAACGTGTGAAACTGTGTGATTGCGTGAAATGTTGCAGTTATCCTTTCTGGTGAAAGAACAACAAAAAAGAGAGGCTTCCAATGTTGATCATCTTTTCAAAAAGTCATGATATCATTTAATATAAAACACCTTAAAAGGTGTAAAACACCTTATGAGTAATCCTCGAACAGATACCACTTGCAAACTGCAGTCAGGGAAAGGATCCACCTGGAAGGCTGGTGACTGCAACGACAATTCCAAGTGCACACAGAAATATTTGAAACATGCATTACTACATTGTACAAAGTCAAAAGCAAAGGAATGGGATCCAGTTTTGTTGCCGTATGGCTGAGAGTCAGTGCTCCCTGTTGGCAACAGGTCAGTCTTGATGGTAGGCATCTACCGATGTGTCTGTTAGTGGTCTGGTAGTGAGGATTTCGCTTCGTCCTCTGTTTAGACAGACAGCTGAAGGGAGAGTGAAAATCTAGTGTAAGGTAGGAAAATGACTTGACAGAATCAGGTCTGAAAAAAACTTAGTAGACTCATTGATCATAGTCCATTTCAGTGGAACTAAACGTATATCTGTCCATGCCAAGAAGTCCACATATGATCTATAAAAGAGAATACGTGGTTTGTAAAGAAATACATAGACAAAACGTCATATCCTCTAGGTTTGTCCTTGTCCTTAATGGCAGTTGGTATGCAGATTAAATAAGGATATAATGTCAATTTTAATTATCCAAAACATATTACTGTACAATCCCACAATGCAACAGTCTTTACATAAAATACATTTGAATGCTAAGGCCTCAGGCTCCTCATATGCATCCATCTAGATATGAGTGGTCACTCCCCAACAAATGGCCCACCCACATTTTCCCTTAGAAAAATCAGCAATATTACTATTATATTCTTATTATGAATTACACACACACACACACACACACACACACACACACACCTCCCCCCCAAACACACACACACGATCATTCAGACCACAGATGCCAGGGAGGTGACGGAGGTCACCTTGTTGTCCTCCGCCCAGGGCTGTAGGTTCTGTAAGGCGTACAAGGAGGAGTTGTGCAGGCAGAGGGGGTCCTGCTGCAGGGGCTGGCTCAGGGTCTTCTGAAAGGCCTCCTGTTGGAGCTGCAGCATCAGACGGTTGGCCTGCTGTCTCTCTGCCTCGCGCTCCTCGGCTGTCTGTCTCCTGGTTCCACAGTAGGGAAAAGAGCAATTTCAAAACAGTGCCTAAATATTCATACAGTATGTCACCATAAATACTACTTTCAAATGCAAAACGCCAAATACTTCCTGAAATACAAGTATTCAGTCCACGACAAAGTGATAATGTATTGTTAAAAATAACTACATTAAAAAAAATGGATAACCTGATTATTTTACTTCATTCTTTTTGACCCTTATTTCCTTTGGATTACCATTATTTAATTTTCATGAAAACAGTGATGTATGTCATTCTCACAAGGATATTATACTGTATGTATTTACATGTGATTGTTAGGCCTGCATGTGCAACAGGGTCAGAAAAACACCTCTAAAATGCTGTTTCATACACACCCTCCTCCTTTCATTAGCCACACGTTATTGCTAACTACGTTATCCTAATCCGATTTCGTTGCTGTTCATTTGATCATATGCTTGTTACTAGCGTAGCCGTCCCACAAATACATCCTTCATGCACATCCTATCTACACACTATGGGAAAATACCATAAATCACACCAAAACTAGCTCAGAAATCAGGAAAGTGAGTTAGCCAATTCCCTGGTTATTCATGATATGCCATCTAGTCGTTCTGTTTTTCATCTGTGTTTTGAATTTCAGAATTCAACAGAGATGCAACTGATCACTAAAATACAAACTGTACCATTACATTTAATTGTCCTTCAAACAGATCTTGATGTTTTCTATAGAAAACATGGCCCTGTGTCGACACCTTGCATACAAATACCTATTGAAATAAGATCTCAGGCTTTACTCTTACACCTGGTATTAAAATGTGTCGTGTGCCAGCTTTTCCCATATAGGGTGAAGGTCCACCAGATTGGATTACAGGACACATTTTAATGCAAGGTGTGCCAGAGCCTATGAGTCAAGATGACTCAGATAAACAGGAACTACTTCTACATTCATTCCCTTTAGGTCCTTGTTTGACATCAAGGTTAAATAAAGACAAGGTATTATCATTTGATAGTCCACTCATTTATTTCATATGACCATAAAAAAACAGTTTGAGTGAATTAGGGGAAGAGTTTCTGCCATGGACAATGCACTCAACTATTCAGACTAGTGGGTCAGTATTGCTTTTTTTCCTTTTATTTAACTAGGCAAGTCAGTTAAGAACAAATTCCTATTTTCAATGACAGCCTAGGAACAGTGGGTTAACTGCCTTGTTCAGGGGTACTACAACAGATTTGTACCTTCTCAGCTCAGGGATTCAATGTTGCAACCTTTCAGTTACTAGTCCAACACTCTAACCACTAGGCTACGCTGCCATCTTTGGACAGCACCATTCCAGAAAGCCTTTTAAGAACAGGACTAATTGTGCTTGGTCAAGGGAATTGGCCTCTAAAAACAAGTAGGAGCTAAGCTAAGCAAAAAAAGGTGTTTCACTGTCACAACAAAAAAAATGGGCCAGTATCAACAATATCAACCCAGGAATATAGTATATTCATATATCACATCACAAAAGCTTGCTCACCGTAAGCAAAGCAATTCACATACCATATTTAAATGGATGCACAGTTTCTTTGTGTCACTTCCCGCATCAGTCTAATGTATCGTAATGCTTCAGTCTAATGTATCATAATGCTTCAGTCTAATGTATCATAATGCTTCAGTCTAATGTATCATAATGCTTCAGTCTAATATATCATAATGTTTCAGTCTAATGTATTATAATGCTTCAGTCTAATGTATTATAATGCTTCAGTCTAATGTATCATAATGCTTCAGTCTAATATATCATAATGCTTCAGTCTAATGTATCATAATGTTTCAGTCTAATGTATTATAATGCTTCAGTCTAATGTATCATAATGCTTCAGTCTAATGTATCATAATGCTTCAGTCTAATGCATCATAATGCTTCAGTGTAATGTATCATAATGCTTCAGTCTAATGTATTGTAATGCTTCAGTCTAATGTATCATAATGCTTCAGTCTAATGTATCATAATGCTTCAGTCTAATGTATCATAATGTTTCAGTCTAATGTATCATAATGTTTCAGTCTAATGTATCATAATGCTTCAGTCTAATGTATCATAATGCTTCAGTCTAATGTATCATAATGCTTCAGTCTAATGTATTATAATGCTTCAGTCTAATGTATTATAATGCTTCAGTCTAATGTATCATAATGCTTCAGTCTAATCTATCATAATGCTTCAGTCTAATGTATTATAATGCTTCAGTCTAATGTATCATAATGCTTCAGTCTAATGTATCATAATGCTTCAGTCTAATGCATCATAATGCTTCAGTGTAATGTATCATAATGCTTCAGTCTAATGTATTGTAATGCTTCAGTCTAATGTATCATAATGCTTCAGTCTAATGTATCATAATGCTTCAGTCTAATGTATCATAATGTTTCAGTCTAATGTATCATAATGTTTCAGTCTAATGTATCATAATGCTTCAGTCTAATGTATCATAATGCTTCAGTCTAATGTATCATAATGCTTCAGTCTAATGTATCATAATGCTTCAGTCTAATGTATCATAATGCTTCAGTCTAATGTATCATAATGCTTCAGTCTAATGCATCATAATGCTTCAGTGTAATGTATCATAATGCTTCAGTCTAATGTATTGTAATGCTTCAGTCTAATGTATCATAATGCTTCAGTCTAATGTATCATAATGCTTCAGTCTAATGTATCATAATGTTTCAGTCTAATGTATCATAATGTTTCAGTCTAATGTATCATAATGCTTCAGTCTAATGTATCATAATGCTTCAGTCTAATGTATCATAATGCTTCAGTCTAATGTATCATAATGCTTCAGCCTAATCTATCATAATGCTTCAGTCTAATGTATTATAATGCTTCAGTCTAATGTATTATAATGCTTCAGTCTAATGTATTATAATGCTTCAGTCTAATGTATCATAATGCTTCAGTCTAATGTATCATAATGCTTCAGTCTAATGTATTATAATGCTTCAGTCTAATGTATTATAATGCTTCAGTCTAATGTATCATAATGCTTCAGTCTAATCTATCATAATGCTTCAGTCTAATGTATTATAATGCTTCAGTCTAATGTATCATAATGCTTCAGTCTAATATATCATAATGCTTCAGTCTAATCTATCATAATGCTTCAGTCTAATGTATTATAATGCTTCAGTCGAATGTATCATAATGCTTCAGTCTAATGTATTATAATGCTTCAGTCTAATGCATCATAATGCTTAAATCATAATGCAGCAAGTACAATGGACAGCAGTTTTGATAAAGAATACCTCCTTTCTTGAAATAATGAATGTCATAAAAGGAACCATTAAAAATGCTTTACCACTGAAAGTGTTGAAGAACATCTAGAAGTTTGTTGCTGTAATGGGTTGCTGTAATGTGTTGGTGTAATGTGTTGCTGTAATGGACCCCTACCTCCATTTTGTCCTCCTGTTCTGGAACCAGGTTTTGACCTGTGCGTCCGTCATCTTCAGGGCCTTGGCCAGGGTGGCGCGCTCCGCTGACGCCAGGTATTTCTGCCGGTGAAAGCGTTTCTCCAGCTCGCAGATCTGCACTCGGCTGAAGGAGGTACGGGGCTTTTTTCTCTTGGGTGGTGTCCGGTTCTGATAGGGGTGGCCGATGCGCCGGGTCACGGAGAAGGGCGAAAGGGCTGCTGAGAGAGAGAGAGAGAGACTATGTTCATTTTTCAGAGACAAACCGTGGTCAAGCAAGAACCTTCTCTGACATATTATACCTTTGCCATAGATTTAGTATGCATGATCACCTGTGTATATTTTATGGGGGATTTTGCTGTCCTTCCCTAATTCAACTCAATATTCCTGCATGTATCTTTTTTTTTTACCAGGAATTAGCCAACATTTAATGGTTCATCTCTGGCTATTACCCGTTGTAATATGATTACAAGGTAAAAAAAAAAATTAAAAAAAGTCCTATATTCATGTTTTCCTCATATCTATCGCATATAGTACAAACGGTACACAGAGTTTTGTCCTATGGACCTAAGCATTTTGGTATTTTAACATCCCTGATGGAAACCAGGAGAAAACCAACCAGGCCAAGATAAAAGGCACATTTTAAAGAAGACCAGGGAAGTGACTCACCTGGACAAGTACCCTTTCGAAAGGGATAGTCTGCAAGTGGGCCAGTGTCTCGCAGGTGAGCGAGTTCAGGGTAATAGTGTTTGGCTAATGTCTCCATAGAGCTCCAGGTAGGGACCCTGCCGATGTCCCCCTTGGGGAGAGGGCAGAGGCCTGGCAGGGCCGGGGGGGCTCCTGGCCTCCCACTGGGGTCTCCTGCTTGTCTGTCCTCTGCCTGCTCCGCTAAAGAAAGGGAGACACAGTCAGGGACCCATGTGGAGCTGTGAGGGGCAGGTGGGGGTACTCAGGAAGTACCCTCTCATTGCTTTTATCTCAGATGGGGATTGTCATTTAGTACAATAAGTGCCTTCACCTGATTGGTTAGGCCAAAAGTATCACATTTGGTTTGATGCCAGTTCATTACAGTCGGCTATCTAACCTATCCAGTTCTACATAGTAACTTAGGTGATCTGTACAAGCTACATTTGTTTACTTTTTTACTCATTAAAACTTAATACCAAAGAAAAGTACCAATCTCAAGCATTTTATGGTAAAATATTTATACCATATTGTCTATTGTGTCAGGCATGAGTAAACAGAACATTCACACATGTAATATAATATGTTGGATATAGAGCCCTTTTCAAGTCCTATACCCATCTCCACCAATAACATGTAAAACAGACGTTTCTGTCGAAGGGAATCAGGAGCAGGCTTCCTTGCTCCTCACAAGCTGTTTGCCTGGTTGTCTTACAGTATGTTTATTGGTCTAGTTCTGTCTGAGAGCTCACCAGCAGCCAAACTGCATATAAAACATCTCCATAGGTGCCCTGGGGGACCATTGCTACTGTGTTGAGAATGTAGTAACCTGGATTCAGTGTGAACAATCTAAATTCATTTTCCACTGAGGCACTTTGGAGATGAGATGAAACACTAATGAAACACAAGCCACATAATGCACTCAACAATCATTTCAAATCACTCTCAACCTCTCTGATTGGTTATAAACATCAATGGCAAATAACAAATGATTCACACATGATTCAAAAATATATATATTTCAAAATGTAAATTGGGTACATTTGTAATTGAATTGTAAACACTGACTGCAAGTACTTTTGAAAAGGTATTTTTAATCTAGAGAGGGTCCAACCCTTCTTTGCCTGAGGATAGAGATGAATAGGTCACACATTTGGAGTAAGCATGTCTGCTCCAGGCTCAACATGCAGGTCTGGGTACAGATAATACCACATTAGACTTCTATTTCAGGCCATCTGTGGACCAGCTAATGGACCAGGCACATACAAGCACGTTCACATGCAACCGAAGAGTAACACGCAAACAGACTGCCACCCAGTCAAACTTGCTAAAGGGCACCTTCAACCTAACTTGAACTCTGACATAAGATTTTCTGAATAAACAATTAAACCATATGAAATGTAACAATATTCCTATGGATGATGATTGACTGATTCATGTCACAGTAGAACAAAATACATCATGCCATAGGTTTTTATTTGAGTTTGTCTGTGATGTCCTTATTTATGACCAGCTTCCAAATAAAGAACCGAGTGTGTGGTAGTATCCCACTAAATGCAGCAGCAGTGTGCCAAGAGCCCAGAACACACCTGTCTGTCATCAAAACCTGCAGCCCTTTATGGAACAAGGCAGTTAGCTCAATTTAGCCCTCAGCCTCTTCACAGTAATAGTCGTTATAATGTGATGTGATTGCGTTTAATAATCAGTCCATATTACAAAGGACATGAATAAGTTGTTGTCCGAATGTTTATGCATGCACAGACAATTACCACAATAATGTTATTCATTGAAGATATACTGTAATTTCCCATAACTGGGCAAGACCAAATATGGAGAGAGTGGTAGACCAGATTTCCCTCAAAGTCTCAAGGTCACTGAATTTCACAAACCAGAGAAATCTTGTTATGTATTTCACTTCGTTCAATAGTTGTATTTTATTTTCACTTGAATGTTGCATAGAACGTTTTCAAGAACACACTGCAGGAATTGTTCTAATGTATTTTGCTCTAAGGGATGACGACGGAAATGGTGGAGAATACTACATCTGATGCCTGGGTAATATGATTTAGCATAAGCTATAAAAAAATGATTCTACCTTAGAGAATATGGGCCCATAATAAAACCACTTATACCTAATAACACATTTCTGTGACAGCGCCTCTCCTCCCCACTGCGGATATTACCTGTGTAGCAATCTAATAAATATATATAAAGGATTCTAACGGGGATATTGAAATATAACATGAACATATTGCTATTTATTACACTATGAGGCAAAACAGAGCCACTTGCCCATGCAACACTGGCTGAGAATAGAAGCAAATTCCCGAGAAAACTGTCCAGCTTTCCCCATCAACATCACCAATACTGCCGCCATCTTTAAATACATGTATTTGCGGGGAAGATCATTATTTCTGACAAAGATAAAGCACTGTTATAATAATGCAATGAGATGTATAGGCATAGTCTTACCTCAATGTCTATTATGGGACCTTACAAAGGTACAGCAAGCAGGTACAATGTAATCACTTCTTATTATACATTGTACATACAACGGTAGTAGTATCTGTTACTGTATCTGTGGTTGTGTAATTACATGGCATTAATGTATTTTATGGTAGGCTATATAATGTTTTTACTATAGACACTAATCAGTGTCCTAATGCTAAATTCTCAAAATACATTGATTATTGCCGGTATGGATGCCATTCATTAAATTACAGTTACCTTACTTTAAGATTATAGTGTGTATTTTACAATATTTTACCAGTTTTTATGGCAATACATGCAGATATTGTAAAAATGAAAATACCTCTGGGCCTACATTTCGATTTGAAGTATCCTAGTTGCCCATTTCTCTAGAACTTAGAGCCATATGAACAACTTTGTTTATTGACTTGAGGGGACAAATCAGTTTATGTACTCCTCTGCTTCAGTAACCTGAAAACTGCCAAGAAGTCAATCAACATATTCCCTTTCAGCGCCTTCCAATATGTTCAGATACAGTATGTCCGGTCTGTTGTGAATATCAATCTCCAATCGTAGGCCTGTTCGCTGTTTCACTTGCTTTGACACTTGCGTGAAATTAAGCGCTGCAATCCAATATGAGAGGGAATTATTTTAAAAAGGAGAGGTCTATTTCAAGCATCCAAAGAAACGCTTTACGGTTTCAGATATGAATTTAGGTTAAGCCAACCGAACAGACAAGTGCTGACTGCTGAGCTAAGTCCATCCAGCAACTAAGAGTTACATTTTATACCATATTTATTACAATGTTTATTATTTTTAAACGTGGAAATACAATTTGCCCCTTATGCTACAATAAAAAAGTATTACTCAAATGAAAATCGATGGGAGTGGGATTTAAAAAATAAATGTCTCAAACAATGTTGAGAAATGGCTACACTGTAATATCCTACTTTAAACACTTTCAATAAATCTCAAAACATAGGCATTTGTCTCAAATGGTGATCACCAATGATAACAAAAAGTGATCACTTAAAAGGAATATCTTGGTGGATGGTTGACGATGAGGCTATCACCAACACCAAAGATAAACCAAATGAAACAAGTGGCCCGTTGTGACTATGAATACAATTGATAAGCATATTTACATAAGATATTTTACAGTTGACATATCGTTCTCTGGTTTAAATAATTAATTAGGAAAGAACATCATTGTTAATATTTAATGCGAGCCAATACATAATGGTCTTCATTTCCATCTTCATGGTGTTGACGTCATGCCAGGAAAACTAATTTCTCGGCCGCGTGGGGGTGAGGTTATGGTCATCGTAGCCTAAAATATACAGGCCATCGAACTGCCAGCCCGTCGAATTAAGTTTTCATTTGCACGGCAGTTAAGTTACTACTAGCCCCTTTCTATAATACTAAAATGAAATGAAATGTGAAACAGCAGGCCTATGCTGTAATAGGCCTATTATGGCCCTGCAACCCTTAGTGTTGTGCCTTTTTCTATTGGCTAATCGAAAACACCAGAGCCTATGTGAAAAAGGATTATGACATAAGCATAACATATTTTGATCTGTCGTGCTTTTGCTAGGCCTAATATTTGAGAAATTGCCACTTTTCCAATATCCTAAAACGCAAGAAAAACGTTGGTCAAATGATTCCGGACCTGCAGACCTATACAGTAGGTCCTATATTCACAATCACAGCCACCATACTTGGATTACTTCTTCTTCTTTTTGTAAATGATATAGATCATTAATTATACCTGCCAATGTCATAGAGATATAGAAGCGTTAACAAATTGACGTAAAGCATTTGAAATAGTATCCAATTTACCTTGACAAGTCAATTCAATGGTTTATGGGCGAAATAAACTGTCCGACCGTACGCTAAATGTTTAGATGTCATACTTCAAAGTTTGTTAAGAATTTGTCACAATTCCTTTCCCTTTTTTTGTTTTCTTTCAGTTAGGCTGGACGTAAGACAGGATAATTGTTCTACACTGTGTTGAAGATAGTTCTATTAAAATAAGAAAGCGTTTATTCAATAGACCTAGGACACGAATTGCGTTGATACTTTGCATTTATTGGCATGATATTCAACGCGGAAAGGGAAATATCAAATAACCCCGTGTATGCTAAACACAAAAAAATAGCATGCTTGTCAGGTGTTTAATAGTGACGGTGTTGCTATCTTCTCTCTATTTAGTTGGGTGTATACACAACTATAGGCCTATAAATAGCCCAGTAGAGTCCAGACAAAATTATTTAGGTAGCCCACCTGCAGGACTGCATCCTCAATGACTTGCTGTAGAATGAATCGTTACATTTAGATCCTATTATTGGACGAGGCTATAGGCCTATTTGTCGCAATGACTAAGACAGAGCTACTATGCCTCAAAAAGTAAACGTAATAATGATAACACTACGCTAGAAAATGGTTGGTTTTAATTGTTTTTATTAAATTGTTATATTGTTATTAGACTGTTACAATAAGCAATAATAATAGCCTATAAACAACAACAATACTCACAGACATAACAGTTAATCTATTATGTTTTATTATAGCCTATTGACACTGATGTTTCTATTATTAAACCACATTTGGATGGTGTTGAATGGTACATTTTATATTCAGAAATAAATCCGGTGTTCTGCATTTGGAAAAACAGTCGTCTCTTCAAATCATGTCATCCATTTTGTATGGTGAGCTATTCATTTGATTAGGATGGGGAGGGGATTTATCAACGTTATCCCCTCCATGCATATGGATTGAAAGCCGCAATCTTAACGGCTGACATTATACCCATATAATTATACAAATGTACATAACATAAACTATTAACAATACCTGCAAGTATTCACTTGCCTTTTAAATGAACTAATATGATATAGACATGACTTGATGTAGAATCGAATTCCTCGTGCCATATGCCCAGTCGCACATATGGTTTGATAAATGAGTCTGTCACAAAATTGGCTACCATGCCTTCTTAAAAGTCAAGATGATAAAAACAAACTCCTAGGCATATGCCATACTTTTAAGGATGTGGGTTAAACTGTCAAACAACAATTAAAGGTGACCTTTTTATGAATTCCATTCCAATTTGGACCTCCTTTCCACTGGAAAATATTTAATATGTCTATGGAGAAATCCATGAAGCAATAGTCCCATTTTGTGACAGAATTTAAGTCTAAATAAACATAAATGCTCAGAAATGTAGGTGAATCTTACCAGTGAGTCTGTCTTTTGCGAATCTTCTACTGCTCTCCATCCACGGGAAGGTGAAGTTGGCCGCATTTCCCATACTTGTCATTGAAGTCACTGAGGGGATGCAAGCCGCGAGGCAAGGCGGGTGGCTAGGAGGTGGCGGATTCGGTGGCATGGGTCTGTGAGCTGGTACCCTGATAACACCACCGGCGTTCCCTCCGTTTACGTTAACGTTCATGTTCATGCTCACATTCATGTTCATATTCACGTTATAGGAACCAGCGAGCCCAGCCGCCATGGAGCAGGCCGGGTTATAGACGCTGTTATAGCCATTGGTGTAAACGTTCGTGTAATCCGTGTCGCTGGTTCGGTTGGGCAGCATGCAGCTGCTGGACGGGTCAGTGCTGTTCAGTATCTGGTCTATTCCAAAGCTGATGGGCTCGTGTTGCTGGTGTGTCTGGTTAACCTCTTCAATCCCAGTGTTCTCCATTGCTGTATTGATATTAGCGTCTCAAAACGACTCATATGTTGATTTTTTTTAAAGTATGCTCTATATTTGTTTTCCGTGTTGTCGCAGTATCAGGCGCATAAATGATACCCACGTCTGTCTTCAGGTTGTTTAGCCTAAATATACTTCCTTGAGCAGTGCGCGACCCACACCAACCGAAGCGTTGCCATTATCTGTCCCGAAGACATAGATACGGAGTAGGCTAAAATGCAATGTTAATAATCCATCGGGATAGATTGGGAATCTTAAAATGCATATCCATCACATTGTAGTATGTCCTTTAACATATTTGCTAGCACATATCACAGTAATCGATATAGATTAATAGCCTATTGGTCATGTAAAATAGTTAGCCAGACTACTTACAGCCAAATCCGCAATTTGAGAAATTCCCAAGTTCCTTTGAAGAGGATACTGGTGACCTGTTCTGGCATTATTATTAAGACATGTCCAAAAGCAGAGGGCATTTGCGACTCAACCTCTTCGTATCAAAAGATGCAGCAAAATGAAGTGTTAACTGTGCTAAACATGAGTATTAATTGGAAAAGATTGCTCTATTACAGTGCGTCTTGAAGTGATTTCAACAGCTGAGACACCCCTTCTGCCTAAAATCGTGCCTTTCGGTCATCCATTGGCCCCCGCATTTCCAGTTAGACAATGTTTTGTTCGCCTGCTCCCTTCTCTTAAAGAACCCGCAGCCAATTTCCAGTAGCAGTCCAAGTTTTTCTGTGCTGTATGACATATAGATTACAGTCTATCAAATGTATAAATGTGTTTAATTAGGCTGCGTAGGCTATCACCAACCTTAATCCCACTATAAAAAGATGACATGAACAACTGCCTAATAGATATGGACTGTCATGCATGATGGAACTATGTTTAATTGCTATGTAACTATGGATTTTATATCCCTGTTTATTGCCCTTTCATTGTATGCCTGATAGCAGTCAAATAGCCTAACTCAGAATTTCAACTCATTTACCATTAGGCCTATGGAAATCGCCTTATCACACACCATTAACACTGTACATCAAGAAGACAACCGTTAGTGAGGTGGAAAGTTGAAGTATTGGGCAGGCTGTTTAATCATGATTATGACAAGATTGTCTTCTTCCATCAGCGTCATGCAAGTAGAAAAGCACATCTCGGACAGAAAACTGGGAATCTTGCACTTGCCCACTTGTGCATGAACAACTCAGAAAGTCATAAACATGGTCCCGCAATAAGGCATATTCAATGGAACGTTTCATAAAATAAATGAAGATGGACTAGTGCATGGATATTAGTCCAACATTATGCCAATAAGATCCATTATAGAATACTGGCTTGCCTTTGATAATGCAAAACACAGTGTTGATTGGCACAAATGATTTAACCTTTCTCTGCCTGAAGCAAGAGGACGGATTGCCCAGTCTAAATTTAATAAACATGAAAAATGACTCATAATAAAACTGCAACACCGGGAAAACGAATTTATTATATGATCGTTTTATTACGGACTTATTTCAGCTTCCGTGCGAATGAAGATATTTCTCAACTGCTCAAACTGGCTAAAGGGAATCATAAAAATCAATTGTATGAATTTAAAACTATATTAATAATGGACGATGACACGTGAAGCGACAATAATGGGGGTAGTGTAAACCTTTGTTTGTTTTTAAATGTGATCGAATAAAATAAAGAGGGGACGAATATTTTGGAGAGCCATCATTGGAAGCGCGTAAAATTGAACGATATTGCTGTTAAACTGCCTAACTGTTGATATCACCTTGGCGACGACAGGCTGTGCCACTGGACATGTGGGCGATGGATGCGTCATTATGGCTAAATGAATGTGTAAAACGTCCATGATGTATCACACAACATATCCAATTGGTGACATAATGGTTATTGGAGAGGCTCTCTCTTTCGTTCTTCACAATGAAACCTCGAGAGCAAAAGGATGATGTCTCGCTGTATCTGCGCGAGCCCTAAGGTCATAGTCAAGTGGCATTTTACCCTGCGACAGCTAAATCTACCCACATGCAGCATAGTGTGAATTAGCGGAATGAGCGTAATGCAGGTCTATGATAAACCTTGACAACGATTTTGATTGACTAAAATAGGCTAATTGTATGGGAATTGGACACGTCATTGTCTTATAGGCTAATTGATCATGCCAATAATTGATGTTGTCTTGGCTCATATGTATTGTAACAGAACACTGTAGTCTGATTGACTTATCTCAATTATAGATTCATCTGTTACATTCTACCCTCCTGGACGCGTTTATTATCGAGGAGGGACTCATTGAGAAGAGTATGTGAAAAGCATTCATAACTGCATCATTTCTTTGCCCTGTTATTGACTTCAATTAAATTATTTTTCAAAGAGCCGAACGGTGTTCATTGACGGTCCAGTTTCTTATCTATAGGCCAGCGAGTTATAGTCACTAATGAAGGCTGC
Organism: Oncorhynchus masou masou; assembly: GCF_036934945.1. Classification (NCBI taxonomy): domain Eukaryota; kingdom Metazoa; phylum Chordata; class Actinopteri; order Salmoniformes; family Salmonidae; genus Oncorhynchus; species Oncorhynchus masou. Next base: position 64,794,941 of record NC_088243.1, on the reverse strand, counting down.
GTTTACACAGGCAGCCTAATTCTGATCTTTTCACGCTCGTTTGTCTTTTGTCCAATCAGATCAGCTCTTTTGTCAATAATTGGCGAACATATCAGAATAGGGCAGCGTTTTCTAAACTCGGTCCTCGGGACCTCAACGGGTGCACGTTTTGGTTTTTGTCCTAGCACTACACAGCTGATTCAAATAATCAGAGCTTGATGATAAGGTGATTATTTGAATCAGCTCTGTAGTCCCACGGGGGGGGGGGTGCACACCTGTTAAATACTAAACAAATTCGAATGAGGCAACATAATATAGCCTTTAATTATGTCTAGTTTATCATATGTTCTAATTATTTTGAACCTAAGAAGCTCTCTCGTTATTGAACCTGACAACGTGAGCCTACCTAACTGGTGTTTCATTTCATTACGTTCATTGCCAGCTCATATTGAAATGAAACTAATCAGGCAGGCAAAACATAGTTAAACCTGTATTTTCTAATCCACAAATAAGACCAAACAATGACAGTTTCGAAAAAAACGAATAAAACTCAAAGCCAACATTTTTGATCAAGATATATAAACAATAGGCCTAAACCGTAAGTGAATTAAGGTACATTAATAACACGTGAAACTGTGGATGAAGCATTTGCCTTCAGAAAAAAAATCACTGATATTCCTGTTAAACTTGGACAAGGATTGCATCATATTAAGATTTAAACCAATTGAATCAACCTCTCCCTCAAATGTGTGTGTCCCCGCCCTCCTCCTTCGCAAGCTGCTCTCTGCGTGCAAGCCCCTTCTCAAATGGCAATATGAAGGCCCTTAGCTGGTTGCCCAGAGGCGATGTCTATGGCGGCTTCCATGCAGCCGGTGATGAATCGTTATCTCCAGGCAGTGTTGCTCGTCTGGGTAATAAAGTACCAGCAAAGCACAAACAAAAGGAATTTGTCACAGTTGGTTCCCCGATATATTATAGTGACCCCCCAACCTCTGACGTGTGCAACGTTTCTGAAAAAGGCTTCAAGAGATTTGCAAACAACTGCGATAGTTTGCACAAAAAGGAGCCATATAGAAAGTCAGTCCTCTAAGAAAATGTCAAATTATGATGTAAATGCTGCAGTGAAAGGGCAATAAAACAATATTGTGAAAAAAAATCGTCAAATTGGAACAAAAACAGGCTTTGTGATCATTGTATGGGCACAGGCACTTACTTGTCTGCTCGTTTTAAGCTAAAGGTATATATTCTGTGCTGTGCACCAGTCACTGATGGCTGCTGATGCCGTATATGAAGTCTATATTCGATGATATTGGTTATTCATACATTGACTCATTGCATTTGTAATAATCATCATAAAGCAGACAACATATTCATAATTAGTGCAAAGGTTTATCTTTAGGTTCTATTAACATAATAATAGGCCAATAACAGCCTGCACAGACTGTATAATATTATTAGCCTAATAATAATAATGTATATAGCCTATCACTCAATAATTATGTTGTTATATAGTTATTATTATCACTTTGCTGTTACCTCTATTCTTATAGCCTTTATTTTCGATAATCACAAGAAAATAGAGAATATGATGTTGTTTAGCTTTGTTATGGCGAAGGAAAATGGAAGAAAAGCGCCTGCATTGACTCCTGTCACTCAGACAGGCTCGCTCTATCTGGTGCGTCTGTTCCAAAGCTCTCCACTCGAGGATGTCGTGCATTACGCTGATGAGCCTGCATGTCATTCCGAACCATTTGCATTCGCTAGGCTCTCTGCCTGTTTTGCTTTCTGCTGTAATTAGGTTGAATTCAGACCAGATAGAATTACATTATTCTGCATTTCGAGCTACAGTCCTTGACTCCCAGCTCCCCGGGGATAACCTGGCGCCTCCTGCCCAGATCAGACAACTGTAACCGGACTTAGTCGACGGACCACTCTGGAAAAAAAAGAAAAACGCTGAGATGCAGGCTCTTCAGGAGTATTGAGAGACCGTAGGCTACAAGAAGCAGCATGGCTCAAGAATCTTGAATAACGTAAATTGACAAGGCCCTGGAAAAGGTGACTTTTGCTTCACTAATTAGAAGAGGATAATTATGGCCTATTGTTACTGTCTCCACAGCAATATTGGGATGTAGGATTTTTTTTGTGCAAATTATTTTCACTCGTCAAATTGCATGAAGACTGCTGTAGGATATGTAGTGGTTATATTGTTTTAACATTTCATGATTTAATTTAAAAAGTATTCAATTATTATTATATAAATGTATGTATTCATATTATTACTAGGCATATTTTTATTATTAAGCTATCATTGATATTAATAATAGCCTATTATTATTGCTACTGATGTTTTCTAATACAGCTACCAACATTGTTTTCCTCATCAGAACAGTTCATCATTGTAAAGTAAATAATTTCCCACTTTTGCATCATTCATTAAAAGTAAATAAACATCTTATAAATTGAATTGCAGATGCTGAAAACCTGGAACCATTTATTACATTTGGCAAAATGCATGAAATATTGACCTCTAGTATCGATTAAATATCCGTTTCACTCCCAACCTCAACTTTTTCGTTTCAAAGTGAATTCTAGAGACTGGGCAATTTTTGGTTATTTTTTTATTTAAGTAGGCAAGTCAATTAAGAACAAATTATTACTTACAATGACAGACTACCCTGGGCAAACCCGGACGACGCTGGGCCAATTGTGCACCGCCCAATTGAACTCCCAATCACAGCCGGATGTGATGCAGCCTGGATTCGAAAAAGCTACTACAGTGACGCCTTTTGCGCTGTGATGGAGAGCCTTAGACCGCTGTGCCACTCGGGAGTCCACGATATTTAGATACCTATAATTTAACCATGATATAATCAATCAACTTTAACTTACTTGCTGTTTGTCAAATAGATTATTGGGTGATTGACACATAAGTGTGCAGATACATGATACATATTCTCCATCCTACTTACTTACTGTCTGAGTGGTGGTAAGCAATTCACCTCATTTAAACTTGATCAAATGATTATTTTGAATATAAAAAAGGTTATGACTTCAACTAAAATAATATTACCTCAATGAAGAATGCGATGATTTCATTGTAAAATCTTAAAGGTCCAATGTAGCCGTTTTTATATCAATATCAAATAATTTGGGTAACAATTAAGTACCTTACTGTAATTGGTTTTCAATAATAATAATAATAATTACAACAATAAAAAATAGCTTCTTAGCAAAGTGCCATTTCTCAAGCAAGAATATTGCTAGGACTGTGTGGGAGTGGACTGAGTGGGGAGGGAAAAACTGAAAACTAGCTGTTATTGGCAGAGAGGTTTGGAACTCTCTTTCTTATTGGTCTATTAACAAATTTATCACATGGTGATGTCACCAGGCAGACCATAACTCCATCCCACCAAAACAGGCTGAAATTCCAGGCAGTCTTTTCAAACAGCTCTTACACTAAAACGGCATTATCATAATTTTCACAATTTCACAGCATTATTCCAACCTCATGGTGTGGAAATATACTGTATATAAAACACAGGTAATAATGATTTTGACTGAACTGGGCCTTTAATGAACAAAAAGATATTTGCACATTTCTGGTCAGAAATACACAAACAAAGAAAACGGCAGAAAAGTATTAGCAATGAATGATCAGCTTTACTGTAGCCAAATAGGCATTGTAATAATGATGTAATACAGGTCAGAAATTAATTGCAGATCGTTTTGGGGGTTTATTCTTTAACAAACACTACAACAAGGACTTAATGAGAATGTATGTTGTGGCTCAATAACCTAAATAACAGTGGGCTGTTATCTATATTTTTGTGTGAGAAAAAAAACATTTTGTGTAGCAGAAACATAATTCCACACAGACGACAGGTATCATTTGCCAGAAAAGTGAGTGTTTTAGTTTTTAGAGCACGTTGACATATCCCCTTTTCATTAATTGTATCCCAAACTCATTGTGTTTGTTGAGCTGTGGCTGCTATGCTGCCTGTTGGGTTCAGGGCAGTCCATGGTTGTACACATGCGTTGCATTGAAGTGTAATTGGGCGTATCATTGGCTTTGTGTTGTTTACAAACTGAGCTGCATGAGCAGTAATTTAATTCCCTCCGCCGCAATGAGGAGCCACCGGCCGGCCGGCTGTCAGCTCGCCACCCCAGGCTCTGTTGAAGCAGTGTGGCCTGGAGGCATGCTGGAGAGAGGGACCTTGTGTTAGCAACTGGTAGCTTTAATACTCAATACCCCAAACCCCATGAAAACCCATTAAATGAGGGACCATGTCTGGAGAACATAGCGGACCGAGGTTTAGGCCTATACAGATCTGATGAAGGGCGGCAGGTAGCCTAGTGGTTAAGAGCGTTGGGCCTGTAACCGAAAGGTGGAAATCCCGAGCTGCGAAAATTACATAAATGTAATTAACATGCAATACATAATAGGATTTCAACCAAGTAGAATAGCGCTTTTGGACGAGGGGTGGCTGAATGCAACAATGACCATTCAAGCTGAGTAAAATCAAAACGGTTTGAGTCATCAACGTGTGTAGGCTAGTGGTTTGGAAAATTCAATGGACGATTTGGTTAGAACCTTTAGAACCTTAAATGTACAGTGTGTTTCTCCATTCAGAGAGCGAAGGAAAATGGGTGGGATGGAGCAGAGTGATAGACATCATAGCCACAGAGGCCCGAGAAAACATCATTATTACAAAACCTGCATGGCTCCTCTCTCTCGATCTCTCTCCTTATAAAGAAGTCCCTATTTAAAAAAGATAAGTATGTATTAAGCCGAGTCAAACAATTGATTTGATTGCTTATGTTTTCCTTACCCTGTCTATGATGATGAGCATGGAGAGTGATGGATGACTGCTCAAAGTCTTCCCCATCAGTTAATAGCTGGAGTTGTTAACTAAAACAGTAGTGGTAATTAGTTGTGCACTTCTAATGATAAGTAAACATGTTGTTCATGTGGTGTTTTGTATTTTGCCACCCAGTGATCTCAAATACTCATTAGTATTATAAAATCATTATAAAAAATAACATGTAGCCTTCCAAGCACAACATTTTTCCTAAAATGTGTCACTAAAAGGTGGAATGCCGGGGAGACCAAATTAAGCGAAAACATTGAGGTACTGTGCTATATAACATGGTGTAGCCAAATCAAACAGTGTAGGCATGCCTACCCTCCCTCGCCTTTTAAAGTTCAGCTGGATCATACAACAGGGTGCAGTCATTTTTCATAAAGAACATTCTGAGTCTGGATCGATGATAACAGTATGTTTGGCTGGAAAAAGGAGGGGAAAATAAAAGGCATAAGGGTGCAGGGTCCTGTGATTCAGTGTGAGTGTGACCATTGCTGCCGTGGGGATATTGCCCTGACTACATTTATCATTAATAATATCAATTTCACAGGTGCCTGACGCAGGTGCACCAACAGACAGATGAAAACGCACTCTGCCTCCATTTCTCTCTCAGTCTCTTTCTCCCTCACAACCTCAATGCCCTCTGTCACATCAGGGCCGTTTCCGCTGCCGTCGTTCATAAAAAGCGAAAGGACCTCTGTTGCACAACAATATTTATTTGCTCAATAGAGCTTTTAATAAAAGCTCAAGGCGGGAGAGGAAATCTGAAATAAGTCGGATTTTGCTGTCAAGAAACAGAATGCATTACCCGTACACTTCATACGGTGGATGCTGGCTCGTTGATCTCTGTTTTAGCTGCCTGGCTGTTTTAACTTGAGAGCTCAGCCAAGCCGAGGCCCTTAGCGCCAACCAGTCCGGCTAATTACGTTTTCCATCTCGACAAGAAGAGCTGAGGATCCTTCCGATGTTATTAATCATAATGAAGCCAATGCAATAACCACCATGCATCATGCCTCTGTCAGTCCGATAGTTTGCCATTTGCAAGCACCAGTATTATTTTTTTGTATTTTAATGGCTTTTGTTTAAACCAAATTAACGTACTCCGTATTCTCACTGCTCCATGGCGACAATCATGTATGGATGAGTTGACCCTTTTAGCGACATCCACCTTTATGTTTTTTCAGAGCGATTTTGTCAGGTGTCCCTTTAATGCAAGTCCACAATTTAAAAAATAACAAAGTGTTACCAATGTGTTTAAGGTAAAAAGCTGAGGGATGTGCCTGCAGAAATGTAATCACTCTCAATTTCATAGACAGAGCTATGGATGCAAAGACTGACCGTCCATGATACCAATAATGATAGTTTTAACCATGTTTTGAGGCTAAAGTGTTTGCTTACATTATTTACAACCATTGGAGTAAAACCAGCTTGTATGTGGGTTCTGATGGGGTATGACAGTTGAACTTAGCTCGCGAGACATAAGTTATCCACTTCAAGAATCAATGGGTGTATATTATTAATTTAAGTCCTAAAATGTATATAGCAAGGAGTCAAGCTTTAACGGGAATACTGTGTGTAACCTTTAACTGTCAAAATATTGAGAGAATGCTAATGTGATGAGGTGTTTTTCATACCAGAAATAGGCACATACTATGCAATATTGGTCTAAAAATCGACCACAAGTCTCTTTGACAAATAAAACACGTGAATCATGACATGACCTCTGGTGGTAGTTCATTGGAAGAGTATAGAGACATGTTCTGTGATTTGATGTTGTGACTATGTTGTGACTTGAGACAAGCCTTGTCTCGAGGTGTTGATGGCCAGCTATAGCTTGTGTCATCCGGTCTGGCCTCTCTACAGAGCCTTGAGTGACCGACCAGAGAAAAGCTTCAACATCTGCATTGCTTGCTGTTTGGGGTTTTAGGCTTGGTTTCTGTATAAACACTTTGTGATAACTGCTGACGTAAAAAGGGCTTTAAAAATACATTTGCCTCTACAGGAGTGGTGGGTCCCATGCGGGACGGTTGAGCTAACGTAGGCTAATGCGATTAGCATGAGGTTGTAAGTAACAAGAACATATCCCAAGACATAGGCATGTCTGATATTGTCAGAAAGCTTACATTTTTGTTAATCAACTGCACTGTCCAATTTACAGTAGCTATTACAGTGAAATAATACCATGCTATTGTTTGAGGAGAGTACACAGTTATGAACTTGAAAAGTTATTCATAAACAAATTAGGCACATTTGGGTAGTCTTGATACAACATTTCTAACAGAAATGTAATGGTTCATTGGATCAGTCTAAAACTTTGCACATACACTGCTGCCACCCAGTGGCCCAAATCTAAATTGCGCCTGCGCTGGAATAATACATTATGGCCTTTCTCTTGCATTTCAAAGGTGATGGTACAATTTGTTTTTAAATGTATTTTTATTATCTTTTACCAGATCTAATGTGCTATATTCTCCTACATTCCTTTGACATTTCCACAAACTTTAAAGTGTTTCCTTTCAAATGGTATCAAGAATATGCATATCCTTGCTTCAGGTCCTGAGCTACAGGCTCAAAATATAACAACAAAATATATTCAACATTTTGGTTAATCGCTCAGCACTACTAGTAATTCTCACTTCGATATCATGGCATAAGTCATTACAAAATGTGTAGAATTGCAAGAAATTAGCTTTAAAATGGTCAGAATCTATGTTGACTCCATGACAGAATAGGTAGAATTGCAGAAAACGTGCTTTAAAACTGCAATATGTTCTCTACGCACTGTGGCGAAATGTGCAGAATTGCAGAGAATTAACTTTAAAATGTAAATGTTTCTCTCTGCTATCAAGAGGGGGGCCACAAAAATGTTTTGCCGTGAGGTGGGGGGCCCTCCAATGAAATCTCGCTTAGGGCCCCCAAAAGGCTAGAACCGTCCCTGATGGTAGACCTCTGTGAGTTTCATCTTTGTGTTTAATAACACAGAGAAAAATGAAAAGATCCTGAAGGAAACCGTGCTACCAAATGTTGTTATCCGGAGAGACACTGCCATAGATGTAATTTATTGTGGTTCAGTCTATCACCTCAGGCTTCCTTTAATAAATCCCCAAACTAACAAACAGGTGAAGAACATTTCTCCTCATCATCTTTCCTTTCTGTGGTTCAACAAAAAGACCCAATATAATGACTTCATTACAAGATGACGAAATAGGGTCAAATTGATCTGGTCAGTCTTTTACTAACTTCATCAGTTTTGGAAATACAGTTGCACACTATCCACCCCTAAGTTATTTTCGCCCTTTAGGAGTTGGTGATAGAGATTCATTTTCTAAGAAGGGAACCCATTCTCCCATGTGTAATTGAGAGTATCCAAATAAACTAGATGTTAGCCCTGAAGACGAACACTTGGAAACAAATAAAGGACTAATGAAGAAATGATTGCACTTTCAGTATAGGGAAGAAATTAATCTTAAGGCAGTAGAACGCGTAAGCACATCACTGTTTTTCTCATTGATTCAAATCATCTGTGGGTGATTAACAAATCTCAACATACGGTAAGCATTTCACGTCACATGAGGCTTGAAAACACGTGCAGAATGTCATTGTTGAGTATCAGTGTGTTAAGAGCTTCACCGTTGAAGCATAAAAAAGATGACAGACCACACACATGCATTTTCATGACTTGGCTTTACAAACAGATTGAAGAAGGACACAACAGCTAATTTGTGGCATGCGTACATCCTGACCTGAGAGGTACACTCATTCATTCTACAGGCGAGTATCTACAGCAGATTTGAGATCAACGACTGTTAATCATAACAAGATTAAATCTGTATTAATAGAGAGAGTATGCTTCATTACTCCTTTCTTAACCTATAGTGCCGTTTGTAGTCAAATTCATAATGGGTGTCTTCTCTCGGATCTCCTCAGACATTTTTGATAATACCTTGTTTTTAAGATATAGAATGAATCAAATCATTGGTGAAACCTTGAAGTAAACCTATTACCTGCATGATATTTATCTGCCAAGCTGTTGTGGTCTTGTGAAGGCTACTTCGTGGTACTTAAGTTATAGTTAGTGTAACTTTCTCACAATTAAAATGTGTCTCATAGTTCCCATAATCCCAGGCACATTTTCTGTTTCTCCAAAGTGTATGCATTTTTTCGAGTGTTTACTTTTAGGCAAGATAACTGATGGCAGATCAACCCTTTGAGCCATATGCGATGAAAGGTTTTGACTACAGAGATGAAAGTTTGTGAATTCCACACTACAACTGAGTCTCTGATTACAAAGGGGGGCAATCCACTTGCAGTGTCTGCATTCTAATGGAAGGGACCAATACATGGTCATAGTGCCAAAGCGATGTCCGTCAGCTATTTCAGGTTTTCATGTTCAGCTGTCATGTTATGTTTCTTTTTTAATGATCAAACATTCATCTTAAATGTGTAAATGGCATATGTACAGTAGCAGTCAAAAGTATGGACACATCTACTCATTCCAGGGTTTTTCTTTATTGTTTACTATTTTCTACATTGTAGAATAATAGTGAAGAAATCAAAACTATGACATAACACATATGGAATCATGTAGTAACCACAAAAGTGTTTAACAAATCAAAATATATTTTATTTTGAGATCCTGATGACAGCTTTGCACACTCTTGGCATTCTTTCAACCAGCTTCATGAGGTAGTCACCTGGAATGCATTTCAATTAACCTCTCTGAAATATGTCGTCCCACCTTGCCAACAGCCAGTGAAAGTGCAGGGTGCCAAATTCAAAACAACAAAAATCTCATAATTAAAATTCCTCAAGCATACAAGTATCTTACACCATCTTAAATATAAAATACTTATTAATCAAGCCACAGTGTCTTATTTAAAAAATGTTTTACAGCGAAAGCACCACAAACGATTATGTTAGCTCACCACCAAGTCTCAGAAAAAGCCATTTTTCCAGCCAAAGAGAGGAGTCACAAAAAGCGCAAATAGAGATAAACTTAATCACTAACCTTTGATGATCTTCATCAGATGACACTCATAGGACTTCATGTTACACAATACATGTATGTTTTGTTCGCTAAAGTGCATATTTATGTAAAGAAAATCTCATTTTACATTGGCGTGTTACGTTCAGTAGTTCTAAAACATGCACTGATTTTGCAGAGAGCCACATCAAGTTACAGTAATACTCATCATAAATGTTGATGAGAATACAAATGTTGGAATTAGAGGAATTAGAGATATACTTCTCCTCAATAAAACCGCTGTGTCAGATTTCAAAAAACTTTACGGAAAAAGCAAACCATGCAATAATCTGAGTACTGCGTTCAGACAACAAAGCAGCCAAAAAGATATCCGCCATATTGGGTAGTCAACATTAGTCAGAATTTGTTATAAATATTCCCTTACCATTGATGATCTTCATCAGAATGCACTCCCAGGAATCCCAGTTCCACCATAAATGTTTGATTTGTTCGATAATGTCCATCAGTTATGTCCAAATATCTTCTTTTGATGTGGCGTTTGGTAAACAAATTCAAAAGCGCGTTCAGGTTGCGCCGAACGTCGGACGAAAAGTAAAAAAAGTTCCGCTACAGCCCGTAGAAACTTGTCAAACTTAGTATAGAATCAACCTTTAGGATGTTTTTAACATAAATGTTCAATAATGTTCCAACCGGAGAATTCCTTTGTCTGTAGAAAAGTACTGGAATGAGAGCTAAACTCTGTCAGGACCGCGCGTCACGAGCCTGAGACACTCTGCCAGACCACTTACTCAAACAGCTCTCATGAGCCCCTCCTTTATAGTAGAATCCTCAAACCAGTTTCTAAAGACGGTTGATGTCTAGTGGAAGCCTTAGGAAGTGCAACATAACCAATATCCCACGGTATCCACAATAGGGGCTGAGTTAAAAAACTACAAGCCCCAGATTTCCCACTTCCTGGTTGGATTTTTCTCAGGTTTTCGCCTACCATATGAGTTCTGTTATACTCACAGACATCATTCAAACCGTTTTAGAAACTTCAGAGTGTTTTCTATCCAATACAACTAATAATATGCATATATTGGCATCTGGGACAGAGTAACAGGCAGTTTACTCTGGGCACCTTATTCATCCAAGCTACTCAATACTGCCCCCATGTCATCAAGAAGTTAACAGGTGTGTCTTGTTAAAAGTTAATTTGTGGAATTTCCTTCCTTCTTAATGCGTTTGAGCCAATCAGTTGTGTTGTGACAAGGTAGGGGTGGTATACAGAAGATTACCCTGTTTGGTAAAAGACCAAGTCCATATTACGGCAAGAACAGCTCAAATAAGCAAGAGAAACGACAGTTCATCATTTACTTTCAGAGATGAATGTTAGACATTTCAAGAACTTTGAACATTTCTTCAAATGCAGTCGCAAAAACCATTAAGAGCTATATTGAAACTGGCTCTCATAAGGACCGCCACAGGAAAGGAAACCCCAGAGTTACCTCTGCTTCAGAGGATAAGTTCAGTAGAGTTGCCAGCCTCAGAAATTGCAGCCCAAATAAATACTTCACAGAGTTAAAGTAAGAGACACATCTCAACATCAGCTGTTCAAAGGAGACTGGGTGAATCAGGCCTTCGTGGTCGAATTGCTGCAAAGAAACCACCACTAAAGGACACCAATAATAATAAGAGACTTGCTTGGGCTAAGAAACATGAGCAATGGACATCAGACCGGTGGAAATCTGTCCTTTGTTATGATGAGTCCAAATTTGAGATTTTTTGGTTCCAACCGCTGTGTCTTTACGAGACTCAGAGTAGGTGAAGGGATGATCTCCACATGTGTGGTTCCAACCGTGAAGCATGGAGGAAGGGGTGTGATGGTGTGGGGGTGCTTTGCTGGTGACACTGTCTGTGATTTATTTAGAATTCAAGGCACACGTAACCAGCATGGCTACCACAGCATTCTGCAGCGATACGCCATCCCATCTGGTTTGCACTTAGTGGGACTATCAATTGTTTTTCAACAGGACAATGGCCCAACACACCTCCAGCCTAGCCTGTGTAAGGGCTATTTGAACAAGAAGGAGAGTGATGGAGTGCTGCATGAGATGATCTGGCCTCCACAATCACCCGACCTCAACCCAATTGAGATGGTTTGGGATGAGTTGGACCACAGAGTGAAGGAAAAGCAGCACCAACAAATGCTCAGCATATGTGGGAACTCCTTCAAGACTGTTGGAAAAGCATTCCAGGGGAAGATGGTTGAGAGAATGCCAAGCGTGTGCAAAGATGTCATGAAGGCCAAGGGTGGCTACTTTGAATAATCTAAAATCTAATTTGTTTTGTTTAACACTTTTAACACTTTTTTGGTTACTAGATGTTTCCATATGTGTTATTTCATGGTGTTGATGTCTTCACTATTATTCTACAATGTAGAAAATAGTTAAAATAAAGAAAAACCCTTGAATGAGTAGGTGTGTCCAAACGTTTGACTGATACTGTATATCACAGCAAAATGTGACACTGTGTCACCTCCTGTAGCTTCGTAGCCTATGGAAAGTGTGGTGCATAACTCCCCAGTGAGCTGTTGCAGAGGCTTGTTGGCTACTGGTGTATCAGCACACATCTGAAACTTGATCTTTCACATCTGCGTCTTTCCACCATGGCTAAATCCCTAGCTACTGTAGCCAAGGGATTGTTTTTGTTCCACTGTAATGCAACTTCAACACTCTTTTCCTTGTACTTCCATAAAAGTGTCAAGATTGAAATATCTGGATTAAGAGAGTAAAGTAGCCACTATTTTCAACATGCCGTTTGAAATTTCTCTGTTGGTTGAACTTAGCCTTTTTCCAGGAGGAAAATGCATTAGCCAATAGAAATTAGTAATAAAAAAAAGAACCCCAAAGAAACCAGATATGTCACTTCCTTGAGTAGGACGCAAGTAAATTTATGCCAGGGATTAAAATGTTGGTTGACTAAGTCTCGTGTTATTTCTGTTTCATGCTATTCCATGATAACAGCTTTGTATGCCTTGCAGGTGTTCTTCGAGTAAAGTCCTAGCATTGGCTGGGGCTATAAACTGTTCAACACTCTTGTTACAGGCACCTGTAGCCACTGTCTATATTAAATGACCTATAATGACCTGTTCTTTGGATGGGCTTTTATGTTGTATTTTTTACCTTTATTGCCAATACATGTATCTTTTTGTCTCTGAGTCTTGTGGTCTCTAACTGGGTTGTGCTGTCCATTCAGGAGTCTTAGCTGATGTTTCTAAACATTTAAACCACCACAACAATAAGTTGACATGGGGAAACATCGAAACATTCTTCAAAGGGGCAGAAGCAAGCTACCTTAAAACGGCAAGACAACCGAGTCAAAGAGGAGCTTGACACTGTTGAACTTTGCACGGCGTGTCCTTACACGTCAGTGCTTCCCGCTAATATTGATGCATTCCCATCTGCCATTGTGTCGGCGAAGCGGAGCGAGATCATAGACAGGGCAGTCTGCAGATCAACAGCTACTCGGCTCCTTACCACGCTCCTCAACCCAGTGACTTGTGGAAGAAAACAGGGAAAGAGTCTGGACAGCATCTCTTCTCTCAGGCTTGTCTGGCCCCTCGGAGCTATCAAGGCTCTTGAAACATTTTGTCGCCATGCAGTCCAGGCTGTTCCATTCCTCCTGATCCTCTGTTCCACCTGTCATCCATCCCACAAGCAACCCTCTGGGTGACCTGATGACAGCTGCCCGAACGTGAGGGGATTCATAAACCGCAGAGGGGAGGTGTATCGGGGACTTTGGGATTTTTCTAGTCACAAGTTTACTGATCAATACACGTTTGGTCTAACAAGCAAACAACAAACACAACACTCTTATTTTGTCTGAAAATCAAGAATGAGACAACTCCAGTATTCCCACATAGATTTAGCGATCATTTCGCACGAGCTCCAATAGCCGATGAACCCTGTGTAGTTATCTCACTTGTTACTTGGGTGAGGGCTTGATATGGATCTGCAGATCAAGACACCACTTCTTCCTTCCAGGATGTGAGAAAGCCCTCAGCCACCATGATGGGCTGGATGATCTATGAGGCTGCGCCATTGAAGTCAGTCCATAATAATCCTGTGACAAAGCTGAGGGTGTTTGGGGAAACAGAAATAGTACCATCATGGCTCCATTTCAATAAGCTGGCCCCCAGTCCTTCTGACTGTATCTCACAGCCATCTTCTGCTTGACTTGTATTACCTTAACCTTGTCTGATGTAAAAGAGATTGTGTTAATGGCTAAAACAGTGAAAAAAGACCATGTTGATGAGATATTTCATCTTTGGTGACACAGGACAACCGTTGTATTTTACAAGCACTTCGTCACACCCACAATGACATCTGCTAAAAACGTGTATGCGACCAATAAAATGTGATTCGATTTCTTATTATTTGTGTTTAGCACCTGTCATCCTTTCTACAAAGGGTGAATAATCAGGCATGCAGTCTAATACCCAGATTCTGCTGTAAAAGCATGCATGTCTGTCGAAAGAAAACCCGGTTACTTTCAGTCTACCTTTCAAAACAATAACTCTCATGCTGGAAAGTTTGCCTGACTTTTTGGTGTATCTCTTCAACTCCAAATCCATGAGTGATCGCAGTTAATGAAGTGTAGTCACAAGTTCCTCGCTAGCTACCATCATTAATACATTTCAAGCCTTGGTGACTCTGATTCAATCGTCATAAATGAAATGAAAAATGACAGCTGAATAAGGCGATTGAGTATTCTTTGATTATCTAGACACATCATACAACTATTCTAAAGTGATTATATTAATTCCACAAGGTATTTTAAACCACGTTTATAGCCTCCATCAACCCTCAAATCTCTAAAAATGAAAACGAGCAACAAATGAACCATTTTTGGTCAAAACCAATCCCGACCAATCAGCCTAATTCGCTGCGTGTGTGACGGCATCACACTGTTCGTGGTCTCTCACTCGGTGCCTGTTTTGGGGATAAAACACTCTTGCCCCACTATGCGGTGCTGCCTAAGCAGGAGGAGTTCTGTAATGAGCCCGCAGGTATCTGCAGCTGGGCCTAACGTAATTTCTCCGCAGCTAAAGAACAGATCCAATGGCGCGTAAGTGGTTGTGATGGATGAGTGCTACAGCTCATCGTCCCCTCTCATCCTCATCACACACCCCCACCCCACCACCACCACCAACCCCGCTGCACCCCCTCGAAGGTTCCCCCTCTAACCCCTTTTTAAGGCTAACTGGTGCCGGGCCCCTGATCACCTCTCTTCTGTGACATCACCACCATTGGCAGAGGGCTAGTGTTTTGGTTGCCTGTGAGTGCTAAGCATGTCTCCAGCATCAATAATGCAGCGCTCCAGTGGTTGGGGCCTGGGGTTTCAGTTAGCCAAGTATGAGTGCAGCACTTAAGCTGGCAAGGCATCCAGTTGTCAGGGGTGTCAATCCCTCATTCCTGTCCAAGGAGGATGAATGGTGTCCCCCCTCTCAAGGGCAGAGAGAAGTTGTCATTGCAGAGAGATGTTGTTGTTGTGGGTCAAGGGACCATGTGGTGGGATATCCATATGCGGTAACTTGAGTAAACACTTGGTAAAGTGGAGATGCGTCGCTGCTCCCTGACTGTTTACACCAGCATGTTTTCAGAAAGCAACCAAGTACACTATCAGGGAATTCTTCATCAAGAGTCAGCTGACCATTTCAAACTTGTGGATCTCATATCCAGCCACCTTTATTATTCCAAATAGTTTGATGTTTGTGTTATAGTTCATTGCAGTTGACTGTTGTTTTTCCTTCAATTCATATATTATTGGAGTCCCAATCTAAAATGGTTCGATACCAAATGACTCATGTGGTTTAATCAACATTAGAATATGTCTGTTATTAAAACACAAACAAGCTGTTATGAGAGTAGGATGGTAAACTTGTAAAACATAACGTAGCATGCTTTATTTGAGTGACACTAAATAAACAAATCAAATACTTTCTGTAGGTTTAATAGCACATGTTGATATAAATGAATGAATCTACTAATTGAGCAATAAGGACCGTCATTATAAAGGTGGGAGAAGTGACAGAGTTATTTGATTGTAGCATAAGGATCTTTTACGGTAAAGTCTACAGCTGTTGTATTTGGTGCATTTGATTTGATTTAAATAAGTGGTATTTGGAGACCATTTTGCAGTCGTTTTGATCGTAGTGTCTCATTTTGAAGTGGATATGAGGGGGGCTAGTGGTCAAAAAAGAAGCACACCGGTCAACTAAAAGTGGAAAGGGTTTTATCTCCTCCTTCATGCGTTTAGAATGACAGACCGGACTGGGACACCATCTGTTACAAGTCTTCCTAAACTTGACCCTGTTGCTCTGAGTTTTGACCTCTAGGATTGCGCCGTGACCTGTGGAACGTGGAGTCGTTAAAAAGAGTAAAGGCCTCAATATAAATCACCTCGACATCTGTGGGATTAATCCCGAGTCTGGAGACTTTGCTATTATTACCTGAGCGCACTAGTTTCAAAACAACTACAACAGTATGAGACTGAAAGGAAAATAGAAGACAGCATTAAATGGCCGTAAATCTAGAGAAGGTCCACTTGTCTTCTGTCTTTGGCAGTATTTAACATGGCGGACATGAAGACTAGACAACTAGACAACACATTACCCAGGATACATTCCAGAGCAGCAGAGTAAGGTGCACTTTCATCAGCTCGGGAAAAGTGCTGTCGTTTTCCCTGGCTCTGTTTTTAATCTTTTTCCACCATTATTTAGATGGTGTCTGAGATGCCCAGAGGCAGCAGGCTAGCATTTAATTATGTTATGTTTGTCTCCATTTGAAATTAAAATAATTTGTTGTTTTGATATTGTTTTAGAAAAGGCAAACAATACAGATAATCATTACGTTTTCATTTATTTGCATAATCCACTGGGACACCCTAGGGCAGAATTTTCATGTAAAATGCCTGTTTTGGTTATAATGTGACTTCAGACAAATTTCCTTTACAAATGTTCCTTTACCGTATTCATGGATAAATAATTGCTACAAAAGTGATAATTCGGTAATGAGATGGTGCATGAAAGATTATCAATGAGGACTGCCGCAGACCCTGCAAGAACGGTTATAAACAAAAACGAATGAATGAATACTTCATTAGAGCTTATCACCAACTAGAAAGGCGAACGGTCCACCTCAAAAAGCATGAAGCAAAGCACTTCCAACTTTCAACAGGCCAGACTCCTCTAACTCCCCTCCCCCAGAGGGCAGCACTTCAGTGGTATTGGAACCTGTAGCTACCATCCCAGCTTCAAGCACCTCAGTGCAAGGCCTGACCTTGACTCAGCTCTGATGGTGCGATCCTCTCTGCCCCATTGCCCACATCAATATCCATAAAAGTAGTGTAATTATGTATTATGTACTTGGACCATTACATTCCGGCAGAAGATAACCGAAGGCTTCACTTGGAAGTGTTTTGAGAACTTCTGAGACAACGTGTGATTATGATGTCCAAATACCATTTTCTGCTTCATGTGTCATGTTAGTGTTATGGCAGAACACATCAACTTAAGTGGTATAGATGTTTTCTCATATCGTTGTCCCTTTTCGTTGTCCCTTTGAGGAAGAAAATAATGTGTGTGTGTGTGTGTGTGTGTGTATGTGTGTGTGTGTGTGTTGGTGTGCACGTGACAAGTGTGTGCGTGTGCCTGGCTGTGTGCATGTTTTATTATAGAACTGGTGATGTTAAAACTTGATTACCCTTATCAGATGAGCCATCTCCAGCACAAGGCCAAAGAGGCAAATGAAGAAGGATAAGATGGCTTTGTTTGTTTGGCCTCTGTCTGCCACCGGGTGACGTGACGTATGTGGGTGGGGTGTCTGTTTGACTGGGTCCTAGGGCTCCGCTTCACTGGTCTGGTCAATTGATACATGCTGCAGCTATTGATCTCTGCGGGTATTTTAAGTTTGCTGAAGTGTGCTCGAGTTTCCATGCACAACTACTCAGTCTGTTGCCTACCCCATCCATAGAAACCTCCGACATTATGGGTCTCTAAAGGGAGTTGGGTTGGGGATAGGTTGACCAAGGACTCTAACGGACAGAAGAGGAAAATAGGGGAAACATTTAAAACATTTTTGACTCAGAGAAGACACTTTATATAGAATAAGGGAAAAATGAGGACATAAAGACCACGAGTCAAAATGACGCCAATGCTTACTATGCCACACACGTTACTGAATACAACTGAATCACATCTGTAAGTGTATCTTAAGTACTTTCATTTGAAGCGAATACATTTAATTGTATTAGTTAATTCAACGGCATTTAAAATTGAACACGTTATCATTGAACGCAGTAGAGCATCTCCTTATCATATCTACCCTTCAAGCAGTCATAGAAATATTACTCAACACCTGAATGGCAACAAAAACACATGACTCGCGTGGGAAATAAGCTCCAACGAGCCTAATGATGGAAACGGCTTAATGCGCCGGCAACATTACCCAGTCCTCCTCCCCGACGACGGCTGCAGTGGTGTGTCATGTCCATTTGGGACAGCCAGCTAATTTACTGCATCGGGCATATACCCGCTCAGCCATAATGATCACTAAGCCATCAAAGTCTCCCCCTATCACAATCAAACGCTCTCTAGTCACAGCTTCAGCACGAGAGAGCTGGGTTAATTTGAAACCAAAGCTGAGGTTTGAAAAATGACCTTCCCTGTTGTGGCACGTCAGGCTGACAGGAAATATGTGGATGGTGAGGCGTCCTGACATTAATGAGACACCTTGCAGCTGTGGGGGCAGCAGCACAACACAACACCGATCCTCTGAAACTGTCTATCACGGTCTTATTCACAAGAGACCAGCAGCTCGATAAGGGTCCATTTAACTTACTGAAGCTAAATTAATGCATATTTAAAATTGAAAACCAAAATAGGGAAATATACTGTACATAAAAGGCTGTTCTCCAGTGACAGTGCAACTACAGTGCATTTTGTGTAAATCCAGGGCGATTTTGTTTGATTGGTTAAAAAATGCCAGTAACACCACAAAGAGGGCCTCTCAGAACTGGGAACAAACCTCATGAATCAATAGTGATGCTTGTGATAGATATTTGTTACTTAAGTCAGTAAGAGAAATATTAAGACAAATGTGGATCTGACCAAAGCATTGTAAAGGGAAGACACATATGAATGCTAAGAGGGTGTAACTGATCATGTGAATGGCTAAACCAGAATAATCAGGCATCGGGTGCTTCTCCCAAAGGCCACCCTGGGGAAACATCATCTCCACCTCGCCGCCATTGGTCTTCTCCGTAATGGTATCCACATCAGAGACACTGCTGCATTGATTTAGCACTTAGCCCAACCGTCCCATATGAACGCTTATCATTTTGGGCTCCCAGCCAATGTCCAGGCGTCAACGTTACCAATCAATGCTCGGAACTTTGAAGATGGGGGAGGGGTGGGGCAAAGTTGTTTTCAGTTTGATGGAATAGCGATGGGGGAGACAGGAAGTGGTATACTTGAAGGATGTAAGGCAGCAGATGGTGGAGTCTCTACCAGTCAATCATCTGTTATGATAGTTCTTGGTTTGACACAGCAGATACTCTTTCGGTAACACTGGCCAGTTGCAGGAGCATTTCTAAATAAAACATTGCCATAAAATGTGGATGGGAAGGTGATCATGTTTACTGAGTTTGATTGGTATGATTAGTAACATGTCAACAATGGCTAGAATCCATAGGAGAGAGACAAAAGTATTTCAGTGGCAGAGTCAAATGTTTCCTCACTAATGGATGTGACCACCAGATCCAGTTACAGAACTTATTAATAATACTACATTACAGTACATGTATTATTCAAACCCATTCCTTCAAATGGCAATTTGGATTCTCAAGTGATGGTTAATGTGGTACATCTGTTCACTGCGTTGATACATTTATGGAACGTACGCGCAAGATACAGTAATGGGTTTTTCATACCTCCAAGTGGACAGTAAGTGGCTCTACTTGACTTTTTCTCACCATAAATCTATCCTAAATCCTTTTTCTTCAGTCAAAGTTCATAATAACTATAGGCAATGTTACTTCACCCCATCCCAGATCAGACTCTATTGTCCCCAAAGGAAGTATGAAGTGCCATAATGAACTATCTTCCCACATAGTTTGACGTTGGGATGTGTAATTATGTTAGTATAGCCTCCTTAATTAGAAAGGATAGTTCATACTTCATTGAAGATCATGATATGTGCTCTCCAGTTCCAGAGCGGTATGGCCTACCTGTGGCTTTGTTGTGAACAAGCTACAGTATGCGCCTATTACCCCATGTTTCGTAGTCAGTCACCTCGGAAATAAAGGAGAGAGGAATTGATTCACGGAACTACTGCCAAAAGACAGCAGAAAACACATTTATAATGTTGCATGTAAGCTGCAAACCCTGAGCTCTGGCTTCGTTGACCCTAGGCTAAACACTCATTTGTCTCTACGTGAGCACTTCCCTCGTCTTCCCTGTCAAGCTTTTAACTGAAGAAGTTTCACTGTCATGCTTGATCAGACAATGAGAGAAAATGTGCAACAAATCTCAAAAACATTTCATCGGAAGTCTTATTGGGGCTTTGGCAGCAAAACCTCACATCTGACATTGACAAATGAGGCCTCGTGCCGGGATAATAGCAAATGCATTACAGTACTTCAAAGCAAATGGCTCGATAGAATGAGCTCACACAGGCCTGTTGTCTTTTTAGTTTCATATTAATGCACACCATAACCCCTCCCTCTTCATGTTGGCAGTCAAAAATGAGTGGCATCCATGTTTAATCGGCAAACAGAAGAGTTGTAGAATATTTATTTCTGTTTAGTGTTTTGTGCCCTGTGAGCACAGCCACCTCCAGGCAGGAACCCACACCAGCAGAGGAGGAAAGTAATGTGTAATTGCAGGAGCTGCAGCAGCTTGCCGGGCAGTAATATGTTAAGTGACTATTAATCATTTCGGTGACAAATAACAAAATAAAAGCTGGACGTGTTCTGCAGGAGACATGGATTTGATCGATGCTCCAGAGGTAAGGCGGAAGTCACCACGACAACTGGGCGTTGTTGAGAAGGCATCCCTATCAGTTACAATCTTTATTATGTTCATCTTCATAAAACAATATCATTTGATAACTCACTTAATTGTTTTATATTGCATTCTTGAATATACCTTTCTGCAAATTAGTAAATATGAGCGTTAAAGGAGATGGTTCAGTGAGCAATGCACATGTGATCAAAAACATTGCCTGAGACCTGAAGACCCACTAGCTCCCTGAGTTATTGCCTGGGCTTTATCTCCGCAGGCTAATGTGGTCTTGAAACGTGTGGACAGTCTACATAAGAACAAAACAGAAAAAATGGAACATGGAAATCCCCTTTTTTATTTTTTCGTGTTTCGACTCTTCCGCCTGCCCCACTGGTGTGGACTATTAAAGCACTCACGCCACACACTTTATCATTCTTATGACCTTATCTTCGACAACAGTGCTGAGGCGGGTCTCCGCCTCCACCTCTAATTCATCATCCTTTACAGAGACTAATAGGCTAGAGGTGACACTAGGGATAGCCAACCATGATTCTGGGTTGCTGGAGTAGGCCTCAAATCCACTCGGAGTGAGGAGTTTTTATTTGCCTCAGAGACAAAGCGGTATTAATTTGTCGTAATGCACCCAATTTTCTCATGTCGAGAAGGAGGTTCTAGGTCAGCGAATCTGATCAGAACGTGGTATACTGTAACCTGTGCCTGTAGTACCATAGTGTCTTCATGGTAGACGTTACTCCTGAGCACATATCTAGGATCAGATTAGCAGTAGTACAGTAGTTAAAGGGGCTACCTGTAGGTTGATAAACAAATACTACTCTGCCAGGAACATTAACTGTTGCTGGCTAGCAATGTAGCAACTGCGGTTAGATAACTGTGGTTAATGTTAGCTAGAAAGCTAAGTTAGCTAGCATCTGTGATATTGATACCGTACCATGGCTGGCAAAGTAAACAAGGCAAAAATACCTTCACACATCATTGCATTAACATGTCAATGTAAGACTGATTTATACTTGACTAAATCTCTACATGCAGTGTCTAGAAAGTGAATTGTTTTTGTTTTGTTTGCAAAAGGCCCTTTTTTCTCATCATAAACTATATCTCACCCTGCACATCCTCCATCACTGGGTGATTACAGATAGGGGGTGAGGGATGGAACCAGAGACAAGCTCTCTCTGCAGTGGAACATGCCTCTTCTCTGGCCAAGTCACAGGCATCAGGCATGATACCTGGCTCCCATCAATCTTGACTGAACGGCAACTACATAAGTTTAGCCGAATAAGATGAGCAGCGCATCAGAGTAGGGGGAAGAAAACCTGTTCACACTGACAGCAAATATACCTCGGAGGGTCGACAAGAGGAAGCGCTGAGCGACTGGCAACGTGGATGATCGCCTCCGGTCTAAGTCTATGTTTCAGTGTGTCTATGTGAGTCTAGGGGTGTGTTTATGCGTGGGGTGTGCCAGTGAGCAGTCCCTATTGCACTTGTGTGATTACAAAAAACTGATCATCTCCATTACTATGCAAATACATTGGAATTACTACACTGAACAAAAATATAAATGCAACACACAACAATTTCAAAGATTTTACTGAGTTGCATATAAAGCCATCTTCAATTGCTTTGCGAAGTTGCTGGATATTGTCAGAAACTGGAACAGAGCATCCCAAACATGCTCAATGAAATGTCTGATAAGTATATAAGGTCATCAAATAACTGGGACAGGCCATCAAATAACTGGGTCATTTTCAGCTTCTAGGAATTGTGTACAGATCATTGCAACACGGGGCCGTGCATTATCATGCTGAAACATGAGGTGATGGTGGCAGATGAATGGGCCTCATGATCTCCTCACGATATCTCTGTGCATTCAAATTGCTATCGATAAAATGCTATTGTTTTCGATGCCTGTAGCTTATACCTGCCAATACCATAACCCCACCTCCATGGTGCTGTCTGTTCACAAAGTTGACATCAGTAAAGCGCTCGCCCACACAACGCCATCTGCCATCTGTGCAGTTGAAACCAGGATTCATCCGTGAAGAGCACACTTCTCCACCGTGCCAGTGGCCATCGAAGGTGAGAATTTGCCCACTGAAGTCAGTCACAATGCCAAACTGTAGTCAGGTCAAGACCCCAGCGAGGACAATGAGCACACAGATGAGCTTCCGTGAGACAGTTTGTGCAGATATTCTTCGGTTGTGCAAACCCACAGTTTCATCAGCTGCCTGGGTGGCTGGTCTCAGACAATCCTGCAGGTGAAGAAGCCAGATGTGGAAGGCCTGGGCTGGCGTGGTTACACGTGGTCTGCAGTTGGGAGGCCGGTTGGACGCACTGCCAAATTCTCTAAAACAATGTTGAACATTAAATTCTCTGGCAACAGCTCTGGTGGACATTCCTGCAGTCAGCATGCCAATTGCACGCTCTGCATCTGCAGCATTGTGTTGTGTGACAAAACTGCACATATTTAATCAGCTTCTTGATATGCCATAGGTGAACAGTCAAGTGAATGGATCATCTTGGCAAAGGAGAAATGGTCACTAACAGGGACACAAACAAATTTATGCACATAGTTTGAGAGAAATAATATTTTTGTACGTATGGAACATTTCTGGGATCTTTTATTTCAGCTCATGAAACACGGGAAAAACACTTTACATGTTGTGTTGATATTTTGGTTCAGTGTCGTTCTGGACTTTAGGGAGAGCTGTGTATTTTGACCAATTGCCAGGTTTGAAAGAATCTTTTAAATCCAGTGGTTCAATTTCAGTTAAATGAATCTGAGAAATGACTGAAGAGTTGTGACGTTTCCCTTTAACACTACTTATGAAACTGAGATAAATCAAATCAAATCGTCAATAGGCTGACCGACAGATAAGTCATTAATGCCACCAATACTACCTACATGAACATCCCTGTCACCTTCTCTTTCCCAGAGAGAGAGGGATGTGATTGCACGGAGCGGTCTGTACTGGCGAGACAGTGACACTCCAGATGGGGAGACAGCAAAGTGAACTGTCATGACAGTGGCTTGATCACACACAACCAAACACTACAATAACAATGTTTGTGGTGCGCAACAAAAAGGAAACTCAACTGCATAAGAGGTACTTTTCACTGCAGAGGAAGTACGCTGTCTGTGACCTAACCCGGAAACCCTGCAACCAGGTTTGATTTAATCTTTTTAAACGGCAGTGAAAATGCTCTCTTTCCTTTTAATAACCCTATGTAACATATGAAGGGGTTTGTTGAGCTTTGGGCCTTGTTGATGGTGTGTTTTTAGCTGATAGTATGTCTGTGCTTTCATTCCTCCAGTCTAGCAGAGCCTCTACTGTCAAAACCGAATACGTGTCTATATAATGAAGATGGATGACTATGTTGCGGCAGTGTGTGCAGACACTGAGGGAAACAGACAGAGAGGGGACAAGGCACATAGGGAAGCGTTTCCTCTGTGCACAGTCTTTCCTGTAAGGGCTTTTACAACGTATATCTAATGCTTAGCTAACCTTGGACTACAGTGTCCAAACATTCCAAACACCAAAACAGAGATGTGCTCTGTCTACGCTATGGGTGGGATGCCGGTCCTGCCTTAAGCTCTCTTTCCTCTGAACGCCATCCATTAGTGATGACCTTTGACCCGACCCGTTGTGATCATGTGATAGTGGAACATAGAGGTCAGACAAGCCCGGTCAAGTCAGAAGTGTTGATGAGTGAAACTGGGATAACCCCATGGTAGTTTAAAAGATCTGTTTATTGTTTTGATTAGAGAGCACAGATTCCTTGTTATCTAAAAAAAACGGTAGCCTTAATTCAGTTATGCGATCTAGCTGAAGAGAGTAACGTGTATGTCTCTTGATCAACCCGTCTTTCTATAAGAAAAGGGAAAGGTAAATCCAACAATTCAATAGAGTTAATTGTTAAATGCTCTAACAAAATATTCTCTCTGAGCGCTATTAGCCCAAAGTCCTGTATAGGACCAGAATTCATAAACACCTGATAGCTCCAATGAATCCTGCAACTCGATCCAATGAGACGTCGGAGTTGCAGGTAATATTTAGTGACGTCAATAAATATCAGTTTTATTTGGATATAATTGTGGTCATCGCAAAGGTTATTGCTTTCATTGAATTTAATATTTCAAACACTTCAATTTCAGCTTTGACTGTAATTCAATCTGCCAATTGTTTTCAGCAAAAAGCCCATCATCACAAGAAGCTGCTTTTTTTTGTGATACAAGATCTGCACGTTAATCAACAGCTTTGTGAAATTATGCCTAGAGTACAAACGTTCAGACCTTTCAAGCCATGGTGAATTATTTTAAAGTTAGGTATCTCTTTAAACCCATCTCTTTAATTTCCAGATCAGCATGGTTTGGTAGATGTTTGTGAAGTTGGAGAGATTGGATTTGACTGTTAATGAGCACGGTAGACAGAGAGAAATGAACAACATGTCATGACTTCACTCAAATTGTGAGCGCAAATCTAAGCAGTCACTGCAATGTGGTTACACTCTCTCCTCTCCTGCAATAAGGCATTACATGCTTATTGCTGCTATGATATGAGGAGCTTATTTCTTAGTGGTTCCTCCTGGAAGGAATCACTTTCATCCTAACTCAGAATCTAATCAGTAGGGTTGTAAAATTCCGGGAACTTTCAATAAATTCCCTTGTTTACCCGAAATCCTCTTTTGGACGATTCCCAGAACCAGGAAGTAATAAGCAGGAAATCCTGCATCCTCCAACCAGGATTTCTGGAGAACCAGGGAATTTATGGAAAGTTACTGGAATTTTGCAAACCTACTAATCAGGTACATACAGTTTGACATATAGCGTGTTATACTGT
Organism: Oncorhynchus masou masou; assembly: GCF_036934945.1. Lineage (NCBI taxonomy): Eukaryota > Metazoa > Chordata > Actinopteri > Salmoniformes > Salmonidae > Oncorhynchus > Oncorhynchus masou. The sequence continues at coordinate 64,769,216 of NC_088243.1, read as the reverse complement.
AAGGGTGGATAGGATATTAAGCTGTAAATATTTGATTTGTTTACTGATGCATCCACTTAAGTAATTCTTAACTGAGGATTTATAGTATTGGGACTTTACAGGACATATTGTAATGATGATGTTGTCACAAATGACAAATGGCCAAAGTAACTCTTGTGACTCTAGGAACAACCTGCAAGAAGTAGTTGATAGGGGAGAGAAGGATGTTGGCGATATATAAAAAAGAGAAGGAGAGATATTGAGAGAGAGAGAGAGAGAGAGAGAGAGAGAGAGAGAGAGAGAGAGAGAGAGAGAGAGAGAGGGAGAGAGAGTAGGTTTTAAAAGGATTTTGTCGGTTATTGACTGGTTGCACTCCTCTGCTAATAGCCATTTAAAGATTATGGGCCTGCTGGTGGAAATCAAGGCCTCCATTGTTCCCCTTATTGCATTCTGGCAGATGGGGGCTGACAACAACACACAGGCTCCCTCCGGGCACACTCACTCGCTGCACGCCCACCTCCATCAGCAAATCTCCTATTGAACCAGCCCTAATAACTGCCCATGCATTATTAATCTACATACGATATTGAAGGCGGAGAAAGCGGCGGGGTGAAAGGGCTTGTGGGCCGGCTGAATGAGGGGAGATTGGTGTTCAGGTGCCAGTCGGAAGGGAAAGGTCCATCCAAAGAGTCCCAGGGTGAACATTTCTCGGAACAGGGCGTACATTACGATAAAATATAAAATATATATTCATTAAATATCAGATTGCTGATGAAATGAGTGCGATCCATTAGTGGGCAGCCGAGCGACTGGCTGATGTTTCCCGGTCGTTCCTGGGTTGGGTGGCTTTTAGCGTTGCTGCCGCTGGAGCTTGTGGGAACAAACTTCTTGAAAAAGTTGGTGGAGGTTAGGAAAGAATGGTGAGGAATAGGAAAGGAACACGGAAAGAATTAGATGCGTGAAATCAACCAAACATTTTGGGGAAATGGAATTGTGTGGTTAGCTGTGTGGTCCCAGTGGGCACACACTGGTTGAATCAATGTTCACGTCATTTCAATGAAATTACATTGAACCAATGTGGTATAGATGTTGAGTTGACTGTGCGTTGACTGTGCGACTGTGAGTTGATCTGTGCCCAGTGGGGTGATATTGGGTGATTTGATCATTGATCACAGTTACAGTACAACACAGTCCCAACGTCAGAGAAGTGTGGACCTACATCAGATTCCACAACGAGAACCCATGAACCCTCTCAAATATGTCAACGTCTGCTAGCAAATGTGTGTATAACTAACAACAAGCATTCACAATCGTCGGGGTGTACATTCTAACATTCACGTGTCGCGTGTGTATTACCTGCAGGATAAACGGTTAACATTTGGAATTGTTTTAGAAAAGCAGCTGAGGCTGCTCTGTGAAGAAAAAGAGGCCTTTGGCAAAGCTCTTTTTCTTCCAGATGATTCCAAATGAACAATATTCAGTGTGCGATGAATTGAATTTCCTTTGCCAAAAGGCTCACATTTGAATGAAAAATAATGAACAGTGCCTGAAGAATCCCATTTCAGATTTCATTATGAAACATGGCCTTTAATTGTGAGGAAATGAAATTATTCCACTTCAATATGAGTTCTGGAGCAACGACACTGATTATCTAGTGTACTTTGGGGTGAAAATGGCTTGGCTTGTATCAGGATTACTAAACACACAACCTTCTAGCGTATCAACATCCTTAAGTACAACCTCCATTCTGATAGGCTAGCATAGCTAATATGTCTTCACTCCATTGAAACAACCTGAACACGTGTCATGGGATAGGAGAGGCAAGGCTTTCACTGCTCCCTCAATCCACTCAATGGGGGAAGATAGAGGGTGCATGTAGTAGCCTATACCTCTCAGTAGGTGAAGATAGAGGGCGCATGTAGTAGCCTATACCTCTCAGTAGGTGAAGATAGAGGGTGCATGTAGTAGCCTATACCTCTCAGTAGATGAAGATAGAGGGTGGAGGTAGTAGCCTATACCTCTCAGTAGGTGAAGATAGAGGGTGCATGTAGTAGCCTATACCTCTCAGTAGGTGAAGATAGTGGGTGGAGGTAGTAGCCTATACCTCTCAGTAGGTGAAGATAGAGGGTGCATGTAGTAGCCTATACCTCTCAGTAGGTGAAGATAGAGGGTGCATGTAGTAGCCTATACTTTTCAGTAGGTGAATATAGAGGGTGCATGTAGTAGCCTATACCTCTCAGTAGGTGAAGATAGAGGGTGGAGGTAGTAGCCTATACGTTTCAGTAGGTGAATATAGAGGGTGCATGTAGTAGCCTATACCTCTCAGTAGGTGAAGATAGAGGGTGCATGTAGTAGCCTATACCTCTCAGTAGGTGAAGATAGAGGGTGCATGTAGTAGCCTATACCTCTCAGTAGGTGAAGATAGAGGGTGCATGTAGTAGCCTATACGTTTCAATAGGTGAATATAGAGGGTGCATGTAGTAGCCTATACCTCTCAGTAGGTGAAGATAGAGGGTGGAGGTAGTAGCCTATACGTTTCAGTAGGTGAATATAGAGGGTGCATGTAGTAGCCTATACCTCTCAGTAGGTGAAGATAGAGGGTGCATGTAGTAGCCTATACCTCTCAGTAGGTGAAGATAGAGGGTGGAGGTAGTAGCCTATACGTTTCAGTAGGTGAATATAGAGGGTGCATGTAGTAGCCTATACCTCTCAGTAGGTGAAGATAGAGGGTGCATGTAGTAGCCTATACCTCTCAGTAGATGAAGATAGAGGGTGCATGTAGTAGCCTATACCTCTCAGTAGGTGAAGATAGAGGGTGCATGTAGTAGCCTATACCTCTCAGTAGGTGAAGATAGAGGGTGGAGGTAGTAGCCTATACGTTTCAGTAGGTAAATATAGAGGGTGCATGTAGTAGCCTATACCTCTCAGTAGGTGAAGATAGAGGGTGGAGGTAGTAGCCTATACGTTTCAGTAGGTGAATATAGAGGGTGCATGTAGTAGCCTATACCTCTCAGTAGGTGAAGATAGAGGGTGGAGGTAGTAGCCTATACGTTTCAGTAGGTGAATATAGAGGGTGGAGGTAGTAGCCTATACCTCTCAGTAGGTGAAGATAGAGGGTGGAGGTAGTAGCCTATACGTTTCAGTAGGTGAAGATAGTGGGTGGAGGTAGTAGCCTATATGTTTCAGTAGTTGAAGATAGTGGGTGGAGGTAGTAGCCTATATGTTTCAGTAGGTGAAGATAGTGGGTGGAGGTAGTAGCCTATACCTCTCAGTAGGTGAAGATAGTGGGTGGAGGTAGTAGCCTATACCTCTCAGTAGGTGAAGATAGAGGGTGGAGGTAGTAGCATATACGTTTCAGTAGGTGAATATAGAGGGTGCATGTAGTAGCCTATACCTCTCAGTAGGTGAAGATAGTGGGTGGAGGTAGTAGCCTATACCTCTCAGTAGGTGAAGATAGAGGGTGGAGGTAGTAGCCTATACGTTTCAGTAGGTGAATATAGAGGGTGCATGTAGTAGCCTATACCTCTCAGTAGGTGAAGATAGAGGGTGGAGGTAGTAGCCTATACTTCTCAGTAGGTGAAGATAGAGGGTGGAGGTAGTAGCCTATACCTCTCAGTAGGTGAAGATAGAGGGTGGAGGTAGTAGCCTATACCTCTCAGTAGGTGAAGATAGAGGGTGGAGGTAGTAGCCTATACCTCTCAGCATGATTTAACAAAGCACCACTCACTGCCCTCAGATGTCTCTCCCCTCCTCATGAAGACCTGCCTGGATGAACGCTCCCATTTCATCAGATGCACAGACATGAGAGGAAAATGAAAACTAATAACCTGCTGGCGGCGAGCCAAACTAAAGACGATTAGCCTTGGGTCGCTTCCAGAGAAAACATGCCAGCACGCCATTTGCTTGCATGATCATAATTTGCACTCTTCTGTCAGGTCGAAAGAAATAGAGGGAGGAAAGAAGAAGAAATGAGGAAATGCCATCAGCATGGACATGGGTTGGGTAATGTGAGTGGTGCATGGACAAGGACATGGGTTGGGTGATGTGAGAGGTGCATGGACAAGGACATGGGTTGGATGATGTGAGTGGTGCATGGACATGGACATGGGTTGGGTGATGTGAGAGTTGCATGGACATGGTTGGGTGATGTGAGAGGTAAATGGACATGGACATGGGTTGGGTGATGTCAGAGGTGAATTGACATGGGTTGGGTGATATGAGAGGTGGAATGACATGGACATGGGTTGGGTAATGTTAGAGGTGAGTTGACATGGTTTGGGTGATGTGAGAGGTGCGTGGACATGGACATGGGCTGGGTGAAACGAGGGGTGCCTGGATATGGACACGTGATGGGTGATTTGAGAGGTGCACGGACATGGATATGGTTAGGTGATGTGAAAGTTGCATGGACATGGACATGGGCTGGGTGTTTTGAGAGTTGCATGGAGATGGACAGGTTTTGTGAGAGGTGCATGGACATGGACATGGGTTGGGTGATGTGAGAGGTGCATGGACATGGACATGGTTTGGGTGATGTGAGAGTTGCATGGACATAGTTGGGTGATGTGAGAGGTGCATGGACATGGACATGGGCTGGGTGATGTGAGAGGTGCATGGACATGGACATGGGCTGGGTGATGTGAGAGGTGCAAGGCCATGGTTGGGTGATGTGAGAGGTGCATGGACATGGACATGGGTTGTGTGATGTGAAAGGTGCATGGACATGGACATGGGCTGGGTGTTTTGAGAGTTGCATGGAGATGGACAGGTTTTGTGAGAGGTGCATGGACATGGACATGGGTTGGGTGATGTGAGAGGTGCATGGACATGGACATGGTTTGGGTGATGTGAGAGTTGCATGGACATAGTTGGGTGATGTGAGAGGTGCATGGACATGGGCTGGGTGATGTGAGAGGTGCATGGACATGGACATGGGCTGGGTGATGTGAGAGGTAAATGGACATGGACATGGGCTGGGTGATGTGAGAGGTAAATAGACATGGACATGGTTGGCTGATGTGAGAGGTGCATGGACTTGTTTTGGGTGATGTGAGAGTTGCATGGACATAGACATGGTTGGGTGATGTGAGAGGTGCATGGACATGGTTTGGGTGGTGTGAGAAGTTCATGGGCATGGACATGGGTTGTGTGACTTGCATGGCCATGGACAATTGCTGGGTGATATGACAGGCGCATGGACATGGACATGGGCTGGATGATGTGAGTGGTGCATGGACATGGTTGGGTGTTGTGAGAGGTGCATGGACATGGGTGGGTGATGTGAGAGGTGAATGGACATGGACATAGGTTGGGTGATGTGAGAGGTGAATGGACTTGGTTTGGGTGATGTGAGAAGTGCATGGGCATGGACATGGGTTGTGTGACTTGCATGGCCATGGACAATTGCTGGGTGATATGACAGGCACATGGACATGGACATGGGCTGGGTGATGTGAGAGGTGCATGGACAAGGACATGGGTTGTGTGATGTGAGAGATGCATGGACAAGGACATGGGTTGGATGACGTGAGAGGTGCATGGACATGGACATGGGTTGGGTGATGTGAGAGGTGGAATGACATGGACATGGGTTGGGTAATGTGAGTGGTGCATGGACATGGACATGGGTTGGGTGATGTGAGAGGTGGAATGATATGGACATGGGTTGGGTAATGTGAGAGGTGAGTGGACATGGGTTGGGTGATGTGAGAGGCGCGTGGACATGGACATTGGCTGGGTGAAATGAGTGGTGCATGGATATGGACACAGGATGGGTGATGTGAGAGGTGCATGGACATGAACAGGGTGATGTGAGAGGTGCATGGACATGAACAGGGTCGTGTGAGAGGTGAATGGACATGTTTGGGTGATGTGAGTGGTGATTGTACATGGACATGGGTTGGAAGATGTGAGAGGTGCATGGACATGGATATGGTTGGGTGATGTGAGAGGTGCATGGACATGGGCTGGGTGATGTGAGATGTGCATGGACATGGACATGGGCTGGGTGATGTGAAAGCTGCATGGACATGGTTGGGTGATGTGAGCGGTAAATGGACATGGACATGGGTTGGGTGATGTTAGAGGTGCATTGACATGGGTTGGGTGATGTGAGAGGTGGAATGACATGGACATGGGTTGGGTAATGTTAGAGGTGAGTTGACATGGTTTGGGTGATGTGAGAGGTGCGTGGACATGGACATGGGCTGGGTGAAACGAAGGGTGCCTGGATATGGACACGTGATGGGTGATTTGAGAGGTGCACGGACATGGATATGGTTAGGTGATGTGAGAGTTGCATGGACATGGACTGGGTGATGTGAGAGGTGCAAGGCCATGGTTGGGTGACGTGAGAGGTGCATGGACATGGACATGGACATGGGTTGTGTGATGTGAGAGGTGCATGGACATGGACATGGGCTTGGTGTTTTGAGATTTGCATGGAGATGGACAGGTTTTGTGAGAGGTGCATGGACATGGACATGGGTTGGGTGATGTGAGAGGTGCATGGACATGGACATGGGCTGGGTGATGTGAGAGGTGCATGGACAAGGACGGGCGATGTGAGATGTGCATGGACATGGTTTGGGTGATGTGAGAGTTGCATGGACATAGTTGGGTGATGTGAGAGGTGCATGGACATGGACATGGGCTGGGTGATGTGAGAGGTGCATGGACATGGACATGGGCTGGGTGATGTGAGAGGTAAATGGACATGGACATGGGCTGGGTGATGTGAGAGGTAAATAGACATGGACATAGTTGGGTGATGTGAGAGTTGCATGGACATGGACTAGGTGATCTGAGAGGTGCGTGGACATGGACATGGGTTGGGTGATGTGAGAGGTGCATTGACATGGGTTGGGTGATGTGAGAGGTGGAATGACATGGACATGGGTTGGGTAATGTGAGAGGTGAGTGGACATGGTTTGGGTGATGTGAGAGGTGAGTGGACATGGTTTGGGTGATGTGAGAGTTGCATGGACATGGACTGGGTGATCTGAGAGGTGCATGGACATGGACATGGGCTGGGTGATGTGAGAGGTGCATGGACAAGGACGGGTGATGTGAGAGGTGCATGGACATGGTTTGGGTGATGTGAGAGTTGCATGGACGTAGTTGGGTGATGTGAGAGGTGCATGGACATGGACATGGGCTGGGTGATGTGAGAGGTAAATGGACATGGACATGGGCTGGGTGATGTGAGAGGTAAATAGACATGGACATGGTTGGCTGATGTGAGAGGTTCATGGACATGGTTTGGGTGATGTGAGAGTTGCATGTACATGGACTAGGTGATCTGAGAGGTGCATGGACATGGACATGGGTTGGGTGATGTGAGATGTGCATTGACATTGGTTGGGTGATGTGAGAGGTGGAATGACATGGACATGGGTTGGGTAATGTAAGAGGTGAGTGGACATGGTTTGGGTGATGTGAGAGTTGCATGGACATGGACTGGGTGATCTGAGAGGTGCATGGACATGGACATGGGTTGGGTGATGTGAGAGGTGCATTGACATGGGTTGGGTGATGTGAGAGGTGGAAGGACATGGACATGGGTTGGGTAATGTGAGAGGTGAGTGGACATGGTTTGGGTGATGTGTTAGGTGCGTGGACATGGACATGGGCTGGGTGAAATGAGGGGTGTATGGATATGGACATGGTCTGGGTGATGTGAGAGGTGCATGGACACGGACGGGTGATGTGAGAGGTGGAATGACATGGACATGGGTTGGGTAATGTGAGAGGTGAGTGGACATGGTTTGGGTGATGTGAGAGGTGAGTGGACATGGTTTGGGTGATGTGAGAGTTGCATGGACATGGACTGGGTGATCTGAGAGGTGCATGGACATGGACATGGGCTGGGTGATGTGAGAGGTGCATGGACAAGGACGGGTGATGTGAGAGGTGCATGGACATGGTTTGGGTGATGTGAGAGTTGCATGGACGTAGTTGGGTGATGTGAGAGGTGCATGGACATGGACATGGGCTGGGTGATGTGAGAGGTAAATGGACATGGACATGGGCTGGGTGATGTGAGAGGTAAATAGACATGGACATGGTTGGCTGATGTGAGAGGTTCATGGACATGGTTTGGGTGATGTGAGAGTTGCATGGACATGGACTAGGTGATCTGAGAGGTGCATGGACATGGACATGGGTTGGGTGATGTGAGATGTGCATTGACATTGGTTGGGTGATGTGAGAGGTGGAATGACATGGACATGGGTTGGGTAATGTCAGAGGTGAGTGGACATGGTTTGGGTGATGTGAGAGTTGCATGGACATGGACTGGGTGATCTGAGAGGTGCATGGACATGGACATGGGTTGGGTGATGTGAGAGGTGCATTGACATGGGTTGGGTGATGTGAGAGGTGGAAGGACATGGACATGGGTTGGGTAATGTGAGAGGTGAGTGGACATGGTTTGGGTGATGTGTTAGGTGCGTGGACATGGACATGGGCTGGGTGAAATGAGGGGTGTATGGATATGGACATGGTCTGGGTGATGTGAGAGGTGCATGGACACGGACGGGTGATGTGAGAGGTGCATGGACATTGGCTATGTGCTGTGAGAGGTGCATGGACATGGACATGGTTGGGTGATGTGAGGGGTGTATGGACAAGGACATGGGTTGGGTTATGTGAGAGGTGCATGGACATGGAAATGGTTGGGTGATGTGAGAGGTTCATGGATATGAAGAGGGTGATGTGAGAGGTACATGGACATGGACATGGTTGGAAGATGTGAGAGGTGCACGAACATGGACATGGTTGGGAGTTGTGAGTGGTGCATGGACATGGTTGGGTTATGTGAGAGGTACATGGACATGAGCCGAGTGATGTGAGTGGTGCATGGACAAGGACATGGGCTGGGTGATGTGATTGGTGCATGGACATGGACATGGGCTGAGTGATGTGAGAGGTGCATTGTCATGGGCTGGGTGATGTGAGAGGTGCACGGACATGGACTTTGTTGGGTGTTGAGAGAGGTGCAATGACAATGTGCTTTGGTGATGTTAGAGGTGCATGGACATGGTTTGGTAATGTGAGTGGTACATGGACATCGGCTTGGTGATGTGAGTGGTGCATGTACATGGACATGGGATGGGTGATGTGAGAGGTGCATGGACATTGACATGGTTGGGTGATGTGAGAGGTGCATTGACATGGACATGGGCTTGGTAACGTGAGAGGTGCATGGACATGGACATGGACATGGGTTGTGTGATGTGAGAGGTGCATGGACATGGACATGGGCTTGGTGTTTTGAGATTTGCATGGAGATGGACAGGTTTTGTGAGAGGTGCATGGACATGGACATGGGTTGGGTGATGTGAGAGGTGCATGGACATGGACATGGGCTGGGTGATGTGAGAGGTGCATGGACAAGGACGGGCGATGTGAGATGTGCATGGACATGGTTTGGGTGATGTGAGAGTTGCATGGACATAGTTGGGTGATGTGAGAGGTGCATGGACATGGACATGGGCTGGGTGATGTGAGAGGTGCATGGACATGGGTTGGGTGATGTGAGAGGTGGAAGGACATGGACATGGGTTGGGTAATGTGAGAGGTGAGTGGACATGGTTTGGGTGATGTGTTAGGTGCGTGGACATGGACATGGGCTGGGTGAAATGAGGGTGTATGGATATGGACATGGTCTGGGTGATGTGAGAGGTGCATGGACACGGACGGGTGATGTGAGAGGTGCATGGACATTGGCTATGTGCTGTGAGAGGTGCATGGACATGGACATGGTTGGGTGATGTGAGGGGTGTATGGACAAGGACATGGGTTGGGTTATGTGAGAGGTGCATGGACATGGAAATGGTTGGGTGATGTGAGAGGTTCATGGATATGAAGAGGGTGATGTGAGAGGTACATGGACATGGACATGGTTGGAAGATGTGAGAGGTGCACGAACATGGACATGGTTGGGAGTTGTGAGTGGTGCATGGACATGGTTGGGTTATGTGAGAGGTACATGGACATGAGCCGAGTGATGTGAGTGGTGCATGGACAAGGACATGGGCTGGGTGATGTGATTGGTGCATGGACATGGACATGGGCTGAGTGATGTGAGAGGTGCATTGTCATGGGCTGGGTGATGTGAGAGGTGCACGGACATGGACTTTGTTGGGTGTTGAGAGAGGTGCAATGACAATGTGCTTTGGTGATGTTAGAGGTGCATGGACATGGTTTGGTAATGTGAGTGGTACATGGACATCGGCTTGGTGATGTGAGTGGTGCATGTACATGGACATGGGATGGGTGATGTGAGAGGTGCATGGACATTGACATGGTTGGGTGATGTGAGAGGTGCATTGACATGGACATGGGCTTGGTAACGTGAGAGGTGCATGGACATGGACATGGACATGGGTTGTGTGATGTGAGAGGTGCATGGACATGGACATGGGCTTGGTGTTTTGAGATTTGCATGGAGATGGACAGGTTTTGTGAGAGGTGCATGGACATGGACATGGGTTGGGTGATGTGAGAGGTGCATGGACATGGACATGGGCTGGGTGATGTGAGAGGTGCATGGACAAGGACGGGCGATGTGAGATGTGCATGGACATGGTTTGGGTGATGTGAGAGTTGCATGGACATAGTTGGGTGATGTGAGAGGTGCATGGACATGGACATGGGCTGGGTGATGTGAGAGGTGCATGGACATGGACATGGGCTGGGTGATGTGAGAGGTAAATGGACATAGACATGGGCTGGGTGATGTGAGAGGTAAATAGACATGGACATAGTTGGGTGATGTGAGAGTTGCATGGACATGGACTAGGTGATCTGAGAGGTGCGTGGACATGGACATGGGTTGGGTGATGTGAGAGGTGCATTGACATGGGTTGGGTGATGTGAGAGGTGGAATGACATGGACATGGGTTGGGTAATGTGAGAGGTGAGTGGACATGGTTTGGGTGATGTGAGAGGTGAGTGGACATGGTTTGGGTGATGTGAGAGTTGCATGGACATGGACTGGGTGATCTGAGTGGTGCATGGACATGGACATGGGCTGGGTGATGTGAGAGGTGCATGGACAAGGACGGGTGATGTGAGAGGTGCATGGACATGGTTTGGGTGATGTGAGAGTTGCATGGACGTAGTTGGGTGATGTGAGAGGTGCATGGACATGGACATGGGCTGGGTGATGTGAGAGGTAAATGGACATGGACATGGGCTGGGTGATGTGAGAGGTAAATAGACATGGACATGGTTGGCTGATGTGAGAGGTTCATGGACATGGTTTGGGTGATGTGAGAGTTGCATGGACATGGACTAGGTGATCTGAGAGGTGCATGGACATGGACATGGGTTGGGTGATGTGAGATGTGCATTGACATTGGTTGGGTGATGTGAGAGGTGGAATGACATGGACATGGGTTGGGTAATGTCAGAGGTGAGTGGACATGGTTTGGGTGATGTGAGAGTTGCATGGACATGGACTGGGTGATCTGAGAGGTGCATGGACATGGACATGGGTTGGGTGATGTGAGAGGTGCATTGACATGGGTTGGGTGATGTGAGAGGTGGAAGGACATGGACATGGGTTGGGTAATGTGAGAGGTGAGTGGACATGGTTTGGGTGATGTGTTAGGTGCGTGGACATGGACATGGGCTGGGTGAAATGAGGGGTGTATGGATATGGACATGGTCTGGGTGATGTGAGAGGTGCATGGACACGGACGGGTGATGTGAGAGGTGCATGGACATTGGCTATGTGCTGTGAGAGGTGCATGGACATGGACATGGTTGGGTGATGTGAGGGGTGTATGGACAAGGACATGGGTTGGGTGATGTGAGAGGTTCATGGATATGAAGAGGGTGATGTGAGAGGTACATGGACATTGACATGGTTGGAAGATGTGAGAGGTGCACGAACATGGACATGGTTGGGAGTTGTGAGTGGTGCATGGACATGGTTGGGTTATGTGAGAGGTACATGGACATGAGCCGAGTGATGTGAGTGGTGCATGGACAAGGACATGGGCTGGGTGATGTGATTGGTGCATGGACATGGACATGGGCTGAGTGATGTGAGAGGTGCATTGTCATGGGCTGGGTGATGTGAGAGGTGCACGGACATGGACTTTGTTGGGTGTTGAGAGAGGTGCAATGACAATGTGCTTTGGTGATGTTAGAGGTGCATGGACATGGTTTGGTAATGTGAGTGGTACATGGACATCGGCTTGGTGATGTGAGTGGTGCATGTACATGGACATGGGATGGGTGATGTGAGAGGTGCATGGACATTGACATGGTTGGGTGATGTGAGAGGTGCATTGACATGGACATGGGCTTGGTAACGTGAGAGGTGCATGGACATGGACATGGACATGGGTTGTGTGATGTGAGAGGTGCATGGACATGGACATGGGCTTGGTGTTTTGAGATTTGCATGGAGATGGACAGGTTTTGTGAGAGGTGCATGGACATGGACATGGGTTGGGTGATGTGAGAGGTGCATGGACATGGACATGGGCTGGGTGATGTGAGAGGTGCATGGACAAGGACGGGCGATGTGAGATGTGCATGGACATGGTTTGGGTGATGTGAGAGTTGCATGGACATAGTTGGGTGATGTGAGAGGTGCATGGACATGGACATGGGCTGGGTGATGTGAGAGGTGCATGGACATGGACATGGGCTGGGTGATGTGAGAGGTAAATGGACATAGACATGGGCTGGGTGATGTGAGAGGTAAATAGACATGGACATAGTTGGGTGATGTGAGAGTTGCATGGACATGGACTAGGTGATCTGAGAGGTGCGTGGACATGGACATGGGTTGGGTGATGTGAGAGGTGCATTGACATGGGTTGGGTGATGTGAGAGGTGGAATGACATGGACATGGGTTGGGTAATGTGAGAGGTGAGTGGACATGGTTTGGGTGATGTGAGAGGTGAGTGGACATGGTTTGGGTGATGTGAGAGTTGCATGGACATGGACTGGGTGATCTGAGTGGTGCATGGACATGGACATGGGCTGGGTGATGTGAGAGGTGCATGGACAAGGACGGGTGATGTGAGAGGTGCATGGACATGGTTTGGGTGATGTGAGAGTTGCATGGACGTAGTTGGGTGATGTGAGAGGTGCATGGACATGGACATGGGCTGGGTGATGTGAGAGGTAAATGGACATGGACATGGGCTGGGTGATGTGAGAGGTAAATAGACATGGACATGGTTGGCTGATGTGAGAGGTTCATGGACATGGTTTGGGTGATGTGAGAGTTGCATGGACATGGACTAGGTGATCTGAGAGGTGCATGGACATGGACATGGGTTGGGTGATGTGAGATGTGCATTGACATTGGTTGGGTGATGTGAGAGGTGGAATGACATGGACATGGGTTGGGTAATGTCAGAGGTGAGTGGACATGGTTTGGGTGATGTGAGAGTTGCATGGACATGGACTGGGTGATCTGAGAGGTGCATGGACATGGACATGGGTTGGGTGATGTGAGAGGTGCATTGACATGGGTTGGGTGATGTGAGAGGTGGAAGGACATGGACATGGGTTGGGTAATGTGAGAGGTGAGTGGACATGGTTTGGGTGATGTGTTAGGTGCGTGGACATGGACATGGGCTGGGTGAAATGAGGGTGTATGGATATGGACATGGTCTGGGTGATGTGAGAGGTGCATGGACACGGACGGGTGATGTGAGAGGTGCATGGACATTGGCTATGTGCTGTGAGAGGTGCATGGACATGGACATGGTTGGGTGATGTGAGGGTGTATGGACAAGGACATGGGTTGGGTGATGTGAGAGGTTCATGGATATGAAGAGGGTGATGTGAGAGGTACATGGACATGGACATGGTTGGAAGATGTGAGAGGTGCACGAACATGGACATGGTTGGGAGTTGTGAGTGGTGCATGGACATGGTTGGGTTATGTGAGAGGTACATGGACATGAGCCGAGTGATGTGAGTGGTGCATGGACAAGGACATGGGCTGGGTGATGTGATTGGTGCATGGACATGGACATGGGCTGAGTGATGTGAGAGGTGCATTGTCATGGGCTGGGTGATGTGAGAGGTGCACGGACATGGACTTTGTTGGGTGTTGAGAGAGGTGCAATGACAATGTGCTTTGGTGATGTTAGAGGTGCATGGACATGGTTTGGTAATGTGAGTGGTACATGGACATCGGCTTGGTGATGTGAGTGGTGCATGTACATGGACATGGGATGGGTGATGTGAGAGGTGCATGGACATTGACATGGTTGGGTGATGTGAGAGGTGCATTGACATGGACATGGGCTTGGTGACGTGAGAGGTGCATGGACATGGACATGGACATGGGTTGTGTGATGTGAGAGGTGCATGGACATGGACATGGGCTTGGTGTTTTGAGATTTGCATGGAGATGGACAGGTTTTGTGAGAGGTGCATGGACATGGACATGGGTTGGGTGATGTGAGAGGTGCATGGACATGGACATGGGCTGGGTGATGTGAGAGGTGCATGGACAAGGACGGGCGATGTGAGATGTGCATGGACATGGTTTGGGTGATGTGAGAGTTGCATGGACATAGTTGGGTGATGTGAGAGGTGCATGGACATGGACATGGGCTGGGTGATGTGAGATGTGCATGGACATGGACATGGGCTGGGTGATGTGAGAGGTAAATGGACATGGACATGGGCTGGGTGATGTGAGAGGTAAATAGACATGGACATAGTTGGGTGATGTGAGAGTTGCATGGACATGGACTAGGTGAACTGAGAGGTGCGTGGACATGGACATGGGTTGGGTGATGTGAGAGGTGCATTGACATGGGTTGGGTGATGTGAGAGGTGGAATGACATGGACATGGGTTGGGTAATGTGAGAGGTGAGTGGACATGGTTTGGGTGATGTGAGAGGTGAGTGGACATGGTTTGGGTGATGTGAGAGTTGCATGGACATGGACTGGGTGATCTGAGAGGTGCATGGACATGGACATGGGCTGGGTGATGTGAGAGGTGCATGGACAAGGACGGGTGATGTGAGAGGTGCATGGACATGTTTTGGGTGATGTGAGAGTTGCATGGACGTAGTTGGGTGATGTGAGAGGTGCATGGACATGGACATGGGCTGGGTGATGTGAGAGGTAAATGGACATGGACATGGGCTGGGTGATGTGAGAGGTAAATAGACATGGACATGGTTGGCTGATGTGAGAGGTTCATGGACATGGTTTGGGTGATGTGAGAGTTGCATGGACATGGACTAGGTGATCTGAGAGGTGCATGGACATGGACATGGATTGGGTGATGTGAGATGTGCATTGACATTGGTTGGGTGATGTGAGAGGTGGAATGACATGGACATGGGTTGGGTAATGTCAGAGGTGAGTGGACATGGTTTGGGTGATGTGAGAGTTGCATGGACATGGACTGGGTGATCTGAGAGGTGCATGGACATGGACATGGGTTGGGTGATGTGAGAGGTGCATTGACATGGGTTGGGTGATGTGAGAGGTGGAAGGACATGGACATGGGTTGGGTAATGTGAGAGGTGAGTGGACATGGTTTGGGTGATGTGTTAGGTGCGTGGACATGGACATGGGCTGGGTGAAATGAGGGGTGTATGGATATGGACATGGTCTGGGTGATGTGAGAGGTGCATGGACACGGACGGGTGATGTGAGAGGTGCATGGACATTGGCTATGTGCTGTGAGAGGTGCATGGACATGGACATGGTTGGGTGATGTGAGGGGTGTATGGACAAGGACATGGGTTGGGTTATGTGAGAGGTGCATGGACATGGAAATGGTTGGGTGATGTGAGAGGTTCATGGATATGAAGAGGGTGATGTGAGAGGTACATGGACATGGACATGGTTGGAAGATGTGAGAGGTGCACGAACATGGACATGGTTGGGAGTTGTGAGTGGTGCATGGACATGGTTGGGTTATGTGAGAGGTACATGGACATGAGCCGAGTGATGTGAGTGGTGCATGGACAAGGACATGGGCTGGGTGATGTGATTGGTGCATGGACATGGACATGGGCTGAGTGATGTGAGAGGTGCATTGTCATGGGCTGGGTGATGTGAGAGGTGCACGGACATGGACTTTGTTGGGTGTTGAGAGAGGTGCAATGACAATGTGCTTTGGTGATGTTAGAGGTGCATGGACATGGTTTGGTAATGTGAGTGGTACATGGACATCGGCTTGGTGATGTGAGTGGTGCATGTACATGGACATGGGATGGGTGATGTGAGAGGTGCATGGACATTGACATGGTTGGGTGATGTGAGAGGTGCATTGACATGGACATGGGCTTGGTGACGTGAGAGGTGCATGGACATGGACATGGACATGGGTTGTGTGATGTGAGAGGTGCATGGACATGGACATGGGCTTGGTGTTTTGAGATTTGCATGGAGATGGACAGGTTTTGTGAGAGGTGCATGGACATGGACATGGGTTGGGTGATGTGAGAGGTGCATGGACATGGACATGGGCTGGGTGATGTGAGAGGTGCATGGACAAGGACGGGCGATGTGAGATGTGCATGGACATGGTTTGGGTGATGTGAGAGTTGCATGGACATAGTTGGGTGATGTGAGAGGTGCATGGACATGGACATGGGCTGGGTGATGTGAGATGTGCATGGACATGGACATGGGCTGGGTGATGTGAGAGGTAAATGGACATGGACATGGGCTGGGTGATGTGAGAGGTAAATAGACATGGACATAGTTGGGTGATGTGAGAGTTGCATGGACATGGACTAGGTGAACTGAGAGGTGCGTGGACATGGACATGGGTTGGGTGATGTGAGAGGTGCATTGACATGGGTTGGGTGATGTGAGAGGTGGAATGACATGGACATGGGTTGGGTAATGTGAGAGGTGAGTGGACATGGTTTGGGTGATGTGAGAGGTGAGTGGACATGGTTTGGGTGATGTGAGAGTTGCATGGACATGGACTGGGTGATCTGAGAGGTGCATGGACATGGACATGGGCTGGGTGATGTGAGAGGTGCATGGACAAGGACGGGTGATGTGAGAGGTGCATGGACATGTTTTGGGTGATGTGAGAGTTGCATGGACGTAGTTGGGTGATGTGAGAGGTGCATGGACATGGACATGGGCTGGGTGATGTGAGAGGTAAATGGACATGGACATGGGCTGGGTGATGTGAGAGGTAAATAGACATGGACATGGTTGGCTGATGTGAGAGGTTCATGGACATGGTTTGGGTGATGTGAGAGTTGCATGGACATGGACTAGGTGATCTGAGAGGTGCATGGACATGGACATGGATTGGGTGATGTGAGATGTGCATTGACATTGGTTGGGTGATGTGAGAGGTGGAATGACATGGACATGGGTTGGGTAATGTCAGAGGTGAGTGGACATGGTTTGGGTGATGTGAGAGTTGCATGGACATGGACTGGGTGATCTGAGAGGTGCATGGACATGGACATGGGTTGGGTGATGTGAGAGGTGCATTGACATGGGTTGGGTGATGTGAGAGGTGGAAGGACATGGACATGGGTTGGGTAATGTGAGAGGTGAGTGGACATGGTTTGGGTGATGTGTTAGGTGCGTGGACATGGACATGGGCTGGGTGAAATGAGGGGTGTATGGATATGGACATGGTCTGGGTGATGTGAGAGGTGCATGGACACGGACGGGTGATGTGAGAGGTGCATGGACATTGGCTATGTGCTGTGAGAGGTGCATGGACATGGACATGGTTGGGTGATGTGAGGGGTGTATGGACAAGGACATGGGTTGGGTTATGTGAGAGGTGCATGGACATGGAAATGGTTGGGTGATGTGAGAGGTTCATGGATATGAAGAGGGTGATGTGAGAGGTACATGGACATGGACATGGTTGGAAGATGTGAGAGGTGCACGAACATGGACATGGTTGGGAGTTGTGAGTGGTGCATGGACATGGTTGGGTTATGTGAGAGGTACATGGACATGAGCCGAGTGATGTGAGTGGTGCATGGACAAGGACATGGGCTGGGTGATGTGATTGGTGCATGGACATGGACATGGGCTGAGTGATGTGAGAGGTGCATTGTCATGGGCTGGGTGATGTGAGAGGTGCACGGACATGGACTTTGTTGGGTGTTGAGAGAGGTGCAATGACAATGTGCTTTGGTGATGTTAGAGGTGCATGGACATGGTTTGGTAATGTGAGTGGTACATGGACATGGGCTTGGTGATGTGAGTGGTGCATGTACATGGACATGGGCTGGGTGATGTGAGAGGTGCATGGACATTGACATGGTTGGGTAATGTGATAGGTGCACGAACATGGCCATGGTTGAGTGATGTGAGATGTGAATGGACATGCTTGGGTGATGTGAGAGGTGCATGGAAAAGGACATGGTTGGCTGATGTGAGAGGTGCATGGACATGGGTTTGGTGATGTGAGTAATGCATGGACATTGGCTGGGTGATGTGAGAGGTGCATGGACATGGACATGGATGGTTGATGTGAGTGGTGCATTGACATGGACATGGGTTGGGTGATGCGATAGGTGCATGGACATTGACATTGGCCTGGTGATGTGAGTGGTGCATGTACATGGACATGGGATGGGTGATGTGAGAGGTGCATGGACATTGACATGGTTGGGTAATGTGATAGGTGCATGGACATGAAGAGGGTGATGTGAGAGGTGCATGGACATGGACATGGGTTGGAAGATGTGAGAGGTGCACGAACATGGCCATGGTTGAGTGATGTGAGATGTGAATGGACATGCTTGGGTGATGTGAGAGGTGCATGGAAAAGGACCGGTGATGTGAGAGGTGCATGGACAAGGACATGGTTGGCTGATGTGAGAGGTGCATGGACATGGGTTTGGTGATGTGAGTAATGCATGGACATTGGCTGGGTGATGTGAGAGCTGCATGGACATGGACATGGATGGTTGATGTGAGTGGTGCATTGACATGGACATGGGTTGGGTGATGCGATAGGTGCATGGACATTGACATTGGCCTGGTGATGTGAGTGGTGCACGTACATGGACATGGGCTGGATGATGTGAGAGGTGCATGGACATTGACATGGTTGGGTAATGTGATAGGTGCATGGACATGAAGAGGGTGATGTGAGAGGTGCATAGACATGGACATGGGTTGGAAGATGTGAGAGGTGCACGAACATGGCCATGGTTGAGTGATGTGAGATGTGAATGGTCATGGTTTGGGTGATGTGAGAGGTGCGTGGGCATGGACATGGGCTGGGTGAAACGAGGGGTGCATGGATATGGACATGTGATGGGTGATTTGAGAGGTGCACGTACATGGATATGGTTAGGTGATGTGAGAGTTGCATGGACATGGACTGGGTGATGTGAGAGGTGCAAGGCCATGGTTGGGTGATGTGAGAGGTGCATGGACATGGACATGGACATGGGTTGTGTGATGTGAGAGGTGCATGGACAAGGACGGGTGATGTGAGAGGTGCATGGACATGGGTTGGGTGATGTGAGAGGTGGAATGACATGGACATGGGTTGGGTAATGTGAGAGGTACATTGACATGGGTTGGGTGATGTGAGAGGTGGAATGACATGGACATGGGTTGGGTAATGTGAGAGGTGAGTGGACATGGTTTGGGTGATGTGTTAGGTGCGTGGACATGGACATGGGCTGGGTGAAATGAGGGGTGTATGGATATGGACATGGTCTGGGTGATGTGAGAGGTGCATGGACAAGGACGGGTGATGTGAGAGGTGCATGGACATTGGCTATGTGCTGTGAGAGGTGCATGGACATGGACATGGTTGGGTGATGTGAGGGGTGTATGGACAAGGACATGGGTTGGGTTATGTGAGAGGTGAATGGACATGGAAATGGTTGGGTGATGTGAGAGGTGCATGGACATGGACATGGGCTGGGTGATGTGAGAGGTGCATGGACAAGGACGGGTGATGTGAGAGGTGCATGGACATGCTTTGGGTGATGTGAGAGTTGCATGGACATAGTTGGGTGATGTGAGAGGTGCATGGACATGGACATGGGCTGGGTGATGTGAGAGGTAAATGGACATGGACATGGGCTGGGTGATGTGAGAGGTGCATGGACAAGGACATGGGTTGGGTGATGTGAGAGGTGCATTGTCATGGGCTGGGTGATGTGAGAGGTGCACGGACATGGACTTT
Organism: Oncorhynchus masou masou; assembly: GCF_036934945.1. Classification (NCBI taxonomy): domain Eukaryota; kingdom Metazoa; phylum Chordata; class Actinopteri; order Salmoniformes; family Salmonidae; genus Oncorhynchus; species Oncorhynchus masou. Next base: position 64,749,086 of record NC_088243.1, on the reverse strand, counting down.
GTTGGGTGTTGAGAGAGGTGCAATGACAATGTGCTTTGGTGATGTTTGAGGTGCATGGACATGGTTTGGTAATGTGAGTGGTACATGGACATGGGCTGGGAGATGGGAGACATGCATGGACATGGTTGGGTGATGTGAGTGGTGCATGGACATTGACATTGTTGGGTAATGTGAGAGGTGAATGGACATGGACATCGGCTTGGTGATGTGAGAGGTGCATGTACATGGACATGGGATGGGTGATGTGAGAGGTGCATGGACATTGACATGGTTGGGTGATGTGAGAGGTGCATTGACATGGACATGGGCTTGGTGATGTGAGTGGTGCATGTACATGGACATGGGCTGGGTGATGTGAGAGGTGCATGGACATTGACATGGTTGGGTAATGTGATAGGTGCACGAACATGGCCATGGTTGAGTGATGTGAGATGTGAATGGACATTTTTGGGTGATGTGAGAGGTGCATGGAAAAGGACCGGTGATGTGAGAGGTGCATGGACAAGGACATGGTTGGCTGTTGTGAGAGGTGCATGGACATGGGTTTGGTGATGTGAGTAATGCATGGACATTGGCTGGGTGATGTGAGAGGTGCATGGACATGGACATGGATGGTTGATGTGAGTGGTGCATTGACATGGACATGGGTTGGGTGATGCGATAGGTGCATGGACATTGACATTGGCCTGGTGATGTGAGTGGTGCATGTACATGGACATGGTTGGCTGTTGTGAGAGGTGCATGGACATGGGTTTGGTGATGTGAGTAATGCATGGACATTGGCTGGGTGATGTGAGAGGTGCATGGGCATGGACAAAGGTTGTGTGATGTGAGAGGTGTATGGACATGGACATGGGCTGGGTGCTGAGAGAGGTGCATGGACATGGACATGGTTGGGTGATGTGAGAGGTTCATGGACATGAAGAGGGTGATGTGAGAGGTGCATGGACATGGACATGGGTTGGAAGATGTGAGAGGTGCAGGAACATGGACATGGTTGGCAGATGTGAGATGTGCAATGACATAGACATGGGTTGGGTGATGTGATATGTGCATGGACATGGGTTGGGTGATGTGAGAGGTGCATGGACATGGACATGGATGGGTGATGTGAGAGGTGCAATGACATAGACATGGGTTGGGTGATGTGATAGGTGCATGGACATTGACATGGTTGGGTAATGTGATAGGTGCATGGACATGAAGAGGGTGATGTGAGAGGTGCATAGACATGGACATGGGTTGGAAGATGTGAGAGGTGCACGAACATGGCCATGGTTGAGTGATGTGAGATGTGAATGGACATGCTTGGGTGATGTGAGAGGTGCATGGAAAAGGACCGGTGATGTGAGAGGTGCATGGACATTGACATGGTTGGGTAATGTGATAGGTGCATGGACATGAAGAGGGTGATGTGAGAGGTGCATAGACATGGACATGGGTTGGAAGATGTGAGAGGTGCACGAACATGGCCATGGTTGAGTGATGTGAGATGTGAATGGACATGCTTGGGTGATGTGAGAGGTGCATGGAAAAGGACCGGTGATGTGAGAGGTGCATGGACAAGGACATGGTTGGCTGATGTGAGAGGTGCATGGACATGGGTTTGGTGATGTGAGTAATGCATGGACATTGGCTGGGTGATGTGAGAGGTGCATGGACATGGACATGGATGGTTGATGTGAGTGGTGCATTGACATGGACATGGGTTGGGTGATGCGATAGGTGCATGGACATTGACATTGGCCTGGTGATGTGAGTGGTGCACGTACATGGACATGGGCTGGGTGATGTGAGAGGTGCATGGACATTGACATGGTTGGGTAATGTGATTGGTGCATGGACATGAAGAGGGTGATGTGAGAGGTGCATAGACATGGACATGGTTGGAAGATGTGAGAGGTGCACGGACATGGACATGGTTGGAAGTTGTGAGATGTGAATGGTCATGGTTTGGGTGATGTGAGAGGTGCGTGGACATGGACATGGGCTGGGTGAAACGAGGGGTGCATGGATATGGACACGTGATGGGTGATTTGAGAGGTGCACGGACATGGATATGGTTAGGTGATGTGAGAGTTGCATGGACATGGACTGGGTGATGTGAGAGGTGCAAGGCCATGGTTGGGTGATGTGAGAGGTGCATGGACATGGACATGGGTTGTGTGATGTGAGAGGTGCATGGACATGGACATGGGCTGGGTGTTTTGAGAGTTGCATGGAGATGGACAGGTTTTGTGAGAGGTGCATGGACATGGACATGGGTTGGGTGATGTGAGAGGTGCATGGACATGGACATGGGCTGGGTGATGTGAGAGGTGCATGGACAAGGACGGGTGATGTGAGAGGTGCATGGACATGGTTTGGGTGATGTGAGAGTTGCATGGACATAGTTGGGTGATGTGAGAGCTGCATGGACATGGACATGGGCTGGGTGATGTGAGAGGTAAATGGACATGGACTGGGTGATGTGAGAGGTGCTTGGACATGGACATGGGCTGGGTGATGTGAGAGGTAAATGGACATGGACTGGGTGATGTGAGAGGTGCATGGACATGGACATGGGCTGAGTGATGTGAGAGGTGCATGGACAAGGACGGGTGATGTGAGAGGTGCATGGACATGGTTTGGGTGATGTGAGAGTTGCATGGACATAGTTGGGTGATGTGAGAGGTGCATGGACATGGACATGGGCTGGGTGATGTGAGAGGTAAATAGACATGGATATGGTTGGCTGATGTGAGAGGTGCATGGACATGGTTTGGGTGATGTGAGAGTTGCATGGACATGGACTAGGTGATCTGAGAGGTGCATGGACATGGACATGGGTTGGGTGATGTGAGAGTTGCATTGACATGGGTTGGGTGATGTGAGAGGTGGAATGACATGGACATGGGTTTGGTAATGTGAGAGGTGAGTGGACATGGTTTGGGTGATTTGAGAGTTGCATGGACATGGACTGGGTGATCTGAGAGGTGCATGGACATGGACATGGGTTGGGTGATGTGAGAGGTGCATTGACATGGGTTGGGTGATGTGAGAGGTGGAATGACATGGACATGGTTTGGGTGATGTGTTAGGTGTGTGGACATGGACATGGGCTGGGTGAAATGAGGGGTGTATGGATATGGACATGGTCTGGGTGATGTGAGAGGTGCATGGACAAGGACGGGTGATGTGAGAGGTGCATGGACATTGGCTATGTGCTGTGAGAGGTGCATGGACATGGACATGGTTGTGTGATGTGAGGGGTGTATGGACATGGAAATGGTTGGGTGATGTGAGAGGTTCATGGATATGAAGAGGGTGATGTGAGAGGTACATGGACATGGACATGGTTGGGAGTTGTGAGATGTGAATGGTCATGGGTTGGGTGACGTGAGAGGTGCATGGACATGTTTTTGTGATGTGAGAGGTGCATGGACATAGGTCAGGTCATGTGAGAGGTTATTGGACATGGAGATGGGCTTGGTAATGTGAGTGGTGCATGGAGATGGACATGGGTTGGGTTATGTGAGAGGTGCACGGACATGTACATGGGTTGGGTGATGTGAGTGGTGCATGGACATGGTTGGGTTATGTGAGAGTTACATGGACATGGACATGAGCCGAGTGATGTGATTGGTGCATGGACATGGACATGGGCTGAGTGATGTGAGAGGTGCATTGTCATGGGCTGGGTGATGTGAGAGGTGCACGGACATGGTTTGGTAATGTGAGTGGTACATGGACATGGGCTGGGAGATGGGAGACATGCATGGACATGGTTGGGTGATGTGAGTGGTGCATGGACATTGACATTGTTGGGTAATGTGAGAGGTGAATGGACATGGACATCGGCTTGGTGATGTGAGTGGTGCATGTACATGGACATGGGATGGGTGATGTGAGAGGTGCATGGACATTGACATGGTTGGGTGATGTGAGAGGTGCATTGACATGGACATGGGCTTGGTGATGTGAGTGGTGCATGTACATGGACATGGGCTGGGTGATGTGAGAGGTGCATGGACATTGACATGGTTGGGTAATGTGATAGGTGCACGAACATGGCCATGGTTGAGTGATGTGAGATGTGAATGGACATGTTTGGGTGATGTGAGAGGTGCATGGAAAAGGACCGGTGATGTGAGAGGTGCATGGACAAGGACATGGTTGGCTGTTGTGAGAGGTGCATGGACATGGGTTTGGTGATGTGAGTAATGCATGGACATTGGCTGGGTGATGTGAGAGGTGCATGGACATGGACATGGATGGTTGATGTGAGTGGTGCATTGACATGGACATGGGTTGGGTGATGCGATAGGTGCATGGACATTGACATTGGCCTGGTGATGTGAGTGGTGCATGTACATGGACATGGTTGGCTGTTGTGAGAGGTGCATGGACATGGGTTTGGTGATGTGAGTAATGCATGGACATTGGCTGGGCGATGTGAGAGGTGCATGGGCATGGACAAAGGTTGTGTGATGTGAGAGGTGTATGGACATGGACATGGGCTGGGTGCTGAGAGAGGTGCATGGACATGGACATGGTTGGGTGATGTGAGAGGTTCATGGACATGAAGAGGGTGATGTGAGAGGTGCATGGACATGGACATGGGTTGGAAGATGTGAGAGGTGCAGGAACATGGACATGGTTGGCAGATGTGAGATGTGCAATGACATAGACATGGGTTGGGTGATGTGATATGTGCATGGACATGGGTTGGGTGATGTGAGAGGTGCATGGACATGGACATGGATGGGTGATGTGAGAGGTGCAATGACATAGACATGGGTTGGGTGATGTGATAGGTGCATGGACATTGTCATGGGCTGGGTGATGTGAGTGGTATATTGACATGGACATGGGTTGGGTGATGTGAGAGGTGCATGGGCATGGACAAGGGTTGGGTGATGTGAGAGGTGTATGGACATGGACATGGCCTCGGTGCTGAGAGAGGTGCATGGACATGGACATGGTTGGGTGACTTGAGAGGTGCATGGACATGGTTTAGTAATGTGAGATGTGAGACGTGCATGGACATGATGGGTGATGTGAGTGGTGCATGAACGTGGACATTGTTGTTGATGTGAGAGGTGCATGGACATGGGTTGGGTGATGAGAGAGGTGCATGGACATGGACATAAACATGTGTTTAATGTGAGTGGTATATGGACATGGGCTGGGAGATGTGAGACGTGCATGGACATGATGGGTGATGTGAGTGGTGCATGAACGTGGACATTGTTGTTGATGTGAGAGGTGCATGGACATGTGTTGGGTGATGTGAGAGATGCATGGGCATGGACATGGGCTTGGTGATGTGAAAGGTGCATGGACATTGACATTGTTGGGTAATGTGAGAGGTGAATGGACATGGACATCGGCTTGGTGATGTGAGTGGTGCATGTACATGGACATGGGATGGGTGATGTGAGAGGTGCATGGACATTGACATGGTTGGGTGATGTGAGAGGTGCATTGACATGGACATGGGCTTGGTGATGTGAGTGGTGCATGTACATGGACATGGGCTGGGTGATGTGAGAGGTGCATGGACATTGACATGGTTTGGTAATGTGATAGGTGCATGGACATGAAGAGGGTGATGTGAGAGGTGCATGGACATGGACATGGGTTGGAAGATGTGAGAGGTGCACGAACATGGCCATGGTTGAGTGATGTGAGATGTGAATGGACATGCTTGGGTGATGTGAGAGGTGCATGGAAAAGGACCGGTGATGTGAGAGGTGCATGGACAAGGACATGGTTGGCTGATGTGAGAGGTGCATGTACATGGGTTTGGTGATGTGAGTAATGCATGGACATTGGCTGGGTGATGTGAGAGGTGCATGGACATGGACATGGATGGTTGATGTGAGTGGTGCATTGACATGGACATGGGTTGGGTGATGCGATAGGTGCATGGACATTGACATTGGCCTGGTGATGTGAGTGGTGCATGTACATGGACATGGGCTGGATGATGTGAGAGATGCATGGACATGGACATGGGCTGGGTGATGTGAGTGGTGCTTGAAGAGATTGAGGAGATGGAGGAGAATGAAGTCAAGGGATATACAAAGGGCTGTTTGATTCATGTCAGATCTTTCAGAAAAGTTGTGTCAACCACTAAGGGAGCCTCATGATGTTCAGTTATCTACAGACAATAGGCAATAGAGAATGCGAGAGAGGTTTAGAGAGAGGGTGATAAAGAGAGAGGTTCATAGACAGAGATGGGGTTCTAGAGAGAGAGATATTGTAGTAGAGAGAGGTTGATAGAGAGAGAGAGAGGTTGATTGAGAAAGAGAGAGAGAAAAGAGAGAGAGAGCAGTTGAACATGGCTGGCGCCAGTTAGCCCTCTCTCCCTCCCATTAGCTCTGTCATCATCTGATCCTCAAAATTGAGAGGAACCATATGAATCATCCAGGTTGCAGTCATACAGTTTAGATATGGTGCAGACTGACTAAATGTATACATGGATTCATTTGGAAATGAATGCATGTTATTAAGGGTCCAAGCCTCTCAGTGTTATCTACCTTTTATCTACCAATGGATACCATAGATACTGTACATACTGTTGGTCTGGTTTCCAAGTGGCTGTTTGCAGGGCTGCACATCAAAGCACTAGACTATTGAACAATAATTAGGCCATAGGCTATGACATGCACTGGAACCCCTATCACATACCATGAACAAAAATGTAAAACACAACCATTTCAAAGATTTGACTGAGTTACAGTTCATATAAGGAAATCTGTCAATTGAAATGAATTCAATAGGTCCTGATATATGGATTTCACATGACTGGGAATACAGATATGCAACTGTTGGTCACAGATACCTTAAAAAAAGATAGGGGCATGGATCAGAAAACCAGTCAGTATCTGGTGAGACCACCATTTGCCTCATGCAGCACAACACATATCTCCTTCACATAGAGTTGATCAGGCTGTTGATTGTGGCCTGTGGAATGTTGGAATGTTGTCCCACTCTTCTTCAATGGCTGTGCGAAGTTGCTGGATATTGGCGGGAACTGGAACACACTGTCATGCATGTTGTTAGAGAGCATTCCAAACATGCTCAATGGGTGACATGTCTGGTGAGTATGAAGGCCATGGAAGAACTGGGACATTTTCAGCTTCCAGGAACAGTGTACAGATCCTTGCGATATGGTGCCGTGCATTATCATGCTGAGACATGAGTTAATGGCTGCGGATGAATGGCACAACAATGGATCTAAGGATCTCATCATGGTATCTCTGTGCATTCAAATTGCCATCAATGAAATGCAATTGGATTCGTTGTCCGTAGCTTATGCCTGTCACAAAGTTGACATCAGCAAAAAGCCCGCCGGCATGATGCCATACACACTGTCTGCCATCTGGTCGGTACAGTTGAAACTGGGATTCATCTGTGAAGTGCTCTCTTCTCCAGCGTGCCAGTGGCCATTGAAGGTGAGCATTTGCCCACTGAAGTCGGTTACGATGCTGAACTGCAGTCAGGTCAAAACCCTGGTGAGGACGACGAGGACGCAGATGAGCTTCCCTGAGATGGTTTCTGACAGTTTGTGTAAAAATTATTTGGTTGTGCAAACCTACAGTTTCATCAGCTGTCCTGGTGGCTGGTCTCAGACGATCCTGCACATGAAGAAGTTGGATGTGGAGGTCCTGGGCTGGCGTAGTTACACGTGGTTGCGGTTGTGAGGCTGCTTGGACATACTGCTAAATTCTCTAAAATTACGTTGGAGGCGGCTTATGGTAGAGAAAAAACATTAAATTCTCTGGCAACATCTCTGGTGGACATTCCTGTAGTCAGCATGCCAATTGCAAGCCTCCTCAAAACTATAGACATCTGTTGCATTTTGTTGTGTGACAAAACTGCACATTTTAGAGTAATCTTTTATTGTCCCCAGCACGCGATGCACCTTTGTAATGATCATGCTGTTTAATCAGCTTCTTGATATTCCACACCTGTCAGGTGGATGGATTATCTTGGCAAAGGAGAAATGTTCAATAACAGGCATTGAAACAAATTTGTGCATAACATTTGAGAGAAATAAGCTTTTTGTGCATTTGGACATTTTCTAGGACATTTTATTTCAGCTCATGAAACATGGGATATGTTGCATTTATATTTTTGTTCAGTATATTATCAAAATCAGGACAAATATCCAGCAGCAGCCAAGTCTAAGCCTCCTGCAGCAGCAATTGCAAATTATCTCAAGAACATAGTGCCAAGAACCAGTGGGGGGTGTTTTTGAAGCATCTTTGGATGTGTGCACAAATATGCCAGAGAGGAGAGAGAGAAAGAGAGAGAGCGAGAGAGAACGAGAGAGAAAATTGGAGCCTTCGGGCTGAAGATGAATGGATGGGGGGAGTGCAGCAGTGAGAGGTCAAAATGAACACCATCTGGGTACAAGAAAGGGGGGGGGGAGTGAAAGAAACAAAAGCACCAGTGGTGCCAGCATGTAGCCAGCACGCCCCCCAACCCCTCAACCCCCCTATACTCCCTCCGTCCAACATCAGGTGGAGGGTGTAGGCCGGCCATCACTCACTCACAGGACCCTTATTCCCCCGTGGGCACAGATCATTGCCAAAGGAGCTACAGGCCACTTGCCGGCTGACAGTCATCTCCACTAATGGGCCTGGCTGTTTATTTTGTACTGCCTGGAAGTGGATTAGCAGGGGTAATTATGGTTAATGATCTGCCTGCATCACCCCAGTGATCTGTAGTCACCCATTGTTGGCTAGTTGTGTTTTAGCCACCAGTACATTAATACAGTATAATGTTACCCATTAGCTATGGGAGTGTGGTGGACAATTAGGCAGGCGAGAGTAGTTGATCAAATTGAAGGACTTGAATGGGAGTAGCAGTACTGATAACTCAAAATGGGCAAATTATTGTTTTGCAAGGCTCGATTGAAAGTCTGATCTGTTGTCAAAAGGTCCAAATGTTTTTGGTCGATAATAATACATGCTGATTAATGGTAAGGGTGGTTTTCTGCTCTGCAGGTTTTAGGTTGACATTGCTGTAACAATGCCTCAGTGGATCTATTAACTACAGAAAAAATGATGGAGTAGAAATAGATAAACAAAACAAAACTGATAACAGGTTTATCAATAAGTCATTCTTGTTATAGTTGGCACAACATGTTAAATCTTTCCACGTTTATTTACTTGTGACATATTTGCCAACAGGGTGATGGTTGACTGGAAAAAAAACAAATGAAGGTGCAGACTTGATGGATGATATTCTGTGTGGTTTTATGAGCAAGCTATAAATCATGTAAGTTGATGAATTTTTCATTTTATTTATGAACACACCTATTACAGGAAATCCACAGTAATGTTGATTGTGGATATTTCCGAAACATTTTGAGAGTAAAATGAAAATAGGAAATGTTCCTGTAGCTCTAATGTTCAGTATTAATCATCTTCTTCATAAGCTCTGTCTTCTTATAATGCAGCATTATTGGGAACAGGAAACTCTTCCCTTGAAAAGCAACATGCTAGTTCTCCCCAGCAGAAATTGATCAATTGAAAGGGACGTCCAAAAATGACATTTCAAAGAACAACCTTTTTTTCCACATACATCCATCTTCAAAATGTGCCAGTAATATAGCAACAAAGTGGTTTTTCCCCCCAAATGAAGTTTTGCTTGATCGAATCAGGGGTCAGAGAAACATATTTTCGCATGAAAATGACAGGACACATCAGGGTTAAGCCAATTACAGCCTGTTAAACAGGGATTTTAGTGTCTCCATTTCAGTCACATTTTCCTGCCTTTTCCAGTAATTTTTGAAAGCCTTCAAGCTGTAATAAAATATCACTTTCTGTGCATTTGTGCATTAAACGCTTATGGCCTCATTGCATTTTTCTCATCATAATCACATTTTCCTCTAACCTTCCCTCCCGTCTATTCCTATCTCCCTTTAAAGCACTTTGGTCTGTTTCGGTGAAGAAGACACTAGGGCTTGGGGTATAACTGTTGCAAATGGAAAGCTTAGGCTGGGGCCCCCTCTCTTCCGGATGGCGTCAAGTGTTGATTTGGCTGCGCTAGAGAGAGGACCCGACCTCCTGGGGACTTGATAATGCTGCTCATTACCCATAATGCCGCTGGAGACCCCAGGCCCCCACTTAGATGTGGTGCCCCCAGCGTCATCACAGTGTGATGTACAGTGGCTTGTGAAAGTATTCACCCCGTTGGCATTTTTCCTATTTTGTTGCCTTACAACCTGGAATTAAAATAGATTTTTGGGGGGTTTGTGTCATTTGATTTACCCAACATGCCTACCACTTTGAAGATGCAAAATATTTTTTATTGTGAAACAAGAAATAAGACCAATAAAAAGAACTTGATCGTGCATAACTATTCACCCCCCCAAAGTCAATACTTTGTAGGCCCATCTTTTGCAGCAATTACAGCTGCAAGTCTCTTGGGGTATGTCTCTATAAGCTTGGCACATCTAGCCCCTGGGATTTTTGCCCATTCTTCAAGGCAACACTGCTCCAGCTCCTTCGAGTTGGATGGGTTCCGCTGGTGTACAGCAATCTTTAAGTCATACCAGAGATTCTCAATTGGATTGAGGTCTGGGCTTTGACGAGGCCATTCCAAGACTTTTAAATGTTTCCCCTTAAACCACTCGTGTTGCTTTAGCAGTATGCTTTGTGTCATTGTCCTGCTGGAAGGTGTACCTCCGTCCCAGTCTCAAATCTTTGGAAGACTGAAACAGGGTTCACTCAAGAACTTCCCTGTATTTAGCACCTCCATCATTTCTTCAATTCTGACCAGTTTCCCAGTCCCTGTCGATGAAAAACATCTCCACAGCATGATGCTGCCACCACCATGCTTCACTGTGGGGATAGGGTTCTCGGGGTGATGAGAGGTGATGGGTTTGCACCAGACAAAAAGCTACATTTTAGTCTCATCTGATTTTAGTACCTTCTTCCATATGTTTGGGGAGTCTCCCACATTCCTTTTGGCAAACAGTAAATGTGTTTGCTTATTTCTTTTCAGTAAAACAATTATTTTTTCTGGCCACTCTTCTGTAAAGACCAGCTCTGTGGAGTGCACGGCTTAAAGTGGTCCTATGGACAGATACTCCAATCTCCGCTGTGGAGCTTTGCAGCTCCTTCAGGGTTAACTTTGGTTTATTTGTTGCCTCTCTGATTAATGCCCTCCTTGCCTGGTCTGTGAGTTTTGGTGGGCGGCCCTCTCTTGGCAGGTTTGTCATGTTGACATATTTTTTCCATTTTGTTTTTTGCTGTTGAATTTTTACCCCTTTTTCTCCCCAATTTCATGGTATCCAATTGTTTTTAGTAGCTACTATCTTGTCTCATCGCTACAACTCCCGTACGGGCTCAGGAGAGACGAAGGTTGAAAGTCATGTGTCCGCCGATACTCAACCCAACCAAGCCACACTGCTTCTTAACACAGCGCGCATCCAACCCTGAAGCCAGCCGCACCAATGTGTCGGAGGAAACACCATGCACCTGGCAACCTTGGTTAGCGCACACTGCGCCCGGCCCACCACAGGAGTCGCTGGTGCGCGATGAGACAAGGATATCCCTACCGGCCAAGCCCTCCCTAACCCAGACAACGCTAGGCCAATTGTGCGTCGACCCACGGACCCCCTGGTCGCGGCCGGTTACGACAGAGCCTTGGCGCAAACCCAGAGTTTCTGATGGCACAGCTGGCGCTGCAGTACAGCACACTTAACCACTGCGCCACCCGGGAGGCCATTCTTTCCATTTTTTAATAATGGATTTAATGGTGCTCCGTGAGATGTTCAAAGTTTCTAATATTCTTTTTATAACCCAACCCTGATATGTACTTCTCCACAACTTTGTCCCTGATCTGTTTGGAGAGCTCTTTGGTCTTCATGGTGCTGCTTGCTAAAAATCTATTTAAATTACAGTTTGTAATGCAACAAAATAGGAAAACGGCAAGGGGATGAATACCTTCACATGGCATTGTATCCCTGTAGATCCCCGGGACACTCCATTCCACCCCACCATCGACCCGTCAATGGTGACATTTATGATACAGAAATGTCAGCGTAAAAAAGTTTGGGACAGTGACACATTCTTCTGTTTTGGCTCTGGACCTCAGCACTTTGGATTTAAAATGATACAATGACTATGAGGTTAAAGTGCAGACTGTCAGCTTTAATCGGAAGGTATTTTCATCCACATTGGGTGAACCTTACAGCACTTTTTGGGGGACCCAAAGTATTGGGGCAAATTCACTTAGAGTACCAGTCAAAAGTTTGGATACACCTACTCATTCAAGGGTTTGTAGAATAATAGTGAAGACATCAACACTATGAAATAACACATATGGATTCAGGTAGTAACCAAAAAAGTGTTAAACAAATCAAAATATGTTTTATATTTGAGATTCTTTAAAGTAGCCACCCTTTGCCTTGATGACAGCTTTGAACACTCTTGGCATTCTCTCAACCAGCTTCATGAGGTAGTCACCTGGAGTGCATTTCAAATAACAGGTGTGCCTTTTTAAAAGTTAATTTGTGGAATGTATTTCCTTCTTAATGCGTTTGAGCCAATCAGTTGTGTTGTGACAAGGTAGGGGTGGTAATCGCAAAAACCATCAAGCGCTATGATGAAACTGGCTCTCATGAGGACCACCACGCGAAAGGAAGACCTAGAGTTACCTCTGCTGCAGAGGATACGTTCATTAGAGTTAACTGCACATCAGATTGCAGCCCAAATAAATGTTTCACAGAGTTCACGTAACAGACACATCTCAACATCCACTGTTCAGAGGAGACTGCGTGAATCCGGCCTTCATGGTTGAATTGCTTCAAAGAAACCACTACTAAAGGACATCAATAAGAAGAGACTTGCTTGGGCCAAGAAACAGGAGCAATGGATATTAGACCGGTGGAAATCTGTCCTTTGGTCTGATGAGTTCAAATGTGAGATTTTTGGTTCCAACCGCCGTGTTTTTGTGAGACGCAGAGTAGGTGAACAGATGATCTCCGCATGTGTGGTTCCCACCGTGCTGGTGACACTGTCTGTGATTTATTTAGAATTCAAGGCACACTTAGCCAGCATGGCTACCACAACATCCTGCAGTGATACGCCATCCCATCTAGTTTGCGCTTAGGGGACTATCATTTTGTTTTTCAACATGACAATGACCCAACACACCTCCAGGCTGTGTAAGGGCTATTTGACCAAGAAGGAGAGTGATGGAGTGCTGTATCAGATGACCTGACCTCCACAATCACCCGACCTCAACCCAATTGAGATGGTTTGCGATGAGTTGGACAGCAGAGTGAATGCCAAGAGTGTGCAAAGCTGTCATCAAGGCAAAGGGTGGCTACTTTGAACAATATAAAATATATTTTGATTTGTTTAACACTCTTTTGGTTACTACATGATTCCATATGTGTTATTTCATAGTTTTGATGTCTTCACTATTATTATACAATGTAGAAAAATTGTTTAAAAAAAAAGAAAAACCCTTGAATGAGTAGGTGTGTCTGAACTTTAGACTGGTACTGTATATGTGTATTGAAGTAGTTAAAGGCTTAGTATTTGATCCCATATTTCAAACATACAGTGACTACATCAAGCTTTTGACTCTGAAAAATTGTTTGATGCATACACATTAGTGAATTTGTCCCAATGCTGTTGGTCTTCTAAAATGTGGGGACTATGTCCAAAAGGGCTGTAATTTCTAAACGGTTCACCCATTATGAATGAAAATACCTTCAAATTAAAGCTGACAGTCTGCTCTTTACGCTCAAAGGCATGGTATCATGTCAAATTCAAAATGCTGGAGTACAGAGCCAAAACAACCAAACGTGTCACTGTCCCAATACTGTTGGAGCTCACTGTATGTGCAGGCCTGATATGTTTTACCTTAATGCATCAACCTGAAAGTGCTTATGTGCCTGCCATTATCGTAACGCAGATCTATTAAGTTGTCAAAATATGGCTCAAAATGTGATTGCATTGGGTGACCAATGGATGATTGCGATCAAATTGTGGGCAATGACTTCAAAATAAGGATGAAGGTCATAAACGGAAGGGGGCATGCTGGCAGTCTGCTCCCATTCACACATTCATCTTTGTGTTTGGCTGCCAACCGGTTTGACATCCTGCAACCATCTCGAGTACTCACTATTAACCCTTCCCTACCTAGGCGACTCTGGTTGAACAGAGATGGTGCTCCAGGTGTTGGAGAGAGGGGCGGAGCTCGTTTAATGAAAGCCCTGGCATCTGGATCCGATTAATCATCCGTCAGCATCCCACCGTCGTCTCTGCCCCTAACGAAACCCCAGCATGCCTTGCAACGAGGCACTTTAATTACTTTCTGTGGTGCTGAATGGCGGAGTATAAGACACCCCGACAGTGACAGACAGGTGCAGCGATCCTGATTCATTAAAATAAAACAAACGGGTGGAGGGAGAATAAACAGGAGGACGAGAAGATGTGCTATGAGGCGGAGGCGATGGGATAGTGGACGGGGGGCGGGGCTTTGATTTGCTGCGTGACAAGGGTGGCTTTCCGTCTTCGGGGCCAACATGGATTTATATAGAAGGGGGGCGTGCTGCTTGTCCCGTTCATGTCCTCAGGCCTTTTCTCTAGTCCCAGTGAGGGGACAGAATGCTCACATGTCTGACTGTCACATGCTGTAGAGCCAGACCAGTGTATGGCTGTCAATAGAGGATTAACTTAATAAAGAAACTCTCTAGTGATTCATCTGTCTCATGGTTGTATATTTGATATTGATATATTTAATCATGTGGGTTAAGAAATCAAATAATATGACATCAAAATGTTCAATATTTCTAAATGCTGCAATGATGTGAACGGTCAAAATTGACAACTTTTTCCATTTAAATCTCAATCTTATATTCATTCTAATCTTAAATAGCTAACTTTAAGGATGGAGAAAACTATCATTCACCCCTTTGGCAGGAGGGCGGTAAATTTGTTGCTGGATCAAATCTCCGAGCTGACAAGGAAAAAAATCTGTCGTTCTGCCCCTGAGCAAGGCAGTTAACCCACTGTTCCCCGGGCACTGAAGACGTGGATGTCGATTAAGGCCTCTCTGATTCAGAGGGGTTGGGTTAAATGCTGAAGACACATTTCAGTTAAATAAATTCAGTTGGACAACTGACTAGGTATCTACCTTTCCCTTTTGTGTCTTTGAAAGCTGACCTGCAGTGCCAACATCCTAAAGCTTCCACACAGAGTTGCCATATCTCAGCTGCGCGTGTAAGAGAAACACAGATGAGCAACAACAATGTGGAAAGGACCAGCATATTTACTACCTCCATCTGAAATCAAATACTACAAGCTGCCAGGTCAGGCCATTATGAAAACCCAGCATAAACTACAGTAAATGTATTACCAAATATTATTAGAGAAAAAAAATCCATTCATCCATCCAAACCATAAGCAACATCTATATCAGAGATCATCCACAGCTATTGCTGCTTGAGAAACCTTTCCATAGTCCAGAAAAAATATGAGATATAAAAACAGACCTTATGACGTTTAAAAAAAACAAAAAACGATCAACATCTGACAACATGGTGGAAAGCTCAATGGTCTATTCGCAGCAATAAACAGTAGGGCAATCATTTCTAACGAGCTGAAAAGCCATCAGTCACAATATGAAAACACAATTTGCTTGGATTATTGACGATATTATTGCTGGGTAATTATCAAATTGTGTGTTAATGACTTTTAATATATTAGCTAGCTAATTAGGCTAAGCTGATGCATAGATCTGAGAGGCGTAACAATGGGTGGTTAAAATGTAATCTGACAGAAATGAGTATTTGAAGAGCCACTAAGTCATTACCATGCATGCACAGGAGAAGACGCATCCGCTACAAGAAATCATTAATAGAAAGGTTTGATTTGACAGGGTATGACTTTTCATTCTTTCATTTCTCAATGAAAAAGAACAAAGTAAAGCAACTTTTGCCAATTAGGTTTCTTTCCCACTTTCCCACAGAGGCAGGCAAGGCATATATCAGTCATTGCTGTCATGATTAGGGTACTTGGAATCCATCATGTAAATGCCAAGATAATGTAGGAAGGAGAGTCTACGTCACCTAGCAGTGGGCTAAACATGGGAAATTAGAGTGCTATACGCCACCTTATGGACACATATTGTATTAGTATTATCCAAGCCAATGCATGGTAGGTGTTCTCACTGGCTTTGTTTCAAGAAAATAAATGGCACATTAATTGTTGTTTTACATTTACAGGCAGGTACAGCATTTCCCCCCTTTATTTAAAATAAAAACTTTTTTAAAATTCTGTGTGCTTGTTTCTCGTCAACAACATCATAAAAACTGATTGGACACACAATTTAAATACAGAAGCCCAAAGTAACTTATCTACAAAAGTAAATAAAAACCACTGTCTTATGTAAAATAATTTTATTGCTGTGTAAGGTAGTTAGTGTGAGGAAAGTAAACAGCCCTGTAAAAACTACGTGTCATTTGTTTTTTTCATATCTGAACAGTGACACGTAACAAACGGCATTCTTTAACCGTGATGGATTTGACATGAGACGAAACTGTTTGATTGTTTTCGGTTACGAGTCTGTGCCCATCCCAAAAAAAAGCAATTTGAAGAGCCAGACTGCCTCGCCCTACTGTCTAATATGAGACTCCCTCTATTTGGCTCAAGTCTGGCTGGAGTACCGGTAATATTAGCTCCCACTTTATTGAGAGATCCATTAATCGTAGCCTTCTGCCTGTGACCCCTGACCTCCCAGACTGACCCTTTAACATCGTGTTACTGTCTGGCACAGATCACTTCTGTACCAGCCCCCTTGGTTCTCATGAGTGGCAGCAGTTCCCTTTGGAGCTAAATCATTAGACGGCTATGAAAATAGGACCAGGGGAGAACTTTATGCAATCAAACACTGCCATAATATGCAGCTTCCCTGCTAATAACCATGGGTTGTGTTTCACTGGAGCGAAAATTTATCAGGATGTAAATGCAATCCTTTTTTTTTTAAATTTATGGTAATAATAATTGTCTACAATTATGATAGGAATAACTATCCAAATAATACAAAATATGCTTATTCAGTTGTTACTAGCTTTTTCATAGGTGTTCACTAGACATATTTATTTTAGAAGGGTCCAATGAGCTCGTTTTTATCTCAATATCAAATCATTTCTGGGTAACAACTAAGTACCTTACTGTGATTGTTAATAATAATTACTTCGTAGCAAAGAGTCATTTCTCAAGCAAGAATTTTACTAGGACTGTCTAAAGGGGTATACTGAAAAATATCTGTTATCGGCATATCTCGTTATTGGTCTACTTTCTAATTTACCGCCTGGTGATGTCACCATGCAGGCCAAAACTCCATCCCACCAAAACAGGCTGAATTGTCAGGTCTTTTCAAAAAGCTCTTACACTAATGATCATTTTCACAATTTCACAGTATATACTGTACTCTATATCATCTACTGCATCTTGCCATCTTATGTAATACATGTATCACTAGCCACTTTAAACTATGCCACTTTATGTTTATATACCCTACACTACTCATCTCATATGTATATACTGTACTCTATATCATCTACTGCATCTTGCCATCTTATGTAATACATGTATCACTAGCCACTTTAAACTATGCCACTTTATGTTTATATACCTTACACTACTCATCTCATATGTATATACTGTACTCTATACCATCTACTGCGTCTTGCCTATGCCCGTCTGTACGTACATATTCTTTATTCCTGTACACTTGTGTGTATAAGGTAGTAGTTGTGGAATTGTTAGGTTAGATTACTCGTTGGTTATTACTGCATTGTCGGAACTAGAAGCACAAGCATTTCGCTACACTCGCATTAACATCTGCTAACCATGTGTATGTGACAAATAAAATGTGATTTGATTTATTCCAAACGCACAGTGTGGGAATATGTATGAAACACAGGAAAATCACATTTCTGACTGCACTGGACCTTTAATGTTACTTTAAGTAATTTAGGTATCTTTTTCCAACGCTTCAGAGAACAACTTCATCCACCATAAAAGTACCAAACAGAAAAAATAATTCTGTAACTTTATATAAGCCATAGATGTCTTCAACAAACTGCACTCTGCCCGTTTTAGACAGCCAGGGCTTAGCTAGGACAAGTGTTGAAAGCAAATACCTGATTGTATTAGTGTCTCCCTTTAAGCTGTTGTCACCTAGCTGACCGATTATGGGCAATTACCTGATCTGTCGGAATCCCAGCCGAATAGATTGAATTCGGATTGATTTCTGCCCAGGAAAGAGGAGGGAATTTAAAGGCTTTTTTAATTGGGTATTTGGTGTGTGCTGATCTGAACACCATGGCCTTCCCAGGGGATCCTTTATAGGGCAATAATGGCATTGGGCTGCAGTCTCGTCTGCTGACTCCCTCCCAAGGCCATAACCCTGCATTTGCTCTGAGTGCTTTTCTATTATGCATTGATAGTTGAGCATCAATCAATAAGTGGAACCAAAAACCCAGCGAAACCAACTTCTTAAGTGTAAAACTCCTCTTAATACCGGGCCTTTCAAACAACTTAACCTGGACGCTTTCTCTCTTCTGCTCCCTCAGCACTTTGAACACATTTCCAGGTGCCTGGCGACAGTGTGTTTTATTTAGCAGGCTGGGTCTACAGTACTACAGTATTTGTTGGGGGTGGAAATGCCCTGTGCCTGAGTCATAACTCAAACTGTTAGGAATAAATATAACATGCGTATGATGAAAGAAGAAGCCCTATTTGATGGAAACCTGACCACCGGGTTCTCGGTAAGGGTCACAACTAGGTCTATTTCTTATTTTTGCGTTGAGAGCATGTGCAGCCATTTGTTTTTAGCCTACACAATTTTGTGTGACTTTGTCAATTCCACATAATGGTCAGTGAAAAAACAATACATTTTGTAATTGTTGTTAGCATATGATTGTATTTATATCTTTGTATTACCATGTTTTGCGATAACAGCTTTAATACAAAATGGTAAAATTATCATTCTAAACGGAGGACATATGAAAAAAATATTATTCTACAACAGTCACCTTTCATATTACCAGGCACTGCCATAGTTTACTACATGGGGAGGATTCCGGGAAAGAGTCTGTGGTAGAACTCAGTCTGTCCTATAGTATAGTATTTAACTCAGTCTAGAACTAAGTCTGTCCTATAGTATAGTATTTAACTCAGTCTATAACTCGGTCTGTACTATAGTATAGTATTTATTCACTCAGTCTAGAACTCGTCTGTCCTATAGAATAGTGTTTAACTCAGTCTATAACTCAGTCTGTACTATAGTATAGTATTTATTCACTCAGTCTAGAACTCGTCTGTCCTATAGAATAGTGTTTAAGAGAAATACTGTAAGAGGGAGACGGTCACAGTTTTCTGGGGTTGGTGTTACCTGGGTAATGCGGTTTATTGGGTTTGCACCATGATCTGATCATCATTGCTTGGTAGCAGATTTATCCTTCAAGAAATGTCCACTATTTCCCTGGATTTAATTGCATACACACATAACCTCACATTGTTCAACCAAAAATAAACAATTTGGTGTTATTAAGGTCCCATTGCTAATAGTAAATAATGCATCATGGTTATCAACTGATGGTGTTGAGCTCATTCACTGGGCTCCACCTAAAGAGTGATTCTTATTGGAGTTAATTGCTATAGGTTTCAGAGGACTGTAGTAGTGAAAGCATCATTGAGAACATTTGTTCTTATCAGTGAGAGTGAAACACCTTCTCAGAGGACCTCTAGTTTACCCCTACTGCATGTCTTAGAAGGCTCAAGGAATCATCTAAGTCATCATTATTGCCAGAAGGTGGGCTTGTGCCTTAATGGTTATGTACTCTTGTTCAAGGCATTCAAACTGTAACTTCCCTGATGTGGAGTCAGTTTTAACTTGTTTAACACCACTGCTACAGTATAAATATTCTTAGTGAACCAACAGTGCGTTTTTCCTTAATCTGACAATGATTGAATCGGGACAATGGTTCAGCTTGAGAGATATAACACCATCACGCCCCAGTCGTCTGTTGAGAAATCACCCATCCACCTGTCGATCTACAATATAGAAATGGGTGAAAATTACAGCATGAACAACCAACCGTTAAAGATATTAATAAAGAACAAAACGTATTTTTTATGCATCAATGACCAACCAATACTTGAGGAAGTTGTATAATTATACCATCAATACAAAGTAACAAAAATGTCCCCCCCATCAACCCTGCTCCTGGAAAACCTAAGAAGTAGAGGGAGGTGCCCTGGTGAAGCAACAAGGCCCTCCAATCTACTTTGGTTACACAAACTTTGTTTACAGCCTCAATACATCAGAGCCCCGAGCCTTCTCCACTCCATCTACCATCTGCTCGTGAAGAATCTGTTTCACTCGATGAGCCAAGCCCAGCCTTTATTGGTCCTAATGGCACTATCAGCTGAGCCACCAAACCCAATTACTGCTTAAAAAGGGAGGCCACCCCAGCTAATCATGGCCGCCTAACCTGATTTCCCTGTGATGAAGAGAGGGGATAAAGAGCAGTTAATGGAGGGAGAATGATCTCTCAAATACAAAAAACTCAATTCATTTCTCCAGGAGAGCAATCTGTCTGATTCAGCCTTAATGGAGTGGAGTTTCATTAGACACCAGGCCTTAGTAGTAACGCCGATGTCCCCTTATCAACCAAATGACAAGATTTTCGACATCAAACGGGCCCCACTCATAATTGCCATGTTGGAAGGATAATATAGTATACATGAGCTGGAATCATAGTCAATTCACCTAGATGTGATATTAAACACTTTTGGGGGGGGATTTGTTGAATGTGGCAACAGTACCAACTGATATTCTGCAGAAGCTTAAAGCACTTCAAGTGGCTTACCTGATGTCATGTGACATAAGTATGATGATCATTGCATCATACTTAGCATGCATTAAGTCACTTTAGCATAGCTTTTTTTTGGATGCCACATTTGTCAAATCACCCTAACAACCTGTTATCTCACCCTTTTAAACAGAATATAATTTGCTTGCTTATACAGGATTTGTATAGAGGCATTATGAAGGCTTTACTACATTCCAATTCAAAGTACTCATCATTCATCACTTGATGAATGACCAGTGAACAATCTCAACTAGAGTCATGGACTGCTTATAACTAGGCCTAACTGATATCACTGCCCCTCACCTGAGGGAGAATTCAAGAATAATTGACATTGGCCACTCAACAGTATTTACTACACAGTAAATTGTTCACTAGTTACAGTATACAAGGTCAGCAGCAGGTATGTTGTCCTGGACATTCGAGGGATACCAAGGGAGCATATTAGGTCCATGTGTAAAAAAATAGGACTTTTTATGGAAATTTGAGTTAAATGATGGGTTCCTGGAATTCAATCAAAGTGAGTATCCCATCCCTCACTGAGTCAGATGTTGAAAGACCGTAGGCTTTCCCCATGTTCTGTCTCTGACTATAACCTGTATACATTTCCTATCAATTTAATGTCTTTGTATGTCTTTCTGGGAATGAGTCATAAGGGCCGAGTACGACTGGCAATCTGTGCACATGGAAGGACGACACAACACACACACACACACACACACACACACACACACACACACACAGATATGATCCAGAGGGCACTGGTTGGCTAGGGCACAGGGCCACAGCCAGGGTCTGCAGACGGACATTAGGCCAAGCCCAAGTTAAAATCCTATTAGTTTGAGTTGGGAATCGGATTATCGTCGTCGAGAATCACTCGTCTGGCAACTAGGGTCTAATTTATGCCAATCAACGACAATTATTGAGGGGAAGGGAGCTCCTATTAGAGAACCTCATCCACTTAGTCTAATGAATGGGGAAGATTCAATCTCTGCTGTGGAGACGGAGCATTGGGGAGCTGCAGCTGGAGGCGATTGCTCCAGGCTGGAGAGCCAGTGCTGTTATTTATCAACAAGGGGGTGCTGTCAGGGCAAACATGAGCTGGGGAGAGGGCACTCTATGGTAGGGGCATTGCAGAGGCTAATGGCACATTTCTGTATTTCTCTGATAGAAATGTGTCACTCCCTAATCTATGGTCATCCATCAAAACAAATGAAAGATTATGAATTTGCTAACAAATTTCATAAACTAGGGATAGTTTTCTGCCCAAATCACACATGTCATTTAATACATTGAGGGATTGGCTTCTAGGGCCATCTAATGATGTGACTCAGACACCAAATGCAGAATTATAGTTCACATTCACCAAATGTAAAATTATAGGGTGTCAATGACTTTATGTCACATCAGTCGCATTACATATTGAACACAGTAAATTGTTAGATTTTCTAAAAGGTAGATAGATATTTGTTATAAACTGTAGATGGGTATCGAAACAGAAGGGTTCAAATGTAGTCATGTATTTATGTGTAAATACTGCCCTCTAGTCTCAGAGTTGCAAATAGTAGGCTTGAAGCTCTTCACACAAAACAAGCACAAAGGTCCAATAATGCATTCAGTATCAGAAGAAAATCAATGACTTACTATGGCAAAATAAATGGTCCCTTTCTGTAATGAATGGCAAATGATAAAATCATATTGGCAGACACACAATCATAGCCTGATCCCAGACAGGTTTGTGTTTTTGCATACTCAATTGTCATAGTCAAACTAAACATGTTTGGAATAAAAAAATCCATAAGGAGTTGCCAAGAGAGAACAAACAGACTTGGCACCCCGGCAAACACAATCCCCACATTGGCCACCCATTCAATTAGCCCTCAGCTGGAATCTATGAATGGAGATGAGCATCAGTGTTTTGTGGGTCAAACATTTTTCCATGCTACTATATCTATCTATCTATCTATCTATCTATCTATCTATCTATCTATCTATCTATCTATCTATCTATCTATCTATCTATCTATCTATCTATCTATCTATCTATCTATCTATCCATGCTACTATATATATATATATATATATATATATATATATATATATATATATATATATTTTTTTTTTTTTTTTTCCCCTCATGCTGATACTACTTGAATTCTAACGCAAATCCCAAGTGAGATATTTGGGAATATGGCCAAAAAATATGTAACGCCTGGAAAAAACGTTTAGTGCCCTAATTTGCATTCACCTTGGTGTCGGAATGTTTTGACACGACACTCAAGAAACGACCTATCATTGACCTGCATCCTTTAAAATTTCAACTGCATTCATGCAGAATCTGCTGAGTGACTGACCCGCTAGCCGCACTTGACATTCAAGACAGCAGGTAACGTTAGGTGCTGTTTTTGAATTAGCTAGCTGATTCATTGAATTATCAGCTAGTATAAAATGACTATTTTGGAAATGTTTGTCAATAGGTACCTAGCTAAGTAACTATTTAGCTTCAGTAACGTTAACTATATCCCCACGTGCAATAACTAGCTTCAGACAGTTCTACAAGATGTTGGCTAACTCGCTACATAGTTAACACACGTTTTAGCTATCAGCAAATTGAATTTGATTTTGACCACGTGCTAGCTAGGTAAATTCCGTTTGTAAACGCAGAGACTCAGTAATGTAACTAACGTTAATTAATTAACTACATGACTAGCTACCGCATAGGCCGCGTTACCCAATGACGACTGAGATCCGTAATTTCTAGTGATGTGCAGTTCGCGACCATTTTTACCGGGGCTGCACGCGCGCCACCGGCACCTGGCTAGACCTTCCTTTTTTTGATAGGCCTAATTAAACATTTAATTATTAAAGTTATAAGCTGAAGAATTTAGATAATTTTGAATACACACATGGATTATAATAAACAAATGGATAAGACTGTTCTATTCTCTTTGATTTAGTTTATTTTGAAACTCAGACATATGACTGAATAGATGACATACTGACCGAATAGATGACATACTGACTGAACTGAATGAAGGATGAATTAAATGTTCAAATATGTTGGAATGATGAGTTTCAGGCATCATGAATGCTCTGCACTTTATTTGGCTAGTAGGCAAATATGCCTACATTAGGGTATAATGACTATGGCTGCAGGCCTCCAGAAGGGCATCTTCTGAGGCTGAGGGGTGCTTTTCCGAAGGCACGTGGTGCTGCATGGAGATCACAAGCTCCATGGAGGGAATAACCTATTTGGAGACTACCTAAGACCACTACAACAGAGTTATTGTAAAGTGTGGAAATAAGCTTATGCCAGATTTAGCCTACGTTTAACCTCTCCCATGTTCATTTAAATGTCCATATGTCCATGACTGATTTTCATATAATGTAAAATTGTTTTAAATTCATATTAACCCCTCCTACACAATATGATTTTTAGCGAAGAAATATACTCAACTGAGGAGTAATAGAGAATGGAGACTTTTAACTTGAAAATGTGCAGGATACCTCTTTCCTGTTTCCCTGACTTCAGTTTTTTTATACTGTGTTATGCTTTAGTGATGGGCATTACGGCTCTTTTCAGTGAGCCGGCTCCTTTGGCTCCCAAACTTGTATTTTTTCAAGTCAAACAGTTTGTGATAGTTTGACTATGATTGGTGTTAAAACAATTCTTATTAAATGAAATCATACTCTACCTTAACCACAATGTATTTAAAAATGCATTGGTTTGTTATGAAAAAGAATGCTATTAAACATTTGCATTTAAAGTATAACTTTTTTAATGTATATCAACAAAGTGCATATAAATGTAACAATTCAAAACGAACACAAATCTGAACAGCATAATAGAATATTGCACCATATCAAAGAAAAATAAATAACAATTTGCAAAACTGCAGCATCCCACTTAAAACATTAAACTGGTCCCTCTTTTCTCTCTCTTCTTTATTGCCATGTTATAACCAGCAGCACACAGCAATGCTGACTATGTTTTGCTTTTATGAGAGATTTGCATTCAGAAATGCAAGCTGCCTCACTTTCGAGGGCCTGATGTGGTGTCTTCTCTCAGTAATATTTGTCCCGTTTTCGAGAAGGCCCTCTCAGAGGGAACGGATGTGGCCACTATGCAGAGTCTCCCTGTCATGACTTTAGGTAGCCGTGGGTAGACAGAGGCCTTGTTCTTCCACCAGCTCAAAGGATCTGCAGGTCTTTGGAGGAGGGGCTCCTTCTATTAGGATCGGACCTTCATTATGGCATCTGCTGAGCGATTCCTTCGTGCTGCATCCCGGGTTGCTCTCTCGTCAAAGAACAGATGTTTGTGGCACTACTGCTGGTGCTTCTGCTCCATCTGATTCCTGTTGCCCTGGTGCCTGAGCCAGCTGACTGCTGGGGCTGTCCCTCCCTGCTGCTGAGGTTATTCTTTGAAGAGCCTCATCAATCGTTCTGGCATCACTGAAGGCTAAATTCTTAAACCTGGGGTCAAGTGCAGCGGTTTCTGATAACACGTGATTATATTCCATTCTGTGGAACTTTCTGTACATTGATGAACATAGGGTGTCCATCAACTCTGTCACATGTCCTGTGGTTACTTTGCTTCTCTCTGGCGGTTGGCTGTGAATTCGCCGCAGACCCTTACACAGGAGTATCATTTTTGAGGCTGTCATATAGCTGAAAAGAGAGACCAGTAACTTATTAGTTCAAGTTCATGTTTTGTCTACTGATACTACATTCTCATCTACTGCTCATTTACATATATAATACAAGATTAAATAATGATGTAATAATAACTGCTTACTGTACCTCTCTCCACTGATCTCCACAGTGACCTGCTCAAAGGGTTCCAGGACTCTGTACACCTCCTCCTCCACCTCCCATTCCTCTTGGGTCAGAGCATCAACAGGTGCATTGACAATGGCCAGGGTAGAGATGATGGCATCCTTTGACTCAAGAAACAGCCTCAACATATAAAATGTTGAATTCCATCTTATATTGCAGTCTTGTTTAGGCCCATCTGGCATTGTGTAGACTTTAGTTTTTCAGCACCTACTGTGCTCCTGTGGAACTTTTCCACAGCTGCTTTCACAGCTGCTTTCAATTTGTCCAGCTTGACATCGAAAAGTCTTCAATGAAGTGACATGTAACCGACATGTAAGAAGTGGTTACCCTTGATGTCCAGCAGTCAGTGGTAAGGCAAACTGTAATAGCTTTTTGGACTCTTTCCCGCACTGAAGCCTGTGTGCTCTCGTACATTTGTGGAATAAGTGATTTTGAAAGGGTTTTCCTGCTTGGAATTGTGTACATTGGATTTAGACTATTGCTATAATTTCTAAAACCTCTGTCCTCCAAGATGGAAAATGGCTGGAAATCGGTGGCAATCATTTTAGCCAATTCAATATCAATTTGGCCTTGTTTTGCTACAGACATAGACTTTGGCATAAACTGGTCCATCGAAGACTGCGTTGCTGTGGGTTGCGGAGTAGGCCTTCTTGACTGAGTGGATACATCTCTACGTGTGGAGGTGGTGGCTCTATCACTAGTAGGCCCGCTAGTTTCTCGACCCTCCGCTACAGCTAGCTTCACAGTTGGGTGCACAGTTCGCATATGCTGGTGTAGGTTGTGTGTAGAACAGGCTTCATATGAGATTTTGTTTTGGCAAATTCTAAACTGCTCTAACATTGACTACATTATTAAAATGCATCCAATTGCTACTGTGCTTCCGACTCATTTACCAGCTGTTGTTTTCACAGCTGTCCTTCCTCTCTCTCCTCGGCTGCTAAGTGTGTGACAGTGAGTGAGTTGGCTCGGCCCTCCCTCACGCATCTTTGGTTCATTGGTTGACACTGCGTGTCTGATTGACAGGAACAACAGGTGAGACTTAGTCTGAGCAGACAGTCAGAACGAATGTGTGTGCGCTTGAGCATTTAGGCCTATATTTTATTTTTTCGTTCTTTGAATTAGTTAATTCTATTAATTTAAATCTTAATTTTTTTATAAATAGATTTGTCTCTTCTGATATGCGAGCCGGCTCCCAACGTTCACCTACAAGAGCCGGCTTTTAGAGCCGACTCGTTCGCGAACGACCCATCACTCCTCACTTGCCGTATGGTGTACGTTTTTGTTTTTGTTTTGTTGGTGAGCTGGAACTGTCAAAACTCTGAAAGATATTATTGTACGTCATTGGTTCCTTCATGAACACCCCCCCCCTCTCAAGCATCCCATTGCCCCTTTGAGTCAAAAGGGAAATAAAAGTATTTTGAGTTATTTCACTCCCGACTGCCGAACACCTGCGCTCACCATCATTAACAGAACCAAAGGACACTGTCTACAGGTCGCCTCCCACTACTACAGCAGGCGGGAGGCTGGAGCGACACCGTGTGCTAGCTAGCTCCACTGTGCGATAGCTTGCTAGTTAGCTAGCTGGCACACCGTGTCGCCTCCGCCTGTTGTGTACTGGAGAAAACCATGCCCGACAGGCAGCGGCAAAGGACACTGTCTACTGGTGTTGCCCCCACCGCTAACTACTCAGGCGCACAGTAGGCGGAAGGCGGGGTGCCATTGCTGTGTGCTAGCTAGATAGCTAGCACACGGTGTGGCTCCCGCCTGCTGTGTACCGGAGGCCTCCTTAGGACTAGCTGGCACACACTGTTCTTTGTTCGCACCTCCTGAACATCTGCCCTCACCGTTATTAACAGAACTGCAGGGAAACAGTGCCAGACAGGCTGGGGCGATGGACACTACCGGTGTGTAATTGATCATGCTGCAGGCAGCAATAACAACATGGAGAAGGAAAAAGACATATTTGCACAATGAAATGTAATGAATTCATTATTGAATGGTGTGATGGAGACTAGAGGTCGACCAATGAATCGAAATGGCCGATTTTAATTAGGGCCGATTTCAAGTTTTCATAGCAATCGGTAATCGGCATTGTTGGACACCGATCATGGCCGATTACATTGCACTCCACGGGGAGACTGCATGGCAGGCTGACTACCTGTTATGTGAGTGCAGCAAGGAGTAAGACGTTTAGTGCCATCTAGCATATCTTATAAACTATTTTAACATAATCACTAGTTAACTACACATGATTGATGATATTACTAGTTTATCTAGCTTGTCCTGCGTTGCATATAATCGATGCGGTGCCTGTTAATTTATCATTGAATCACAGCCTCCTTCGCCAAACGGGTGATTTAACAAGCGCGTTCGCAAAAAAACACGGTCGTTGCACCAATGTGTACCTAACCATAAACATCGCCTTTCTTAAAATCAATACACAAGTATATATTTTTTAAAACTGCATATTTAGTTAATATTGCCTGCTAACATGAATTGCTTTTAACTAGGTAAATTGTGTCACTTCTCTTGCAACAGAGTCAGGGTATATGCAACAGTTTGGGCCGTCCGGCTCGTTGTGAACTGTGTGAAGACCATTTCATCCTAACAAAGACAGCCAACTTCGCCAAACGGGTGATGATTTAACAAAAGCGCATTTGCGAAAAAAGCACAATCGTTGCACGACTGTACCTAACCATAAACCACAATCAACTCCCGAGATTAGGCTGGCAATACTAAAGTACCTATTAGAACATCCAATAGTCAAAGGTATATGAAATACAAATGGTATAGAGAAATAGTCCTATAATAACTACAACCTGAAACTTCTTACCTGGGAATGTTGAAGACTCATGTTAAAATGATCCACCAGCTTTCGTATGTTCTGAGCAAGAAACTTAAACATTAGATTTTTTACATGGCACATATTGCACTTTTACTTTCTTCTCCAACACTTTATTTTAGCCTTATTTAAACCAAATTGAATGTTTATTTATTTATTTGAGACTAAGTTGATTTTTATTGATGTGTTATATTAAGTTAAAATAAGTGTTCATTCAGTACTGTTGTAATTGTAATTGTCATTATTACAAATATATATATATATACTGCTCAAAAAAATAAAGGGAACACTAAAATAACACATCCTCGATCTGAATGAATTAAATATTCTTATTAAATACTTTTTCCTTTACATAGTTGAATGTGCTGACAACAAAATCACACACAAAAATATCAATGGAAATCAAATTTATCAACCCATGGAGGTCTGGATTTGGAGTCACACTCAAAATGAAACTGGAAAACCACACTACAGGCTGATCCAACTTTGATGTAATGTCCTTAAAACAAGTCAAAATGAGGCTCAGTAGTGTGTGTGTGGCGTCCATGTGCCTGTATGACCTCCCTACAACGCCTGGGCATGCTCCAGATGAGGTGGCGGATGGTCTGAGGGATCTCCTCCCAGACCTGGACTAAAGCATCAGCCAACTCCTGGACAGTCTGTGGTGCTGGTGGATGGAGCGAGACATGATGTCCCAGATGTGCTCAATTGGATTCAGGTCTGGGGAACGGGCGGGCCAGTCCATAGCATCAATACCTTCCTCTTGCAGGAACTGCTGACACACTCCAGCCACATGAGGTCTAGTATTGTCTTGCATTAGGAGGAACGCAGGGCCAACCGCAACAGCATATGGTCTCACAAGGGGTCTGAGGATTTCATCTCGGTACCTAATGGCAGTCAGGCTACCTCTGGCGAGCACATGGAGGGCTGTGTGGCCCCCCCCAAAGAAATGCCACCACACACCATGACTGACCCACCGCCAAACCGGTCATGCTGGAGGATGTTGCAGGCAGCAGAACGTTCTCCACGGCGTCTCCAGACTCTGTCACGTTTGTCACATGCTCAGTGTGAACCTGCTTTCATCTGTGAAGAGCACAGGGCGCCAGTGGCGAATTTGGCAATCTTGGTGTTCTCTGGCAAATGCCAAACGTCCTGCACGGTGTTGGGCTGTAAGCACAACCCCCACCTGTGGACGTCGGG
Organism: Oncorhynchus masou masou; assembly: GCF_036934945.1. NCBI lineage: Eukaryota > Metazoa > Chordata > Actinopteri > Salmoniformes > Salmonidae > Oncorhynchus > Oncorhynchus masou. The sequence goes on along the minus strand of NC_088243.1, from coordinate 64,719,309 downwards.
CCCTCATACCACCCTCATGGAGTCTGTTTCTGACCGTTTGAGCAGACACATGCACATTTGTGCCTGCTGGAGGTCATTTTGCAGGGCTCTGGCAGTGCTCCTCCTGCTCCTCCTTGCACAAAGGCGAGGGTAGCAGTCCTGCTGCTGGGTTGTTGCCCTCCTAAGGCCTCCTCCACGTCTCTTGATGTACTGGCCTGTCTCCTGGTAGCGCCTCCATGCTCTGGGCACTACGCTGACAGACACAGCAAACCTACTTGCCATAGCTCGCATGGATGTCCCATCCTGGATGAGCTGCACTACCTGAGCCACTTGTGTAGGTTGTAGACTCCGTCTCATGCTACCACTAGAGTGAAAGCACCGGCAGCATTCAAAAGTGACCAAAACATCAGCCAGGAAGCATCGGAACTGAGAAGTGGTCTGTGGTCCCCACCTGCAGAACCAATCCTTTCCACCTGTTGTCTATTCCATTTGCACAACCGCATGTGAAATTTATTGTCAATCAGTGTTGCTTCCTAAGTGGACAGTTTGATTTCACAGAAGTGTGATTGACTTGGAGTTACATTGTGTTGTTTAAGTGTTCCCTTTATTTTTTTGATCAGTGTATGTATGTGTGTGTATATGTGTGTGTGTGTGAATCGTCCGATTAATCGGTATCGGCTTTTTTTTTGGTCCTCCAATAATCGGTATCGGCGTTGAATAATTATAATCGGTTGACCTTTTAATTTTTTTTTTTATTTGGACCTCTAATGGAGACAGCTTTGTAGACCTTAAACCTACAGTCTGCTCAACAAACAAACTTGAGAACGAATAATTTGGGGTGCTGCAGTTTGCAAAATATATTGAGCTTATCGCCCACATGGCAGTCAAGCAATGCATTCCAACTAGGTAGCTATTCTCTCTTACCAACAACTTTAAAAATGTGAAAATACTGCCCTCTAGTGTCAGTTGCAATCACAATTCAACAACGAGCAAAAGAGCAGAGACTGGTATCCAGGCTACTGGAAGTTGGGCGAGGCCTGTTTGCAGTCCAGTGCAAAAACCTATGACCAACTTTGGGAAAATAACACACGGCTGCTATGTATGAATAACATGTTATTCTTTTTCTACAGTTTCCAAGATGGCTTGGACTCGAGGTGGATCATTTCGTGGTTCTAGGGGTGCCAGCTTTGCCCAAATCCTCAAGAAAAATATTTGTGCCCCACCTGGATTGGCAGTGGCATATGTGTCTCCGGCTGTCTCAGAAGTTAACAAAAACCTATTTGACCCGGCATGCAACACCAATTGTAAGCTTAAGTAAATGTTGTGAAAGGGATGGGTCCGGTTGGTTTGTGCTTACGGGGGATGGGTCCTGTTGGTTTCTGTGCTTACGGGGGATGGGTCCTTTTGGTTTCTGTGCTTTGTGAAGGTGAAAATGGCCACCCATCCCACTTTGGCACTAGCACCAGAAACTGATGTTTGGTTGTCTTGTTGTTCTGCCATAGGTGGTGGCATCAGATCGAAAAGCATTCCCCAAGAGTTGATTGACCGATACAAGCGGGGTGAGACCCACGCAGTGTCAGCTCTTTACCAGCTCTCTCAGGTTCTACAGTTCCAGGTTGAGTTAAAGGAAACGGTAACCACAGGTACGTCTCAAACCATGTCCTCCATTGATCCTCCATCCATAGGCTCTTATTCATGGCAGTGTATATACATGTTCAATAATATGGTGTGATAACTGTCCAGGTAACATCCCAGGCTTCTACTTTGCCTTCTGTGTCGTGATTGACGGGGTGAAGTACAAGACTGGGATGGGGATCAATAAGAAGGAGGCCAGGGCCAATGCAGCTCAGCTGGCCCTTGAGGACCTGCTGCCCACCTTGGATGGAGATTCTCTGCTTCCAGAGGCGTTGGGTGAATAGCTGTACCAACTAGTTTGATGAAATGTCTGTAATTTGGAAATCGATTTTCAATTCAAATTCAATGTTTTAGGGAATGGTTTGTAAATGGACTGTCAATATAAGATAGTGTGTGGTTTCAGATGGCCCTCCTCCCTTGCCAGTGAAAGAGAGTCAGTCTACAGGCTCAGAGATCCATCCTAGAAGAACCATTTATGGCAAGTCATTTATTTTTCAATTATTCAGTTATTTTATTTATGTTTTGTAGTTGTTGGAAAGCACATTGTTTGTCAAAGTTGCTTAAAACTATTCGATTTTGATCTGCAAACGATGACATGTTAGGGGTTGTTTCTGGACATTAAGCAGTGATAGTGTTTTTTCCCCCTACTGTACCGCAGAGCGCCAGAACCCCATCAACGAGCATGTTCCCCAGGCAGTGAGAGAGCTGCTGAGCAAGCTGATGGACAGCTACCCCGAGGTCTCTGCCTGCAGGAGCACAGTGGCTGCATTTATCACTCAGTCACGTAAATAAGGAGGCACTGGGAGACACTCTTTTTCCATGTCTGGTTATATATTGGCTACATTTAAATGTTATATACAGTACTGTGCAGAAGTTTTAGGCAGGTGTGAAAAAATGCTATAAAGTAAGAATGCTTTCAAAAATAGACATGTTAATAGATTATATTTAGCAATCAACTGAATGCAAAGTGAGTGAACAAGGAAAATCAAAATTAAATCCATATTTGGTGTAACCACCCTTTGCCTTCAAATCAGCATCAATTCTTCTAGGTACACTTGCACAAAGTCACAGATTTGTAGGCATATAGTCAGGTGTATGATTAAACAATTATACCAAACAGGTGCTAATGATCATCAATTCAATATGTAGGTTGAAACACAATCAGTAAATGAAACAGAAACAGCTGTGTAGAAGGAATACAACTGGGTGAGGAACAGCCAAACTCAGCTAACAAGGTGAGGTTGCTGAAGACAGTTTGTCAAAAGTCATACATACCATGGCAAGACTTGGGGCGGCAGGGTAGCCTAGTGGTTAGAGCGTTGGACTAGTAACCAAAAGGTAACCAAAAGGTTGCAAGTTAAAATCCCTGAGCTGACAAGGTACAAATCTGTCGTTCTGCCCCTGAACTGTTCCTAGGCCGTCATTGAAAATAAGAATTTGTTCTTAACTGACTTGCCTAGTTAAATAATGGTAAAAAAAAAAAAGACTGAGCACTGCAACAAGACATAAGGTCTTTATACGGCATCAGCAAGGTCTCTCCCAGGCAGAAATGTGAAGGCTGACAGGGGTTTCCAGATGGCCAAGCTCTTTTGAAGAAGCACAAAGAAACGGGCAACGTTGAGGACCCGTAGACGCAGTGGTCGGCCAAGGACACTTACTGCAGCAGATGAAGAACACATCATGCTTACTTCTCTTCGCAGCCCGAAGATGTTCAGCAGTGGGACCCTGGTACACCCATCTACTGCGCGGAGAAGTCTGGTCAGAAGTGGCCTTCATGGAAGACTTGCGGCCAAAAAGCCATACCTCCGACGTGGAAACAAGGCCAAGCGACTCAACTATGCATGGAAACACACAAACTGGGGTGCAGAAGAATGGCAGCAGGTGCTCTGGACTGATGAGTCAACGTTTGAAATATTTGGCTGTAGCAGAAGGCAGTTTGTTCGCCGAAGGGCTGGAGAGCGATACACAAATGAGTGTCTGCGGGCAACAGTGAAGCATGGTGGAGGTTCATTGCAAGTTTGGGGCTGCATTTCTGCAAATGGAGTTGGGGATTTGGTCAGAATTAATGGCCTCAATGCTGAGAAGCACAGGCAGATACTTATGCATCATGCAATACCATCAGGGAGGCATCTGATTGGCCCTACATTTTTTTCTGCAGCATGACAACGACCTGGAAATGATGGTATGGCACCCACAGACCCCTGATCTCAATATCATTGAGTCTCTGGGATTACATGAAGAGAGAGAAGCACCCGAGGCTGCCTAAATCCACAGAAGAACCTTGGTTAGTTCTCCAAGATGTTTGGGCCAACCTACCTGCCGAGTTACTTCAAAAACTTTGCAAGTGTATCTAGAATAATGGATGTGTTTTTGAAGGCAAAGGGTGGTCACACCAAATATTGATTTATGTAGATTTTTCTTATGTTCACTCACTTTGCATTTTGTTAATTGATAAATCTAAACTACTACCATGTCTATTTTTGAAAGCATTGTTACTTTACAGCCTTTTTTCACACCTACCTTAAACTTTTGCACAGTACTGTACACACACAGTGTATTTGGAAAGTATTCAGACCCCTTGACTTTTCTACATTTTGTTACGTTACTGATTCTAAAATTGATTAGTTCCCCCACCATCACACAATACCCCATAATGACAAAGCAAAAACAGGTTTTTAGAAATGTATACAATTTTTACAAAAAAAAAACAAAACCTCAAAAATGTACATAATTATTCAGACCCTTTACTCAGTACTTTGTTGAAGCACCTTTGGCAGCGATTATAGCATAGAGTCTTCTTGGTTATGACGCTGCAAGCTTGGTACACTTGCATTTCGGGAGTTTCTCCCCTTCTTCTCTGCAGATCCTCTCACTCAAGCTCTGTCATGTTGGATGGGGAGTGTCGCTGCACAGTTCTTTTCAGGTCTCTCCAGAGATGTTCGATCGGGTTCAAGTCCAGCCTCTGGCTGGGCTACTCACGGACATTCAGAGACTTGTCCCAAAGCCACTCCTGCGTTGTCTTGCCTGTGTGCTTAGGGTTGTTGTCCTGTTGGAAGGTGAACCTTCGCCCCAGTCTATGGACCTGCTCCAGAGCGCTCAGGACTTCATCAAGGATCTCTGTATTTTGCTTCGTTCATCTTTCCCTCAATTCTGACTGGTCTCCTGGTCCCTGCCGCTGTCAAACATCCCCACAGCATGATCCTGCCACCACTGTGCTTCACTGTAGGGATGATGCCAGGTTTCTTCCAGACATGACGCTTGACATCAGACCAAAGAGTTCAATCTTGGTTTCATCAGACCAGAGAATCTTGTTTCTCATGGTCTGAAAGTCTTTAGGTGCCTTTTGGAAAACTCTAGCGGGCTGTCGTGCCTTTTACTGAGGAGTGCCTTTCGTCTGGCCACTCTACCATAAAGGCCTGATTGGTGGAGTGCTGCAGAGATGGTTGTCCTTCTGGAAGGTTTTCCAATCTCCACAGAGGAACTCTGGAGCTCTGTAAGAGTGACCATCGGGTTCTTGGTCACTTCCCTGACCAAAGCCCTTCTCCCCCGATTGCTCAGTTTGTCTGGACGGCCAGCTCTAGGAAGATTGTTGGTGGTTTAACACATCTTCCATTTAAGAGCGATGGAGGCCACTGTTATTTGGGTACTTTCAATGCTGCAGACATTTTTTGGTACCCTTTTCCTCGACACAATCCTGTCTCGGCGCTCCACAGACAATTTCTTCGACCTCATGGCTTGGTTTTTGCTCTGACATGCACTGTCAACATTGGGATCTTATATAGACAGTTGTGTGTCTTTCCAAATCATGTCCAATCAACTGAATATACCACAGGTGCCTCCAATAAAGTTGTACTAACATCTCAAGGATGATAAATGGAAACAGGATTCGACTGAGCACAATTTCGAATACTTATGTAAATAAGGGTCTAAATGCTTATGCACAATTTATTTTTTATTTTATTTTTTACTTCATGGATTTTTCCCCAATTTTAGCCGAAAATAAAATACCCAAATCTTGCTGCCTGAAGCAAGGATATGCATATTCTTGGTACCATTTGAAAGGAAACACTTTGAAGTTTGTGGAAATGTGAAAGGAATGTAGGAGAATATAACAAAATAGATCTGGTATAAGATAATACAAAGTAAAAGCCAACGTTTTTTTTGTACCATCTTTGAAATGCAAGAGAATGGCTATAATGTATTATTCCAGCCCATGCACCATTTTGATTTTGGCCACTAGGTGGAAGCAGTGTATATGTAAAGTTTTAGACTGATCTAATGAACCATTGCATTTCTGTGAGATTTTCTATCAAGACTGCCTAAATGTGCCTAATTTGTTTAGTAATAACTTTTCATGTTCAAAACTTTGCAGTCTCCTCAAATAATAGCATGGCGTTTTTTCACTGTAATTTCTACTGTAGTAGATAGTATAGTTAGATGAAGAATTTAAGTTTTCTGCCAACATCAGACATGTCTATGTCCTGGGAAATGTTCTTGTTACTTACAACCTCATGCTAATCGCATTAGCCTACGTTAGCTCAACTGTCCCGCAGGGGACCCACCGATCCTGAAGAAGTTTTAAGATTTTTTTTTTTTGCTTTTTCATAATAGGATATTGTGTGTGTAGATTTCTGAGGATTTTTATTTTATTTAATCCAATTTTGAACAAGGCTCTAACGTAACAAAATGTGGGAGAAGTCAAGGGGTCCGAATACTTTCTGAAGGCACGTTTGAATTATATTAGATACATTTTAAGTTGCTATTATGAATGTTACCGGTAAATGTGTTCTCTGTGCGTGGCTCATGAACATCCATCTAGCCAGTGGATGTGAAGTGGTGGCCATTGGAACAGGGAATTACAACACTAAGGAGAGCGCTACACCAAATGGACGGGTTCTTCACGACTCCCATGCAGTTGTAACAGCAAGGAGATCACTGATGCGGTACATTTATCTCAATCAGTGTATTAAATGAATGTGAAAAAACATCCCTTCAAAACACCCTTTTTTCTTTCTATCCAGGAAGCAAAGATGGTTGTGAGAAAGTTTAAATTGTTCTTATGTGGTTCCTGTTGTATTTCCTGGAACTTTTTCATGCTCTGAGAACACTGCTTAGATCATGTAATTTACAACATCGTAAGTCAGTCAAGGGCAATTACAAATGAACCTGACAAAGCTGGTTATATTTTTTCCAACCCCTCTCACTACAACCCAGCGATATTCAATAACAGTTCATTCATTCATTCACTGCCTCCTACAATGTTCTCCCAATAAACTTTAGAGCACCAAGATTCCATACAAACATTCCCTTATTTCACATTACTTTCAGGGTACTAAATATGCATTAGTTTGTAGTAGTTATACCTGTATAATCATGTTTTATTCGCAGTTATCTGTACAGGCACCTGTTGCTGTTCTTTAGTAAGAATCGCAGCCTTGAGGAGAAGTCCATGTTCCAGCAGGACAAGAACACCAAGTTGCTCAGTCTGAAGAGCAACATCACGCTCCACCTGTACATGAACCAGATGCCCAAAGGAGCCGCCCAGATCCCATCCAATCTGTTAGTGACTGGCAACTCTAAAACTCCTTATGCCCCACCAGTACTCAGCTAATAGCCAAGTTGATATTTTCCAGCCTGTCTGTCCCTTCAGCCTTGATCTTTTTCTCCCCTCAGGCGCCTGAACCCCCTCTCCATCTCAGCCTGGGAGGTGAACAACCAGATCAGCCTGCACGTGACGGTGGAGGGCAAGGTGTTCTCAGTCTTCTCCCCCACGTTTGACCAGGCCGCCTCCAGGGTGGTTAGCATGTCGGCCAGTGACAAGATCACCCAGTGGCAGGTGCTGGGTTTCCAGGGAGCCCTGCTCAGTCACTTCACTGAGCCCATCTACGTCAGCAGCATCCTCGTAGGCAAGTCCCTCAATCATAGGTTACACCTCAATAGTCTGAAAAGCAGTGTTTCTCAACTCCAGTCGTATGTAGCCCAGTGGACAGTACGTTTGTGTTCTATCCCTGCACTAACACACCTGAATTAACGCATCAACTGATCAGGTCATCGAGCACGTAAGTTGTATCAGTCGATGTAGTGCTGGATTGGAACAAAAATGCTCATTCTCTCCTAGTCTTTCCTTCTGGGCTTATTCCAAAGAATAGATTTCTTTCAAATGGTGTAGAATGAAGGCGAGTGCTTCTGCCATCGTCCTCATCCTCATATGCAGGCGACGTGAGCTGCTGTGACGTGCGGGGCATGGAGATTGCGGTGAACCAGCGTGTGGACGGCATCACCCCCCGCCTACCCATGTACTACTGCGTGTACCGGCCCCACATCAGCCTGGTGCCCACGGCATGCCCTGAGGGTGGGGCAAACACCAACGCCCAGTGGAGCCACGGCATCAACTGGAGCCAGGGGGACGTCTCCCTGGAGGTGGTGGACGGCCTGGAGGGCAAGACGGTGGAGGCGTAAGAATATTTCATAGACTTTCCCCAAATGTTCTGAAATAATATGCACTTCATGACATGAAATAGGCCCCATTCTGGCTTGAAAACCCAGGGAATCTACAGGTGATCTGTTAGCTGATTCTTCACAACGGCCATGTTGATTTATGTGTCAGGTCTCCGTTTAAGAGCGGCCCTGCCCTGGCCAGTCGCCTGTGTAAAGCAGCCATGCTGAGTCGCTTCAACCTGGTGGCCCAGGAGGCTTCAAGACGGGACCTGCTAGCTACAGTCTCCTACAGAGAGGCCAAGGTAATACAAACGCTCCTCTCGTCTCCCCCCACCACGGTTGAGCTCCATTCAATTTGAATTCATGCCCTGCCCACTAGCTCCACTAGGAAACCTTGAGTAGGTGTGGGACAGGATCAATTACAAACCCTCTCAGATGTTACCTTTCACAAACGTGTGAAGTCTCCTGTCCCATTGTTTAACGTTAATAATCCATGTCCCATTAATGCGTTTTCTAGATGATGGCCAAGCCCTACCAGGAGGCCAAGAGTGTGCTGAGGTCCTACTTAGCGCAGCAAGGCTACGGCTCCTGGGTGGCCAAGCCTCCAGTGAGCGATCACTTCAGCATGTGAGAGGACCCCAGGGTGACTCTTCACTAAAAAATACATTTGTGAAACTTCTCCACCTACACTTGAACAGAAAACGACATCAAAAAGCATACCTCAGCAGGACAAATGGGAGCATAAAATAATAGGTTGACATGATGCCCTTAAACTGCAAGTTAATCTTCCATAGCCTGTGAAGTTAAGATTATTATGAAAAATGGTTCATGAGGTTTTTATTTGTTTAATGTGTTTTTTTTTTTTAGGTGTGTCACAATTTGTTAGAAGGCACAAAAAACACGTTTCTGAAAAAGTTTTTCTCATAGATTTTTAATGTTCTATTTAGTTCTGTGGTCACATTGTTGTGCATTATGCTTTGAGATAAGAAATTGAATATAAATAAACCTCTCAAATGATAAAGGTTTGGCAATAATATCAGTAGATTTAATTGATTGTGTGCTTTTTGACAAAGAACTATGCCATTCAAAGTTGAAGGTAAGACTTTCTCTGTAATACAGCCAAGATATTGTATGAACTCGTCCAGTCAACTCTTGTGGCTGACGGGAATTCATGCAATGATCTTCATTATGCATGCTACCAGAGCAATTAAAAACATGCAATGTATTTAAATCAATCATTCAAAGTGCTCTCATCAGGAGTTTGCATGCACCTTGACATTGCACATGAGAACAAGTCAATTGCATACCAATGTATTATCAGTTTGTAGGAAGTCATGTTGTGTGTCAGAGGTCCGTAGTTGTGATTTTGCCTTGCATTGATACCGCCAGTGGTTTCACAAGCTGATCCCACCATCTAAGAACGAGCACGGTCTTTACTATAAACACACACACAGGAAATGCTATGGTTTCCTGTGCAGGCGACGCAGCATATCATATCACTCGTTTTAATGTTTACACAGCCCTATTTTGTTGTATTAACCTGGCTTCTTTTTACTTCCTTGTATACAGGAAGTCTCCCATGCATTAAGAGACCCGACGCTCCAGGATCAAACACCTGAATAGTATGTATGAACCACTCTTGATCTGCTGTTTGTGGCATGCCTGGATGGGTTATCATGTAAAGCCTGGTATTTATGGAAATATGCTGCAAGCCTGGATGCAAAATTGTTCATAGTGAAGCTGTCACTGTAGTGACATGAATGGAACACATTGATATTGAAACTGTCTTGATGCGAGCCTTGGACGCTGATGTCTGCTCAGACGTACATTGTCATTGTTTATCTGAATTACATGTTAAACATTGATTGACGAGTGACTACTGTCAAGGCTTGGTTTGGATGCATGGAATTGTCCTTTCATGTGTAGCTAGTATATAGAAGATACTGTGGTGTATGAGGCATTTGGTTATTGACGTATTCAAGTCAAGGCGGTTGTCCAAACGGGGATGGCCGAAAACTCTGCTGGTACACAAGGGGTTGGCCAGAGTGGGTCATTATCTGATTCTTAAATCACCGACTCCCAAATAACTGATCCAGATCCTTGTTATCAGAAGGTGTGTGAATCATATACAGTGCCTTGCGAAAGTATTCGGCCCCCTTGAACTTTGCGACCTTTTGCCACATTTCAGGCTTCAAACATAAAGATATAAAACTGTATTTTTTTGTGAAGAATCAACAACAAGTGGGACACAATCATGAAGTGGAATGACATTTATTGGATATTTCAAACTTTTTTAACAAATCAAAAACTGACAAATTGGGCGTGCAAAATTATTCAGCCCCTTTACTTTCAGTGCAGCAAACTCTCTCCAGAAGTTCAGTGAGGATCTCTGAATGATCCAATGTTGACCTAAATGACTAATGATGATAAATACAATCCACCTGTGTATAATCAAGTCTCCGTATAAATGCACCTGCACTGTGATAGTCTCAGAGGTCCGTTAAAAGCGCAGAGAGCATCATGAAGAACAAGGAACACACCAGGCAGGTCCGAGATACTGTTGTGAAGAAGACTGATCAGAGATGCAGCCAAGAGGCCCATGATCACTCTGGATGAACTGCAGAGATCTACAGCTGAGGTGGGAGACTCTGTCCATAGGACAACAATCAGTCATATGTTGCACAAATCTGGCCTTTATGGAAGAGTGGCAAGAAGAATACCATTTCTTAAAGATATCCATAAAAAGTGTTGTTTAAAGTTTGCCACAAGTCACCTGGGAGACACACCAAACATGTGGAAGAAGGTGCTCTGGTCAGATGAAACCAAAATTGAACTTTTTGGCAACAATGCAAAACATTATGTTTGGCGTAAAAGCAACACAGCTCATCACCCTGAACACACCATCCCCACTGTCAATCATGGTGGTGGCAGCATCATGGTTTGGGCCTGATTTTCTTCAGCAGGGACAGGGAAGATGGTTAAAATTGATGGGAAGATGGATGGAGCCAAATACAGGACCATTCTGGAAGAAAACCTGATGGAGTCTGCAAAAGACCTGAGACTGGGACGGAGATTTGTCTTCCAACAAGACAATGATCCAAAACATAAAGCAAAATCTACAATGGAATGGTTCAAAAATAAACATATCCAGGTGTTAGAATGGCCAAGTCAAAGTCCAAAAGGTGGCGCTACAAAGTATTAACTTAAGGGGTCTGAATAATTTTGCACTCCCAATTTTTCAGTTTTTGATTTGTTAAAAAAGTTTGAAATATCCAATAAATGTCATTCCACTTCATGATTGTGTCCCACTTGTTGTTGATTCTTCACAAAAAAATACAGTTTTATATCTTTATGTTTGAAGCCTGAAATGTGGCAAAAGGTCGCAAAGTTCAAGGGGGCGAATACTTTTGCAAGGCACTGTAATTGGAATAGTAATGAATAGGATCTCTGTGATTAAAGTGTTTGGCACAGCAGCCCCGTTGAAATAGTAGATGCAGAGATAAACAGGATATCCAGTTCTCTTGATGTGGTCGCACACTGCTTTTTAGGCCTACCTCTCATTTGGGTAAGCTAGATTTAGGTCATACAGCCCTTGTTTAGAATAGTCATGTTTGAGGCACAATGTTAAGAACTTGATCCTGGAAAACGTTTCCTGTTCACGTAAGATGGGTGGGTGGCCCGACACATACGAAGGGAAGGATTGGCAGTAGAATAAAGTCAACCCACAGATGCGTTTGTGTGCTTGTAGCCTTTTGAGTGGTTTACACATTACTGGAAGGCAGCTACTTGGGCTATGTTTTAGAACAGCAAAATGACTGTTTATGCCCTTCTAAGATTCCAATGTGTTTAAGGAGCTTCAACACATTGCATTAGCTACATCATATTCATACTACTGGTGATGTCAATGGGTTTTCTTTTAGGCCAGGTGCAGGAGACCAGCCCACCGTAAACATGAATCACTACATTACCCGAGCTTGAGGTTAGAATGTCATTTACATTTACTACCATTTTGTGGATGAGGACGAGCTCATTTTCCATCCATGGACTTTAATTGTTTATTGCCCTATAACTGAGAAGGGATTTCCCCCTCCTACAGAGGTCACCTATAGGAACCCACCTCCTAAGTTGGCCTGCCTTTCACTCTCGATTTTAGCATAGACCCGGCAACAATTTGTTCAAACCACAGTATGACTTACCATAGTACACAGTCAGATATTGTGATATTCTATTGAAACATACAGTAGGAGACGGAAGGAAGCTCAGTAGAGATGAATTTAGATGCAGTAGAGAGCACCCCACATGGGCCGATAAGCAATTTATACTTGTACAGTGAAGTGGTCCCACGAGCTGCGAACGTAGGAGCCCACCTAGGCAACGAGGATTCCAGATTCGGGCAAAAGGGCATTCGACTCTTGGTCTTACTGCACCAAACTCTAATTCACATATAATTAACGATAAAACCAATCAATTTAAATGCATCTTATTTGCTACATTAGTGTTAGCAATGTTTAACCCTAAAAAACCAAGTAAATTAATGTCAAATACTTTTAATTGCAAATTTATTATCAAGGTTATAGGAACAGTCCATGTGTAGAAATCAAAATATAATAAATATGTAATAAATACATAAATAAATAACTTAATTAGAGCTTTTTAGAAGCTTAAATACATTATAGTTAACAGACATTGAGAACTCAAACACTTGCATTCAGAGCAGTTCAGGCACAGTATATGGATATCACATCATTAAACAGACCCTACAGTAGCCCCTTCCTTCATTATGTAGGGCTTTCATACCAGGTTAAGGACATCCAGTTAGACATATAAATATATATATATATATTTTAAAAGCTGGTGTTACACAATGTTACACAAATTGTTAGAGATAATATATAGTATCAGTGCAATGACAAACTACTTCCTGTGACCCCATCCTCCCCCCATGCAACTGGGAGCTAGAACCTATTTTATCATGGGGACTGTTTAGCAGATAGAACTTCAGCTAAACTGATCATATTCTTCATGAACTCCTTGCAAGACTTTTTGGACAGCGGGTTCTCACGGCTGCATTCTGACGAGTCCGTTCTCTGAGGAGATAAGGCATGATTTAGTCTAATGTAAAGTGGTACACCAACTTATATGAGCTGACCTGTTTACTGAGAAAATATATTTATATATATTTTTTGAAGTGGCAAGACGTTTAGGGAAAGTAATAAGACTTACGATATCATCAGATGTCTTTTGTAGGACCGTCAAAATCCTGTTGATATGATGCTGCAGATTTCTGTTGTCATTGAGGTGGTTCAGTTGTTGAATAGAACAGGCCAGTGCTCCAGCAATGCTTTTCTGCAACCGAGAGAAAGAGACGTAACTGTTTGCCCTGGGGCTCTTTGATCTTGTGACATGGAAAAAGAGGCTGTGGATTAGTTGTGGTGAATTGCACTGCCAAGACTGGAGTGGGTTTTAGTTGTTCAAAGTGCTATTTGAAATGAGTTGAACCACCGTCTGCAACCTTGCTGTGTTTCCTGTACTAGTGGTCTTCTATGAACCGTCGAAGCAGAAATAATGCTTTAGCAAGTCAGAAACCCAGCTAGGGCTAGAGGCTACATGTGATTGGAAAGGTTAAGGGCTACTGCGTTGTACATTTGCAGATATCAGTTGTTGAACATGTTTAGTTAGCCTTACCTCTACATCCGCTGGAGATGGTGCATAGAAGAATGTACCTTCTGGCTACAGGACAATATGGAAAAAAAGAAGTGTTAGTTGATCACAGAAATACAGAAATATATTAAAATTATTTGAACACCTCTTATGTCATGAAGGGACTTACACATGTAATATTTATTTGTAGTCGTTCGATTGCTTTTGCAATTTTCAAGAAATTGGTTGCTGGACTTCCTTGAAGACCAACTGAGAGAAAAAGCATCAAAAAGGCAATCCTGAAGATGTTTTCCATGATAATCTGAAGGTCTTGTAGGCGGAGTCCTGTGAGGTGTATACGAAGGGAGGTCTGGAGTCTGTAAATGTTTGTCATCTTAGATTGTTAGCAGTCTTTTATATACCCTGCTGTGTGGAAAATCAAAGGGCGGGTTGAATTTATTGCTCTAGATATTACCACATGCAAGCAGCTATATTTTTCCTCTTGATGACTGTTGGGATTTTTTCTTTGCATAGTTGTTACAAGGTGGTAAAATCCCCTTGGTGACATATAGTGGCACAG